>NC_041732.1:109942493-110287493 GCF_004115215.2 Ornithorhynchus anatinus | reverse complement strand
GAGGATGAGGAATGAGAATTCAGTCATTCATTCAGTCAATAGCATTTATTGTGCACTTACTATGTGCAGAGCACTGTCCTAAGCTCTTGGGATGTACAATTCGGCAACCGAGACAATCCCTGTCCATTGCCGGGCTTATACTCTAATCGGGGATGTGGAATGAGAATGAGGAATGAGGATGGATGTGAAATAGGTAAGGAACATTTGGGGACAAGGCAAATCTAATGGCTTAGGAGGCACAGGATTCTTGGATATTAACAATAGCATTTATTCAGTACTTATACAGAAGACTGTTTTGAGCAGTGGCACTTGCTTCAGAGGATAAAGAGGGAGTGGAGAACACAGTTTTTAAGGCAGGAGTTCAGTCTAGAACTGAGAGTGAAGGCAATAACCCTGGTACCAATGAGGGAGGGGAACCACAGATGTGGAGCACAGGAGAAAACCAAGCTGATTTCACTCTCGCCCTTCTTTGAGATGGTCGAGGTGGTCCGATACACTGGATTGTCTCCACCAGCACTCAGTGGCAGAAGAGTCGCAACGGAGAAGATCTGAGGTTGGTCCTGGGGCTGAGAAGCAAAGGGGAGCAATTGCAAACAATGCACTTTCTCTCAAGGACACATTCTTCCACCACCCCCACATTAACCTATTGTACCAAAAAAATAATAATGAGACCCACACAGACAGCCTGGCTTCTTTATTTTCACTTCCCCTGCATCTCCACACACCCAAGTCAAAGAAGGCCTGGACAAAAAGCAACAACAGATGTCCAGGGCAACTACTGACTGGACAAGGTTGTGGGAAAGCCTGCAGTGCCCAGGACTTTTCTCTGCTTTCTATGCTCCCCACCAAAAAAAAAAACCCACCTCAGAAGGCTACAATACACCTAGGAAAAATGAGGTGGAGACACACTTTTAATCTAGACACTCATCTCCTTCACCCTTGGGAGGAGCAACCCCTTACAGATATACAGACGGTTCCTTCTGTGGAAGTTGCAAAGCAACTATGTTGTTGACTATGCTCTACCCTATTCTTGCAGTGCACCCTTCTCTACACTCAATATCAGACCTATAAGGCTGGTATTTCTGAATTAGGTATAACAACACTTCTGCACATTGGAAAGTCAGTTTGTAGTACAATGCCTGCATTTTCAGCTCTCCAGCCCCTATGCAACTTAATTCACCTCATGCTGTCTCTCACCACTGACACTCATTTCCAACTCAATTCCCCATAATTCAGTTTCCCTGAAGATCAAGTAGACAAGATTTACCGTGTCTCTCCTAACAAAGCATCTTCCTCCTCTCTTCCCCAAAACCAACTGTCTGACACAGAAGAGTCCCTTCATGGGAGACCAATGCTGTACAGAGTGACTCTGGAGATAGGACTGTGAGCACCCAGAGATTAGACCCATCTATAGAATTAAGGGCCCTGGGTCTTCTCAAACCCACAGTCAAGTCAAACAGAACCAGTCCCTGCCCAGAGGCCCAGCCCCCATTTCCAGAAGCAGTTCTGTGTCCACAGTGGCCTTCTCTTCCTCACTGCTCTCCCCCCAGAGCCCACTAACCCTAACCCCCTCCACTCACACACAGAGACACACACACACACACACAAAGCCAACATCTTCCCTTTGTAGCAGTTGAGTCTGCGGCTCCATCTCAGTGGTCCCAGTGGCAGAGGATGGTCCTTAAGGCCGGGAAAAGCACTGGGAATCTGCTGTAAAGAGATTAACATCTAGTAAATATATATCCTACCTTGGTCATCCCACCCCAACCCGGGCACTGCCTGGTGTGGAGACTGCAGAACATTAAGAAAAAAAATACAAAGCTGGGGTGGTAGACCAGTTTGTTGGTTTTTTTAATTAGTGGAACTCTAGGCACATTTGAAATCACTGAGGAAGGAAGTAATTCTATTTGGAGGGAGGGATAGAAAAGGGTCATTGGGAAGGGAAGACAATTGGATCTGAGTGTTTGGGATGTGTGAACTAAAAGGGAATCAAAGTTCATGGAATGATTTGGATGTCAGGCAAGTGTGATATCTGGGAAGAATGAGGATGGATGGGGTATAGGTGAGGAAGATTTGGGGACAGGGCAAATCCACTGGCTTCAGGAGCACCACCCACTTGGTTAGTAAAAGGATATTTATTGAATAGTTTCTCAGAAGAGAACCCTATTTTGAGCATGGGCAGTTGCCTCAGTAGCAAGGAGGCAGTAAGGAGTATTGAGGATTTAAGGCAGGAGTAAAGTCTAGAACAGAGATTAAAAGGTAAGGTGAATGGGCATCAGTGATGGAGAGGAATCATTGTTGCTCATCTCAGGCGACAACAAAGTTGAATTCACTTACCTGCTGAAAGGGTCGAGGGGTCCTTGTACCCAGATTGCCCCCATTAGTGCTCCATGGCATGACAGCAGGAGTAGCACAGATCTGATGTGCTCCTGGGGGCTGAGAAAGAAAGGGGACGAAGTGCCAACAATGTGGTTTCTCTAAAGGACACATTTCTCCAACACCCCCAAATCAACTTACAGTTCACTACACGTGAGGACAATCACACATCCTGGCTTCTCCACACTTCCTTCCCCCTGGATCCCCACACGTCCAGGCCAGAGTACACCGGGACACAAACAACAAGAGGTTTCCGGGGCAACTGTGGACTGAACAGGACTTTACCCAGGACTTTATCTGCTTTCTGTGGTCCCTACCAAAACCCAGGAGGCTGGAGGACTCCAGAGAATAATAGGGGTTAGACAGACAGTCTTAGTCTTGACATTGTCCCTCTTCCCTGAGAGCATCCCCTTTCAACTATAGAAAGGTCCCTTCTGTGGAAGCTACAGATGTCTAAGGCATTTGTGATTCAAAGTCACTTACTCGTACAATGCCTGCATTTCCAGCTCTCCAGCTTCTATGCAGTTCACTCACTACACCTCATTCTCTCACCACTGACATCCATCTCACACCAGAGTCACCATAATTCAGTTTCTCAGAGGATCATCATGTAGACCAACTTCCCTGCCTCTCTCCAAACCACCTCCCACCTCTATTCCCCAAAACCAACTGTCTGACACAGAAGAGTCCCTACATGGAAGACTGAGGATGTACAGAGTGACTCTGCAGACATGACTGTGAGCACCCAGAGGTTAGACCCGTCTATAGAATTAAGGGCCCCGAGTCTCCTCAGGTCCACTGTCAAGTCAAAACAGAACCAGTTCAGTGTACAGAGCCCCAGCCCCCATCTCCAGAAGCAGCTTCTGTGTCCACAGTGGCCTCCCCTTCCTCACTGCTCTCCCCAAATTCAGCTAACCTTAACGCCCGCCATTCTCTCTCTCACACACATACACACAGGAAAAAAAAAAAACCTTCCCTTTGAGGTGGCAGTACAGTCCATGGCTCCATCTCAGTGACAGGTCAGCTCTGAAATTTAATCCAAGGTCCAAAACAGCACAGGGCTGGTCTTTGAGTCCAGAAAATATTGGGCATCTGCTGTAGACAGAAGTAATAGCTAGCAAAAATATCCATTTGATCATTCCACCCCAACCTGGCAGACACTGAGGCTGTGTGACTTGTCTGAAAATTGTGTAGAATGCAGGTGAAGGCCCATTTTAAAGAAACAAGAACAAAAAACTATCAAGCATACTGTGTGCATGTTTGAAAACACTGAGAACAGAATTAATTCACCACAGGAGTGTTTTAAGATAGGAAGGGAAGGAACGTAGTTGCAGATGTTTAGGATATGTGAACCAAGTGGGACAACAAAATGAGTTAATGGATTTCAAAGTCAGGCAGGTGTGACATAGCTGGGAAGAATAACAAGAAGTGTGGAGTAGTGAGGAAGGTTTGGGAACTGGGAAGATGCAGTGGTTTCAGTTATCTCCAGAATCTTGGTTAGTAGCATTTCTATTTACTACCTAAGAGCAGAACACTTTATTAAGCACTGGCAGTTGCCTCAGTGATGCGAAGGGAGTACCGAAAACGATGGATGTAAGGCCGGAGTCAAGTCTACAACAGAGGGCGAAGGCGATAGACAACAGAGTCAGTGAGGGAGAGGAGCCATTGTTGCTGAACGGGGGAAGAGAGTTCCTTCTCACCTGCTGTGAGAGATGGTGGAGGTTGTCCTAAGGTGCAGATTCCCCCATAACAGGACTCTGTGGCCTGACAGCAGGAGTGGAGAAGATCTGATGGGGCTCCTGGGGGCTGACAAGGAAAGGGGATGAAATGTAAATCATTAAGCTTCTCTTCAGGATGCATTCCTCCTCTGCTGCTAGATCAACCTCTTGTTCAGAAAACAGAGAGCGACCACAGACTCCCTGACTTCTCCACTCTTCTCTCCTCGGGGTCTACACAGACCTAGGCCAAAGACAACCTGGACCAAAAGGCCAGGAGAGCTAAGACTGAACAGGAATTGACTGGCCACGTCTGCAATAACTAGGGCTTTTACTGCTTTCTATGCTCCCTACCAACACTCAGGGAGGCGACTAAAGGTCTCCAGAGAACAATGGCGTGAGGATGGACATAAGCACACACATACACACACTCCATCCTGACACCAACCTCCCACTCCCCTGGGAACAAACCTTTACAAATATGGAAGAGTCCTTCTGTGGGAGGTACAGGTATGCAAGGCAGTTCTGGGGACAGGACTGTTCATGTTACTCTCCTCTTTAACTGGACTCCTCTCTCCCACAAAAATTCTTGTCTCCCCCCTACCCCCAACTCCCCACCCCTTCCAGGTGTCAGGACTGTACGGCTACTATTCCCAACTCCAGAGATAACCCACACCTCTGAATATGGCAAATTCACTTTCCAGTACAAATGCCTACATTTTTCACTTTCCATTACAAATGCCTACATTTTCACCTCTCCAGCCTCAATGCACTTCACCCTCTCTCTCTCTCTCTCGCCACCGAGATCTATCTCACAATAAAGTCTCCATAATTCTGTCTCTCAGAATATAAAGGAGACCAGAACTTTTACTGCCTCTGTCTTCACAAAGCACCTCCCTCCTCCCCTAAAGCCACTGTCAGACACAGAAGAGTCCCTTTGTGAGAGCCTGAGGATGTACAGAGTAACTGTGGTGACAGGACTGTGAGCACCCAGAGAATAGACCCATCTATAGAATTAAGGGCCCCAGGTCTTCAGTCCCACAGTCGAGTCAAACCAAACCAGTTCCCTGCAAAGAGCCCCAGCCCCCATTTCCAGAAGCTGCTTCTGTGTCCACAGTGGCCTCCTCTTCCTGACTGCTCTCTCCCCCATTCCAGCTAACCCTTATCCTCTACAGACACACAAACCCAAACCTTCCCTTTAATGTAGTAGTGCAGCCCATGGCTCCATCTCAGTGGCAGGGCAAGTCTGATATTTGACCCCACACTCCAAATTGCAGAGATGGTCCTTGATGCCAGAATATGTACTGGGCATCCACCGTAGAGAGAATAAGACCTAGTAAAAAAAAAAAAGTCTCCTTTCCATCAAACTCCAGCTTGTCAACTGCCAGGCATTGAGGCTGCAGGACTTGTGTGAAGAAAATGTAGAACTAAGATGGAGGGCCGGGTTTTGTTTTTTATGAAGATTAGGGGAACTGTGGGAAAGTTTGAAGCCATTGAGGGTAGAACTAATTTGACACAGATAAAATGCAAAGAGCAAGGGCTTGTGATTCAGAGGTCATGGGTTCTAATCCTGATCCACCACTTGTCAGTTATGTGTGACTTTGGGCAAGTCACTTCACTTCTCTGGGCCTCAGTTACTTCATCTGTAAAATGGGGGTTAAGACTGTGAGCCCCACGTGGGACAACCTGATCACCTTGTATCTCCCCCAGAGTTTAGAACAGTGCTCTGCACCTAGTAAGTACTTAATAAATACCATCATTATTATGGTCACTGGGATGGGAAGAAAAGCAAGTGTGTTTAGGATGTGTGAAAAAAAGGGGAAATCAAAGTGAGGGGACTGATTTATAAGTCATATAAGTGTGACCTATGTGGGGAAAAAAGTAGAATGAGCATGGAGTAGGTGAGAAAGAATAAGGGGGCAAAGCAAATCCAGTAGCTTCAGGTGCCACCAGAGTCTCTTATAGTATTTTATTAAATACTTAAGTGCAAAGCCCTGTATTGACCCCTGGCAAGTTGCCTCAGTGATAAAGAGGGAGTAGGGGGCACTGGCTATTTAATGCAGGAGTTAAGTCTAGAACAGAGGTTGAAGGCAACAGGCATGGGCATCCATGGGGGAGGGGAATCATCATTACTGAACCAAGTGACAACCAACTTTGAGTTCACTCTCACCTGCTATGAGATGTTCCTGGTGTCCAGATTGGCCCACCCCAGCAGCGCTCTGTGGCATGACAGCAAGGAGGGGAAAAAGGTCTGATGTTGCTCTGGGGGCTAAAAAGGAAATGGGAGGAGATGGAAACAATGCAGTTTCTCAGACACATGGCACCACCAGCCCTAGATCAACCTATCACTCCAAACCCATGAAAGGACACCCACAGATCCTCGCTTCTCCACTCTTCCCTACCTGGGTCAATGGGTCTCCACACACCCAAACCAGGGAGGGCTAAAAGGCAAAGAACAAGGTCTCCAGGGCAACTGCTGACTAAACAGAGGTTAGGGGAGGCCTTCAGTACACCCAGGACCACCTCTGCTTTCCATACTCCCTACCAGAACTCAGATAGGAGACTTCAGAACTCCAGAGAAAAATGGGGTGGGGACACACCGTCTTAATCTCGACATTGATCTGTCAATCCCCTGAGCGCAAACTTAAAGATATGGAAAACTCCCTTCTGTGGAAGCTACTTACCTGCAAAGTAATTTGCATGAGCAAACTGTTCACTCTACCCTACACTTGCAGTGGACCCCCCTCTCTCCCCCAGAGATCCCTACCCCAAAAGTATCAGACCTGTAAGGTTGATGTTCCTGACTCCGAGATAACCCACACTTCTGTATACTGGTAAGTCAGTTTCTACTACAATGTCTGCATTTTTCAGATTTCCAAAATCTCTGTGCTTTACTCTCAAGGTAGTTTTATCACTTCACCTCAGACATGTCTCACCCTAAAAAACTCCCTATTTGAGTTTCTCAGTAAGATCAAGGAGACCATGACCTTCCCTGCCTCTCCTCCCACAGGGCCCCTCCCTACTCTCTTCCCTGGAAACGACTGTCTGACACAGAAGAGTCCCTTCATGGGAGACCAAGGGTGGACAGAGTGGCTCTGGAGACAGGACTGTGAGCACCCAGAGATTAAACCTGTCTATAGAATTAAGGGCCCCAGGTCTTCTCAGACCCACAGTCGAGTCAAACAGAACCAGTACCCTGCACAGAGCCCCAACCCCCATTTCCAGAAGCAGCTTCTGTATCCTCAGTGGCCTCCTCTTCCTCATTCCTCTCCCCCCAAACCCAGCTCACACCCTCCATACATACATACATACACACACACACACACAGGAAAAAAACACCTTCCCTTCAAGGCAGCAGTACAGTCCATGGCTCCACCTCAGTGACAGGACAGCTGTGAAATGTAACCCCAAGGTCCCAACAGCACAGGGATGGTCTTTGAGGCCAGGAAGTACTGGATATCTGCTGTAGAAAAGAAAGTCAGTTAATAAAAGCCTCCCTTGGGTCATCCCACCCCAACGTGCCAGGGATTGTGCCTGTGTCACTTGTAGGAAAATAATCTAGTACAAGAACTATTTGCAACCCCTTACTAATATGGAAGAGTGCCTTCAGTGGGAGCTACAAGGTATGCAAGGCAGTTCCTATGACAAGATTTCATGCTGCTCTTCTCTTTCACTGGACCCCTCTCTCCCATAGAGATTCTTATCTTACCACCCCCTTCCAACCATCAGGCCTGTAGGGCTACCATTCCTGAACTCCAAAATCTAACCCACACTTCTTTATATGGCAAATTCATTTTCTAGTACAAATGCCTGCATTTTCACTTCTCCAGCCTCAGTGCACCTCACTCTCTCCACTGACAGCCCACTCACACTAACGTTTCCATAATTCAGTTTCTTAGCAGAGAATAAAGGAGATCAGAATCTTTCCCGCCTCTAGCTTCAAAAGCACGTCCCTCTTCTCCCAAAGCAACTGTCCGACACAGAAGAGTCCCTTCGTGGGAGGCCGAGGATATACAGAGTGATTCTGGTGACAGGACTGTGAGAACCCAGAGATTAGACCCGTCTATAGAATTAAGGGCCCCGGGTCTTCTGAGACCCACAGTTGAGTCAAACAGAATCAGTTCAGTGTACAGAGCCCCAGCCCCCATTTCCAGAAGCAGCTTCTGTGTTCACAGTGGCCTCCTCTTTCTCATTGCTCTCTTGCCCAGTTCCTCCAACCCTAACCGTTTTCTTTCTCTCTCACACACACACACCTGCCCGCTACCAAAAAAAAAAAAAAAAAAGGGAAAACTTCCCTTTGAGGTGGCAGTTCAGCTCACAACTCCATCTTGCTGGTAGGGCAGGTCTGAGATTTGATCCAATAGTCCAAAACAGCACAGGTATGGTCCTCGAGGCCAGGAAATGCACTGGCACCTGCTGTAGAGAGAGTAATAGTGAGTAAATATCTCCCTTTGGTCATCCCACCTCAAATGTCACATAGCTAGTTCTAATGGAAAATTTAGGACTCAGGCCGGTGTGACAGCTGAGAAGACTGAGAATGAGGTAGATTAAGTGAGTAAAGTTTGGGGACAGGGCAAATATGCGGCTTCAGGAGTCACTGGCCTCTGGTAATAGTAAGAGTGTGTATTTAGTTATTCAGCACAAAGCACTGTCACCTTAATTACAAATAGAGAGTAAGGAAAATTGTGGATATGAATCTGGAATTAAGTTTAGAATGGAGGAAAGGCAATAGGCATGGAATTCATGATGGAGGGGAACCATTGTTTCTAAGCAGGGGAGAGAGAAAAGTTAAGTTTCTTCTCACCTGCTATCAGAGTTGAGATGGTCCTAGTGCCCAGGATCCCCCCCCACTTGCACTCTGCAGCCTAAGGACACGAGTGGAGAGGATCTGATGGTGCTCCTGGGGGGCTGAAAAGAATATGAAAGCAATGCATCTTTTGTGAAAGAGACATTTCTCCACCACCCCCAGATCATCCTGCTTTGTAAAATTCCTAGGAGGATAGCCACAGACCCTGACCTCTCCACTTTTCCCTCCCCCTGCCACTGGATGGCCATACACCCAGCCCAAGGAAGGTCTGGACACAAAGGACAGTCCCCAAGGCAACTGGTGACTGAACAGGGGTGTGAGAAGGTCTGCAGGACCAAGGACTATCTGCTCTATATCCCCTACCAAAAACCAGCTAGGAAGCTAGAGAACTCCAAAGAAGAATGGGGTGGACACACACACACACCCCCCACCATACCCCCACCCCTTAGTCTTGACAGTGGCATCCCACTCACTTGGGAGCAACTCCTCAAAGATAAAGCTAAGTGTCTTCTGTGGGAGCTACAGCTGTGCCAAGGCAGTTCCCATCAGATGCCTGTTGACTCCGCTCTAACCTACTCTTCCATTGGACCCCCTCATTCCAGCCCTCAACCCCCAATTATCAGGCCATTAGGGCTGACATTCCTAAAACCAAAGATACCCCAACCTTCTGTACATTGCAAAGTCAGTTACTCATACAACGTCTGCATTTTCAGCTCTCCAACCTCTGTGACAATCACTGCACCTCATTCTCTCGCCACTGACCTCCATCTCACACCACAGTCCACATAATTCAGTTTCTCAGAATATGATCATGTTCATCCCAAGCGCTTAGTACAGTGCTCTGCACATAGTAAGCACTCAATAAATACTATTGAATGAATGAATAGACCAACTTCCCTACCTCCCTCCAAACCACCTCCTACCTCTCTTCCCCAGAAGCGACTGTCCGACACAGAAGAGTCTCTTAGTGGGAGGCCGAGGGTATATGGAGTGACTCTGGTGACAGGACTGTGAGAACCCAGAGGTTAGACCCGTCTATAGAATTAAGGGCCCCGGGTCTCCTCAGACCCACAGTCGAGTCAAACAGAACCAGTTCCCTGCACAGAGCCCCAGCCCCCATTTCCAGAAGCAGCTTCTGTGTCCACAGTGGCCTCCTCTTCCTCTGTGCTCTCTCACCCTGTCCCATTAACCCTAACCCCTTTTACTCACACACACACACACACACACAAAAGAACTTCCCTTTGAGATGCGAGTCCAGCCTCCAGATCCATCTCAATGGCAGGACAGGTCTGAGGTTTGATCCGATGATCCAAAATATGCACAGATACGATCCTTAAGGTCAAGAAATTCATTGAGCACCTGTTGTAGAGAAAGTAATAGTGAGTAAATATTTTTTCTTGGTCATCCCACCCTAACCTGTGCACTGCCAGGCATTATTTGGAACTCTGGCAGGTGTGACAGAGAACACCACTTAGGATGATGTAGATTAGAGGAGGAAGGTTTGGGGACAAGGCAAGTCCAGGGGCTTGGGGGGGGGGGGCGGGGGCGTGGTCACCAGAGTCTTTGTTCAATACTTCCTCAGTACAGACCACTGTATTAAGTAACACTAATAATGATAATGTTGGTATTTGTTAAACACTATGTGCAGAGCACTGTTCTAAGCACTGGGGTAGATGCAGGGTAATCAGGTTGTCCCACACGAGGTTCACAGCTAATCCCCATTTGACAGATGGGGTAACTGAGGCAAAGAGAAGTTAAGTGACTCACCCACAGTCACACCATTACCAAGTGGAAAAGCTGGGATTTGAACCCATGACCTCTGACTCCCAAGCCCGGGCTCTTTCCACCGAGCCACACTGCTTCTCTGGCAGTAACTTCAGTGACAAGGAGTAGGGAGGACTGGGGATTTCAAGCAGAAGTTAATTCTACATCAGAGGGTCAAGGCAATAGCAATGGAATAGGAGTACATCAAGGAGGTGAACCATGGTGACTGAGCAGGGGAGAAAGCAAGATGGGATTCCTTTTCCCTCTGAAATGGTCAGGGTGGTCCTAGTGTCTGGATTTCCTCCAACAGCACTCCATGGCATCAGAGCAGAAATCGAAGTGGTCTGCCGGTGCTCCTGGGGGCTGAAAAGAAGAAAAAAAAAACCATGGGAGGAAATGCAAACAATGCTGTTTCTCTAAATGAGACATTGCTCCACTACCCCTCAGTCAACTTATTGTTCAAAAGGCATCAGACAACATCCACAGAAACCTAAGTTTCTCCACTGTTCCCTCCCCCTACTTCTCCACACTCCTAGGCCATGCAAGACTTGGATATGAAGGCCAAGATGGTTACAGAACAATTGCTGACTGAACAGGTGTGTGAGAAGAGCTACAGTACCCAAGAGAAAGGTACATACAGTCTTGACAAATTTGCCTTCCACTCCCAAGGCAACAACCCTCAGGGAGTCACATATGGGTAAGGCAGTTCCAATGAAAGAACTTTTAACTATGCTCTACTCTACTGCTGTACTGGACACCTCTCTCCCCGAGATCCACCCCCAAGTCTCAAACCTGGTATTCCTGACTTCAAATACCCCACATTTCTGTAAAGGGCTCTGTCAATTTCTAGGACAATGCCTGCATCTTCACCTCTCCAGCTTTTATGCAGCTTACTCACAGGACCTCATTCTGTCTCTCACCAAAGGTATCTATCTCAAGTCCCCATAATTCAGTTTCTCAAAAGAAGATAAAGGAGATTGTAACCTTCCCTGCCTCTCTCCCCAGAAGCGACCGTGACACAGAAGAGTCCCCTCGAGGGAGCGTGCTCTGGACAACGTGGCTCTGCAGACAGTACTGTGAACACCCAGAGATTAGACCCATCTATAGAATTAAGGGCCCCGGATCTTCTCAGACCCACAGTCGAGTCAAACAGAACCAGTTCCCTGCATAGAGCCGCAGTCCCCATTTCCAGAAGCTGCTTCTGTGTTCACAGTGGCCTCTTCTTCCTCTTCTTGCTCACTGCTCTCTTGCCCAATTCCTCTCACCCCAACCCCTTTCTCTCTCTCTCACTCTCTCTCACACACACAGCACAAACACCCCCCCCCAAAAAGAACTTCCCTTTGAGGTGGCAGTTCAGCTCACAACTCCATCTCGCTGGTAGGGCAGGTCTGAGATGTGATCCGATGGCCTGAAACCTAACAGGTACGGTCCTCGAGGCCAGGAAATGCACTGGCACCTGCTGTAGAGAGAGTAATAGTGAGTAACTATCTCCCCCTTGGTCAGCCCACCCCTACAGTCACACTGCCAGTGATAGAAAATTTGGACCTCGGGCAGGTGTAACAGCTGAGAAGACTGAGAATGAGGTAGATTGAGTAAAGTTTGGGGACAGGGCAAATCCAGTGGCTTCAGGAGTCACTGGACTCTGGTAATAATAAGAGTGTTTATTCAATTATTCAGCGCAAAGCACTGTCACTTTAATTACAAAGAGAGTAAGGAAAAAACTGTGGTTATAAAGCAAGAATTAAGTCTAGAATAGAGTAAAGGCAATAGGCATGGAAGTTCATGATGGAGGGGAGAGAAAAAAGTTATGTTTCTTTTCACCTGCTATCAGAGTTGAGATGATCCTAGTACCCAGAAACCCGCCAACAGCACTCTGCAGCATAAGGACATGAGTGGAGAGGATCTGACAGTGCTCCTGGGGGGCTGAAAAGAATAAATAATGAATGTTTTCTGAAAGAGACATTCCTCCACCACCCCCAGATCATCCTGCTTTGCAAAATTCCTAGGAAGATCGCCACAGACACCCTGGCCTCGCCACTTTCCCCTCCCCCAGCCACTGGATTCATTCATTCATTCAATATTATTTATTGAGCGCTTACTATGTGCAGAGCACTGTATTAAGTGCTTGGAATGTACAATTCAGCACACACCATCTGGATCGCCATACACCCAGACCAAGGAAGGTCTGGACACAAACGATGAACAGTCTCCAAGGCAACTGGTGACTGAACAGGAGTTCAGGACTATCTGCTCTATATCCCCTCCCTCCTTCTTCCTCCCTGCTCTCTCGCCCTGCCCTCAAACCTCGTATTCCTGACTTCAAATACCCCACACTTCTATTTATGGCTATATCAATTTCTAGGACAATGACTGCCATCTTCACCTCGCCAGCCTTTATGCAGCTTCCTCACAACACCTCATTCTGTCTCTCAAAGACATCGATCTCAAGTCCCCATAATTCAGTTTCTCGAAAGAGGTAAAAGAGACTGTAACCTTCCCAGACTCTCAGCAACTGACACAGAAGAGTCCCTTCTTGGGAGACCGAGGGTGTACAGCATGGCTCTGGAGACAGGACTGTGAGCACCCAGAGATTACACCCGTCTATAGAATTAAGGGCCCCGGATCTTCTCAGACCCACAGTAGACTCGAACAGAACCAGTGCCCTGCACAGAGCCCCAACCCCCATTTCCAGAAGCAGCTTCTGTATCCTCAGTGGCCTCCTCTTCCTCATTCCTCTCTCCCCCAAGCCAGCTCACACCCTCCATACACACACACACACAAAAAAAAACCCACCTCCCTTTAAGGCAGCAGTACAGTCCATGGCTCCACCTCAGTGACAGGACAGCTGTGAAATGTAACCCCAAGGTCCCAACAGCACAGGGATGGTCTTTGAGGCCAGGAAGTACTGGATATCTGCTGTAGAGAAAAAAAAAAAAAAGAGTCATAGTTAATAAAAAGCCTCCCTTGGGTCATCCCACCCCAACGTGCCAGAGATTGTGGCTGTGTCACTTGTAGGAAAATAATCTAGAACTAGAACTATTTACAACCCCTTACTAATATGGAAGAGTGCCTTCAGTGGGAGCTACAAGGTATGCAAGGCAGTTCCTATGACAAGATTTCATTCTGCTCTACTCTTTCACTGGACCCCTCTCTCCCATAGAGATTCTTATCTTACCCACCTTCCAACCATCAGGCCTGTAGGGCTACTATTCCTGAACTCCAAAAGCTAACCCACAGCCACACCCAAACTTCTCTATTTGGTAAATTCATTTTCTAGTACAAATACCTGCATTGAGAAGCAGCGTGGCTCAGTGGAAAGAGCATGGGTTTGGGATTCAGAGGTCATGGGTTTGAATTCTGGCTCTGCCACTTGTCAGCTGTGTGACTATGGGCAAGTCACTTCACTTCTCTGTGCCTCAGTTACCTCATCTGTAAAATGGGGATGAAGACTGTGAGCCTCACGTGGGACAACCTGATTACCCTGTATCTACCCCAGCGCTTAGAACAGTAGTCTGCACATAGTAAGCGCTTAAAAAAAAAAATACCAACATTTTTATTTTCACTTCTCCAGCCTCAATGCACCTCACTCTCTCTTGCCACTGAAAGCCCACTCACACTAAGGTCTCCATAGTTCAGTTTCTTAGAAGAGAACAAAGGAGATCAGAACCTTTCCTGCCTCTATCTTCACAAAGCACTTCCCTCTTCTCCCAAAGCAACTGTCTGACACAGAAGAGGCCCTTTGTGGGAGGCCAAGGATATGCAGAGTGATTCTGGTGACAGGACTGTGAGAACCCAGAGATTAGACCCGTCTATAGAATTAAGGGCCCCGGGTCTTCTGAGACCCATAGTCAAGTCAAACAGAACCAGTTCCCTGCATAGAGCCCCAGTCTCCATTTCCAGAAGCTGCTTCTGTGTTCACAGGGGCCTCCTCTTGCTGACTGCCCTCTTGCCCAATTCCTCCAACCCTAAGCCTTTTTTCCCCCCCTCTCTCTCTCTCACACACCCCGCCAAAACCAAAAAAAAAAAAAAAAAAGGAAATCTTCCCTTTGAGGTGGCAGTTCAGCTCACAACTCCATCTCGCTGGTAGGGCAGGTCTGAGATTTGATCCGATGGTCATCCCACCTCAAATGTCACATAGCTAGTTCTAATGGAAAATTTAGGACTCAGGCCGGTGTGACAGCTGAGAAGACTGAGAATGAGGTAGATTAAGTGAGTAAAGTTTGGGGACAGGGCAAATATGCGGCTTCAGGAGTCACTGGCCTCTGGTAATAGTAAGAGTGTGTATTTAGTTATTCAGCACAAAGCACTGTCACCTTAATTACAAATAGAGAGTAAGGAAAATTGTGGATATGAATCTGGAATTAAGTTTAGAATGGAGGAAAGGCAATAGGCATGGAACTCATGATGGAGGGGAACCATTGTTTCTAAGCAGGGGAGAGAGAAAAGTTAAGTTTCTTCTCACCTGCTATCAGAGTTGAGATGGTCCTAGTGCCCAGGATCCCCCCCAGTCGCACTCTGCAGCATAAGGACACGAGTGGAGAGGATCTGATGGTGCTCCTGGGGGGCTGAAAAGAATATGAAAGCAATGCATCTTTTGTGAAAGAGACATTTCTCCACCACCCCCAGATCATCCTGCTTTGTAAAATTCCTAGGAGGATAGCCACAGACCCTGGCCTCTCCACTTTTCCCTCCCCCTGCCACTGGATGGCCATACACCCAGCCCAAGGAAGGTCTGGACACAAAAGACAAGCAGTATCCAAGGCAACTGGTGACTGAACAGGGGTGTGAGAAGGTCTACAGGACCAAGGACTATCTGCTCTCTATCCCCTACCAAAACCCAGTTAGGAAGCTGGAGAACTCCAAAGAAGAATGGGGTGGACACACACACACACCCCACTGTACCCCCACCCTTTAGTCTTGACAGTGGCATCCCACTCGCTTGGGAGCAACTCCTCACAGATATAGGTAAGTGTCTTCTGTGGGAGCCAAGGCAGTTCCCATCAGATGCCTGTTGACTCTGCTCTAACCTACTCTTTCCCTGGACCCCCTCATTCCAGGCCTGAACCCCCAATTATCAGGCCATTAGGGCTGACATTCCTAAAACCAAAGATACCCCAACCTTCTGTACATTGCAAAGTCAGTTACTCATACAACGTCTGCATTTTCAGCTCTCCAACCTCTGTGACAATCACTGCACCTCATTCTCTCACCACTAACATCCATCTCACACAGTCCCCATAATTCAGTTTCTCAGAATATGATCATGTAGACCAACTTCCCTACCTCCCTCCAAACCACCTCCCACCTCTCTTCCCCAGAAGCAACTGTCCGACACAGAAGAGTCCCTTAGTGGGAGGCCGAAGATGTATGGAGTGACTCTGGTGACACGACTGTGAGAACCCAGAGGTTAGACCTGTCTATAGAATTAAGGGCCCCAGGTCTCCTCAGACCCACAGTTGAGTCAGACAGAACCAATTCCCTGCACAGAGCCCCAGCCCCCATTTCCAGAAGCAGCTTCTGTGTCCACAGTGGCCTCCTCTTCCTCTCTGTTCTCTCACCCTGTCCCATTAACCCTAGCCCCTTTTACTCACATACACACACACACACAAAAAAAAAAAAAAGGACTTCCCTTTGAGGTGTGAGTCCAGCCTCCAGATCCTTCTCAATGGCAGGACAGGTCTGAGGTTTGATCCGATGATCCAAAATATGCACAGATACGATCCTGCTGTAGAGAAGGTAATAGTGAGTAAATATTTTTTCTTGGTCATCCCACCCTAACCTGTGCACTGTCAGGCATTGAGTATTTGGAACTCAGGTAGATGTGACAGAGAACAACACTTAGGATGATGTAGATTAGATGAGGAAGGTTTGGACAGGGCAAGTCCAGGGGCTTCGGGGGCAGGGGGAGGGGGTCACCAGAGTCTTTGTTCAATACTTTTCCAGTACAGACCACTGTATTAAGTAATAATAAAGTTGGGTTTTGTTAAGCACTTACTATGTGCAGAGCACTGTTCTAAGCACTGGGGTAGATAAAAGGGTCATCAGGTTGTCCCACGTGAGGCTCACAGTTAATCCCCATTTGATAGATGGGGTAACTGAGGCACAGAAAAGTTAAGTGACTTGCCCACAGTCATACAGTTGACAAGTGGCAGAGCTGGGATTCGAACCCATGACCTCTAACTCCCAAGCCCGGGCTCTTTCCACTGAGCCACGCTGCTTCTCTGGCAGTTACTTCAGTGACCAGGAGTAGGGAGGACTGGGGATTTAAAGCAGGAGTTAATTCTACACCAGAGGGTCAAGGCAATAGCAATGGAATGGGAGTGCAGCAAGGAGGTGAACCATGGTTGCTGAGCAGGAGAGAAAGCAAGATGGAATTCCTTTTCCCCTCTAAAATGGTCAGGGTGGTCCTAGTGCCTGGATTTCCTCCAACAGCACTCCGTGGCATCAGAGCAGAAATAGAAGTGGTCTGCTGGTGCTCCTGGGGGCTGAAAAAGAAAGACATGGGAGGAAATGCAAACAATGCTGTTTCTCTAAATGAGACATTCCTCTCCTACCCCTCAGTCAACCTATTGTTCAAAAGGCATCAGACAACATCCACAGAAATCTAAGCTTCTCCACTCTTCCCTCCCCCTACATCCCCACACTCCCAAGCCAGGCAAGACTTGGATATGAAAGGCAAGATGGTTCCAGGGTAACTGCTGATTGAACAGGTGTGTGAGAAGAGCTACAGTACCCAGGAGTACAGTACAGTACCCAGGAGAAAAGCACACATAGTCTTAAATTTCTCTCCCACTCCCAAGTCAATAACCCTCTGGGAGTCACACTTCCAATGAGAAGACTGTTCACTATGCTCTACTCTACTTCTGTCCTGGACCCCTCTCTCCCCCCACCCCCCACCCAGATCCACCCCCAAGACTCAAACCTGTAGGCCTGGTAATCCTGACTTCAAATACCCCACACTTCTGTATATGGCTAGGTCAGTTTCTAGGACAATGCCTGCATCTTCACCTCTCCAACCTCTATGCAGCTTACTCACAGCCCCTCATTCTGTCTCTCACCAAAGATATCTGTGGTTTATCCCCATAATTCAGTTTCTCCAAAGAGGATAAAGGAGAGACCCTGCCTCTCTCCTCAGAAGCGATTGTCTGACACAGAAGAGTGCCTTCGTGGGAGACAAAGGGTGTACAGCATGGCTCTGGAAACATGACTGTGAGCACCCAGAGATTAGACCCGTCTATAGAATTAAGGGCCCCGGATCTTCTCAGACCCACAGTCGAGTCAGACAGAACCAGTGCCCTGCACAGAACCCCAGCACCCAGTTCCAAAGCACCTCCTGTGTCCACAGTGGCCTCCTCTTGCTCACAGCTCTCTCGCCCAACCCCTTTCATTCTTTCACACACACACATAAAATAAAAATTATAAACATATAAACCTTCCCTCTGAAGTAGCAGTACAGCTCACAAGTGCATCTCAATGTCAGGGCAGATCTGAGATTTAATGCCATGATCCAGACAGGAGAGAGATGGTCCTCAAGACTAAAAAATACATTGGGCTCCACTGTTGATAGAATAAGAGCTAGTAATTATCTGCCCTCAATCATCCCACCCCAACCTGTCCACTGTCAGGAATTAAGGCTGTGGGAGTTGTAGAAAGACAATGTAAACCTGGGGTGGATAGCCTTTTTTTTGGGGGGGGGGAGATTAGGGAACTGGGGGTGTGTTAAAAAGCACTGGAGAAGGTATTAATTTGGCACAGAAGGAAAACTTGGAGAAGGTCACCGGGAAGGAAAAAAGCACAGATATGAGTGAAGCATGGGTAATAGAAAGTTTCAAGAGACTAATCTAAGTCAGGCAAGTGGGACAAACCAGAGAACAATGAGGACCCATGTGGAATCTGTGAGGAAGATTTGGGGACAAGGAAAAATTCAGTGGCTTCAGTTATCAGACTCCTGGGTAGTAGTGATATTGATTGAACACTTCCCAAGTGCCAAATACCATACTAAGTAATGAGAGTTACCTCAGTGAAAAGTAAGGAATAAGAAAAACTGTGGAATTAAAGCCAGAATTAAATCTGAAACACAAGATGAAGGCAATAGGCAAGGAAGTCAATGAGGAAGGAGAACCACTGTTGCTGAGCAAGGGAGAGCAAAGTTGAATTCCTTCTCACCTGCTAGCAGATGGTTGAAGTGGGCCTAGTGTCCGATAACCCCCTCACCAAGCCCCAGTACCACAGAGAGAAAAACAGCTCTTTAGCAGAACCAGTGAAGCAGCCCAAGAAAACTTGCCACCTTCCTGGAGGCTTATACGGGTTGGGGAGCTTCATTGGTAGCAGCTGATTAGCGTGGGAGTCGCTCATCTCCTGGGCTGGAGCAGGAACACCTGGGCTGGGGGCGGGGTTAGCAGCCTCCTGGGAGGAAAGTGCAGAGGCTTCCATGGAGGAAGGGGGATAAGGTGGGGGTGGGGTCCAGGAGTATACCCGGAACTCTTCCCCCCCACCCACAAGTGAACCCACTTTCTGGAAACCCATGGTCACAGTGGGATAGCCGCCCCCCCATTTGATCTCTTTACCAGGGCTGTGACAATGCCATTATTTCCTTTTCCACTGACCTTTTGGCTGGATTTGGCCCCTCCTAAAGAGCAGGGAGTGGGGGTGGGGTGGGGGTCTCTGGGAGGAGGTGAAGAAGCGCCCCCAGCCCCACAGCTCTGCCCGGCCGGCCGCCTCTGGAAGGGTCCTCTGCCATCCAGGGCATGGGGACCCCCTTTCTCTGGATCCTCAGAAAGAGACTAATTATAATAACTGTGGCATTTGTTAAGCGCTTACTATGTGCCAGGCACTGTTCTAAGCACTGGGGTACATACGAGGTAATCAGGTTGGGCACAGTCCCCGTCCCACATGGGCCTCGCTATCCTAATCCCCATTTTACAGAGGAGAAAAGTAAGGCCCAGGGAAGTCAAGTGGCTCACCCAAGGTCACCCAGCAGAGGGTTTAGTAGAAAGAGGATGGGCCTGGGAGTCAGAAGGACCTGAGTTCTAATAACTGCTCTGCCACTTGTCTGCTGTGTGACCTTGGGCAAGTCACTTCACTGGGCCTCAACTCCCTCCTCTGGAGAATGGGGATTAAGACTGTGAGCCCTGTGTGGGACAGGGACTGTGTCCAACCCAATTACAAGAAAGTACTTTGTATCTACCACAGTACCTGGCACATAGTAAATGCTTAACAAATACAGTTAGGATTATGATTATTATTATCATGTGATAGAGCAGGGATTAGAACCCACGGCCTCTGACTCTCTGGCCCGGGATCTTTCGGCCTCCTTCCGCTCTGAATGACCGTCGATCCATCAGATCGTATCGACTGAGCATTTCCCAAGTGCGGAGCGGTCGGTGGTTTTATTTATTGAATGCTGACTGTGTGCAGAGCACAGTACTGAGTGCTTGGAAGAGCACAAGAGCACTGTACTGAGAGGTGGGAAGAGTACAGTGGAACAATGTAACAGACACATTCCCTGCCCACAACAAGTTTACATACTGGGAGGGAAACAAACATTAATATACATCGATAAAACTACAAACCTGTACGTAAGCAGTTAGGAGAGTCCAATAGACAACAGAGCTTGAAGGCACATTCCCTGCCTAGGAGGATTTTACAGTCTAGAGGGAGAAACAGACATGAATATAAATGAATAAAGTCACAGATATGTACATAAGCACTTGGGAGAGCACAATAGATCAGAATTTTTAGATACGCTTCCCGCCCACCAGGAGCTGACGTTCTTGTGGGGGAGAAGGGACGCGGCCTAGTGGAAAGAGCACAGGCCTGGGAGTCGTAGGACCTGGGACCCGATCCCGGCTCTGCCACGTATCTGCTCTGTGACCTTGGGCGGGCCACTTCGCTTCTCTACGCCTCAGTGACTTCATCTGTAACATGGGGATTGAATCCTACTCGGTCCTACCCAGACCCTGCGCCCCGTGTGGGACGGGGACTGTGTCCGACCAGGTTAACTTGCACCTGCCCCAGTGCTAAGAACTGTGTCGGACACATAGTAAGCTCTAAACAAGTACTGTAGTGATCATTATCATTATAGTTAAATGAGAGCTATATACATAAGTGTTGGGGAGCTGAAGGTGGGGCAAATAGAGGGGGCAAACCCAAGCGCCACCACGGCACGCGCTCCTGCTCCTCCCTTCTACTTCAGGGCAGTATCTGCACCCAGAAAGCACACTAGAAATAATAATGATGGTTTCTGTTAAAAGTTTACTAGGTACCGGGCACCGTACTGAACACTGGGGGAGATACGAGATAAGCAGATTAAACACGGTCTCTGTTCCACATGGGGCTCGTGTTTTAAATGGGAGGGAGAACAGTCAATCATCAGTGTTATTTACTGAGAGCTTAATGTTTGCAGAACACTGTACTAAGCACTTGGGAAAGGACAATAGAACAGAGGTGGTAGATACATCCCCTCTAGACTTGAAGTTTGTTGTGGGAAGGGAAAGACAGACATTAAAAGAGAAAATTATAGCTATGAACTTAATTGTTATGGGGTTGAGGGAGAGGAGAATGAAGGATCAAATCCAGGTGCAGATATTCAATCGACATTTTCCAGGTGAAGGAACTCTGCCACAGAGAAGTGAAGCAACTTGCCCAAGGTCTCAGAGCCGGCATGGATTGGAACTGGGTTTACAAGCCAGGTCCTCTGACTCAATGGGCCTAGATGCTCGGTCACACTGCCCAAACTAAACTTTAAGAAATGATCAAACGTACCCTTTCCAAAGATCACACCCTTTCTGATCTGATCGGGAGGCTCAGAGGCCGAGAAGCCTGGCCCATCTGTACACCGTAAAGACAGTAGAGTGGGCTGGTGAAAAAGATCCAGATGGAAACTCTTCTGGTGATCATTGCCTGAATTAGCAGAAAGCTCCTCAACCTGTTGGGCCTCAAATGTGGCACAGCTTACAAAACCTAAGAGTAGAGTCAAATTAAGGGGTAAGTGAAGAAACTAAACCCCTCTTCACTCTCCCCTAAACCCGGTTCAAAAAGACACAATGGCGAGAAGTCCCGAGGTTCAATGGCATGAAGCCAGCCCCGACTTTTGCCAGCAGCACCCCTGTTCTTTTTCTGGGTGCCTGGGCCACAAGGACCCAAAGTAGCAGATTCAAATGCAGAGTCTGTGGCACGAAACCAGTCCCGTCCCTTTGGCAGCAGCCAGATTTTTATTTTTCTTCCCGGTACCTGGGTCGTGAAGGCCCGACTATGAAGATTCCAATATGGGATTTAAGGGTTGAGACTGTGAGCCCCACGTGGGACAGGGACTGTGACCAACCCAATTTGCTTGTTTCCACCCCAGCACTTAGTACAGTGTCTGGCACATAATAAGCACTTAACAGATACTATAATTATTGTTCTGGATTCCTCACGGCCCAAACATCAGAAAAAGAAAAAAAAATACTGGCAAATGGGCAACTGCCTTCAAGCCATGAACCCCAGATTAGACTCCCCTTTAGGGTCTTCATGGTCCAGGTGCCAGGAGAGTGGTAAAAGTAACTATGCCAACAACATGTTGATCTGACTTGATGCTATGACCCCAAATTTGAGTCTTTGTATTTGGGTCTTCATGGTTCAGTCTTGGGGAAAGAGCAATAAAAATATGGTTTCTGATGAAAGCTCCCAGGCCAGTGTTCTATCCGCTAAGCTATGCCATTTCTCTGAAAGGGAAGGGGCAAAACTCCCCAGAACTCTCAAACTCCCAAAATGGAGTTTAATCTGGAGTTAGAGTTTAGTCACATAGTAGGTAAGGAACGCCTGGGATTGAAATGCAGGTCCTCTGACTCCCAGGGTTAGGATTAGGGTTATGGTAGATATACATCATGAATGTTGGGGTGAGAGTAGGGTGAATAAAGGGTCCAAATCCAAGTGCAAAGGTTAGGGTTGGAGTTAGTTCACACAGCAGGCAGACCCAGAATTCAAACCCAGATCCTCTGACTCCTTGGCCTGGACTCTTCCCATTCGGCATACTGCCTAATTCAAAGTTTTAGGAAAAGATCAAATGTACTCTGCCCCAAATCATGCCCCTTATGACATGTTCCAGAAGCCCAGAGTCTGAGGCGCTCGGTCCGGCTCTTTTGTATACACGTTTAGCTGATTGTGCACTTGGCAGTTTAGCTCCATAACTTGTAATTATTTTTATGCCCGTCTCCCCCATTGGCACAGAAGTTCTTTTGAATCAAGGAATGGGTCGCTTCTTCATTTTTACTTCAAATGCTCAGTTCAGTCTATCCTACCCCATGGGTCCACAGGAAAATATTCTACTACTATTGCAGATTTACATGTGCTGCACACACCTGAAGACCACTTAATTGATATAAACATTAAAAAGAGCACAAAATTATTTACACTTGAGCCATTTAGCACAATACTAAACACCTGGGTCCCAGCATTCACAGTCTGTATATGTTTTCTGCATTAAAACCATAGCTTTAGTATGTGTATGCATTAAAACTCTAGCTTTCGGACCAAGACTCGATGCATCTGTGCGTTGCATTTTTCTGGGGCCAGAGCCCAGTGCCCACAGACAGACCCCCTCCTTCGGGGTATGTCACCCCATTCTTACCTTTCTTCCCTGTGACTGGGCCATGAAGAACCAGATGGAAAGACTCAAATATGAGGTTCATGACCTGAAGCCCGACGGGCGCTCCGAGGAGAGGAGTTTCTCTTGGATGCGAATGTGGATGGGTGACCTAAGGAGGGTCGTGGGGTCCAGAGCCACATTCTCTAAATATATGAACTATGTTTAAGTGTTTACTATGTGCCAGGTACCGTACTGAGAGCTGGGGTAGATAGGAGCCGATCGGGGTGGTCACGGTACCTCTCCCACGTGGGGCTCACGGTCTTAATCACCATTTTGCAGATGAGGTAACTGATGAGAAGTGAAATGATTTGCCCAAGGTCACACAGCAGAGGAATGGCAGAGCCGGGACCAGAATTCAGGCCCTTATTCTATCCCCTAGGCCCCACTGCTTCTTTAAGGGGTTAGGAGTTCAGGCCTACCTGCTCTGCGGAGCCCTCGGCCACCTAAGAGGAAGAATGTGGTAGACCCGTTCACTGACCTTCAAAACTCTTGGTTGTGAAAGGAGCTCCCATCCTGTCCATCAGCAGACCCCACCCCTTAGGACAGCACTGACCCAATCCACAAACAAGAGACCACCAACAGGCCTGAGATTGGGGCTAAGACATTTTTATTCATTTTTCCCCGTGCACATGAGACCAGAGGGTCCCAGGGCCCATCTCGGGGGGCGCCCGATGACCTTTGGAGTCGATCCCGGCGCACGTTGGCTCAGGTGGTCTTGGCCAGGGGTGTCGAGGAACGGCGAATCCGGTGTGTCCGGGATGGCTGCCGGTAGATTCCAGAGGAAGACGGTCCGGCTGGCAGGCCGTAATCATGGAGTCCCTGTTCTATCTACCACTGGCTTTATTTTGGGGGGCGGGGGGAGTCGGGGCAGGGGAGTAGTGAGAGGAGATGAAATCAAAGGAGGGAAAGGGCATGGGGGTGGAGGGGCGCATGGGGAGAAAGAGTCCCCAAGCATCACCCTCCATGCCCATCCTTCCCTGTGACTGCCACCGTCCCCCCACGATCTCTTCCTCAGAAGGCTCAGGGGGCACCCAATGGCAGTGCTGCAGTGAGTTCAGACCCACAATCCCACTTCCTCCTACGCTGTCCTCCCACTCCCCCTCACAGTGCCACCTCCGCTGCCCCCCTGCAATACGGGGCCACGGAGATGGCCACCGGCCACAGAAGCGGACGCGATCACACGACCCCATCGCTGGACACGGAAGCTCTCTCTGTGTCTCTTGGCCCGCATCTTTGCCTGGATCTTCCCGGACACGGGGCCATCCGGGTCCGCTCTCAAACTGGAGGGTAAAAATGACCTCCGGACAGATTTTGAAAGGGAAGACCCAAGGCGGAGATGAAAGCCCCGATATGGAATCAGCCTGAAATTCCCTCACCCACACCATTCATGCCAAGGAGCGCCAGGAAGCTCTCCTCCTCTGGAAGTCTTCTGTGACCCCTCCCATCTCGGCCTGGGAGCCACCGGCTGTGCCGTCCCAGGAGAAGCCGTCTCCTAAAGGGAATTGGAATTTACAGGGAAAAACCATTCACTTACGCCAAATTCCCTGCTGAAAACAGTCACTCACTCTGGGCCCGACCCACAGCCAGAAGAATCCCACAGATCTGTCGGTTTTTCCTCGGTCATTCTAGGACTCACGATTGAACCCTGCATCTACAGAAAAGGCAAGAGAGATATTTAGAAACTGTCCGGTGCCCGATGGGGCTGCAGATATATGGAAGATTGTCAACTCTTCGTGGACAAGGATTCTATCGACTGTATCATACCTTCCCCGATGCTCAGCTCGATGCTCTGCACACAGACGCCCTTCGTGGATCGAGATCGGTTCGATAAAGCGATGCCTCAGGAATCCTATCGTGCAGAGGCACATAGGTTCGATTGATCATCGGACCCTTTTTAAAAACCAACTTATTTAGAAGAAGAATAACAAATAATAATTTGGTATTTGTTAAGTGCTTGCTATGTGCCAAGCACTGTTCTAAATACTGGGTAGATACAAGGTAATCAGGTTGTCCCACGTGAGGCTCACAGTTTTAACCCCCATTTTTCAGATGAGGTAATTGAGGCATAAAGAAGTTAAGTGACTTGCCCAAAGTCACACAGCTGATAAGTGGTAGTGGGGATTAGAACCCACTATCTCTGACCCCCCAGCCCATGCTCTTGCCACTGAGTCACACTGCTAGAACAAGCCAGAAGTGAGAGCTTAGGTCTATGCTCTCTAATTCTCTGCTAGGAAACCCAAAGTATGTTGGATCTAGAGGAACTCAATAGGTGTTATTTATTGAGCATGTACTTTGGGTACTAAGCACTTGAGAGAGTACAAGACAGTTGAACTAGCAGACCTATTTCCTTCCCCCATTGAGCTCACAGTCTGTAAGGGGATACAGCCATGAATACAAATAAACTGTAGATATGGACTCAAGTGATATGGGGTTGAGGGGGGTGTTAATAAAGAGAGCAAAACCAAGTGCGGGTATCGAATCGACAAGTTACAGGTTAAGAAACCGAGGCACAGCAAGGTTAAATGACTCATCCAAGGTCACAGACCTGGCAAGAGGCAAAGTTGGGATGAGAACCCAGGTCCTCCACAATGCCCAGGCCTGAACCTTTCCTGCTCACTGACACTGCCCAAACCCAAGTTCCAAGAAAGGATAAGAAGCACCCTGCCCCAAAGTGATGCCAATTCTAACCTGTTCAGTAGGCCCACAATCTGAGGTACACGGAGCAACTGGTCACTGCAAAGATAGTAGAGCTGACTGGTGGGAACCATACAAGTGGAAACTCTTCCGGTGATCATCTCCGAATGAGCGGGAAGCTCTTCCACCTGTTGGGCCTCAAATAGGGCCAAGCCCCAAACCCAAGGAGGGAAAGTGACAAAGCCAAAGCCATCTTCACTCTCCCTAGAGCCTAGGCACAAAAATTCAACTAAGAGAATTGATTCCCAAGGTTCTGAAGCCAGTCCCCCATTTTCCTGGCACCAAAGTTTTTCTTGCTCTGCCCAATGCTCAGGCCATGAAGATCCGACTGGGAGAGTTACATCTGGGGTTCGTGGCACGAAACCAGCCCCCCTTTTGCTTGCACCCATATTTTTATCATTCTTCCCGGCACCCAGGCCATGAAGACCCAGATGGGAAGCCTCAAATCTGGGGTTCGGGGGAATGAAGCCAGGCTCCCTTTCACTGGCACTCCTATTGCATTGTTTTTGCCAGTGCCTGGGCCATAAAGACCCAAATGGGAAAACTGATGTCTGAGGTTCATGGCCTGACGTCAGACCCCACTTTCACTGGCACAAATGTCATTTTTATTCTTCTCAATGCCTGGGCCATGAAGACCCAAAATAGAAACATTCAAATACAGGATCTGTGACATAAAGTCTGCCCCCTGTTTTGCTAGCACTCATGTTACTATTGCTCTTCCCAGCACCAGGGCCACAGAGACCCATATTGGAAGACTTAAATCTGGGGTTTGTGATGTGAAGCCAGCCCATATTTTGCCAGCACTATCTGTTGCCTCTGTGACTGGGCCATGAAGACCCAATTGGAAAGACTTGAATATGGGGTTCGTGGCAAAAATCCAGTCCCCTGTTTTGCCAAAACCCATATTATCAAGCTTTCAAATGCCTGGGCTGTGAAGATCCAAAAGGGAGTCAATCTGGGCTTCATTTCATGAAGCCATACCCTCTTTTGCCACCATTCTTTTTTATTGTTCTTCTCAGTACCCAGACCTTGAAGACCCAAATGGGAAGACTCAAATCAGGGGTTCAGGGCATGAAACCACGCCCCTTTTTGCATGCATTAATATCTCTTTCCCCCTGCTACCTGGGTCATAAAGACCCAATAAGAGTCAAATCTGGGGTTCACAGCTTGAAGCAAGTACCTCCCTTTGGATGCCATATTTTTATTGCTCGTTCCGGTGTCCCGGCTGTTAGAAGACCCAAATGAAAATCTGGAGTTTGTGGCGTGAAGCCAGACCCCTTTTTGCTGGCACCCAAATTTTAAAATTATTCTCCCCAGTGCCCAGGCCATGAAGACCGAAATGGAAAGACTCAAATCTGGGGTTCATGGCACGAGGCCGCTACCCCTTTTTGCCGGCACTCACATTTTTTATTTTCTCTGGTGCCCAGGATACAAGAAACCAGACAGAAAGACTAAAATCTGGGGTTTGTAGCCTAAAGCCAGTCCCTGCTATCCTTATTGTTGTTCCCAGTGCCTGAGCCATGAAGACCCAAGTAGGAAGCTTCATATCTGTGATTCATGGCATGAAGACCCTTGTGCCAGCATCCACATTTTCTCTCTCCCCCTGAAGACCCAACAGGGGAATAAAATCTGGACTGCATGGCATGAAGCCACACCCTCTTTTACCAGCACTCATTTTTATTGTTCTTCCCGGTGCCCGGGCCATGAAGACCCAAATGGGGAAGACTCCAATCTGGGGTTTGTGGCCTGAAGCCAGTCCCCAGTTTTGCCGGCATCCATCTTTTCACTGTTCTCCCCAGTACCTTGGCCATGAAGACCCAAAATGGAAGACTTAAGTCTGGGGTTCATGGCATGAAGCCAGTTCTCCCTTTTCCAGCAGCCATATTTTCACTGTTTTTCCTGGCACAGGGGTCATGACGACCCAAATGGGTAGATTCAAATTTGGGGTTTGTGGCATGAAGCCACTTTCCCCTTTTGCCAGCACCCATATTTGTAATTACTCTTCCCAGCACCTGGGCCATGAAGACCTAAATGGGATGACTCAAATATAGTGTTTGTGGCATTAAGCCAGTACTTCTTTTGCTGGCACCCATAATTTTAGTGTTCCTCCTTGCACCTGGGCCATGGAGACCTAAAAGGGGAAATCAAATCTGGGATTTGTGGCATGAAGCCAGGTCTCCCTTTTCCCAGCACCCAGATTTGAATTGTTCTTCCAGTCATCAGGACACAAAGACCCAAATAGAAAGACTAATCTGGGGTTTGTGGCAAAAAGCCAGCCCCCTTTTTTTAGTCATTCTGACCAATGACTAGATCTTGAAGGCTCATGTGGTCAAACGGACTCAACTTAGTGGTGGCCCAGGCCCAGGGCGGGGTCACAGAGTCAGACAGGCCCATAGTCCAGCATCAAGGCAGCCCTTCCCCAAGGGAGCTCAGGGTGGCAAACAGGCCCATCGTCAGTGGCGGTGGCCCTGGCGATGGCCCTACCTCTCGGTGTCGTGCAGTGCTGCAGTGCGGGGGGCTCAGTGCCAGACACGTGCAACGTTGCAGTGGCCCTGTCCCAGAGGGGTGCTCAGAATGTCAGAAAGACACAAGATCATGGCAGCCCAGCCTCCAAGGAGCTCAGAGTATCAAACAGACCCATCGTCAGTGGTGGTGGCCCTGCTCCTGCGTGTGGTGCAGTGCCAGGGGCTCACAGTGCCAGACAGGCATAACGTTGCAGTGGCCCTGTTCTGGGGCGGGTGCTCAGAGTGTCAAAAAGACACCATATCATGGCAGCCCGGCTCCCAAGGAGCTCAGAGTATCAGACAGGCCCGTTGTCAGTGGTGGTGGCCCTGCCCCTCGATGCGGTGCAGTGCCTGGGGCTCACAGTGCCAGAAAAGCACAACGTTGCAGCGGTCCTACCCTGGGGGGGGGGGGGGTGCTCAGTGTCAGAAAGACACAACATCATGGCAGCCCGGCCCCCAGGGAGCTCAGAGTACCAGACAGGCCCATTGTCAGTGGTGATGGCCCTGCCCCTCAGTGCGGTGCAGTGCCGGGGGCTCACAGTGCCAGAAAGGCACAATGCTGCAGCGGTCCTGCCCCAGGGGGTGCTCAGAGTGTCAGAAAAACACAACATCATGGCAACCCAGTCCCCAGGGAGCTCAGAGGGTCATACAGGCCCAATGTGAGTGGCTGCGGCCCTGTCCCTTGGTGCGGTGTGAGGGGGTCACAGTGTCACACAGGCACAACGCTGCAGTGGCCCTGCCCCAGGGCAGTGTTCAGATTATCAAACGGGCACAACATCATGGCAGCCCAGCACCCTGGGGCCTCAGAGGGTCAGACAGGCCCATTGTCAGTGGCGGTGAACCTGCGCTCGGTGAGGGGTGGGAGGCTCAGAGTGCCAGAAAGTCACAACGTTACAGTAGCCCCGCCCCAGGGGGTGCTCAGAGTGTCAAACGGGCACAACATCACGGCAGCCCGGCCCCCAGGGAGCTCAGAATATCAGACAGGCCCATTGTCAGTGGCGGTGGCCCTGCCTCTTGATGCGGCGCAGTGCCGGGGGTTCATAGTGCCAGACAGGCACAATGCTGCAGTGGCCCTGCCCCGGGGGGGTGCTCAGAGGGTCAGACAGGCTCATTGTCAGTGGCGGTGGCCCTATCCCTTGGTGCGGTACGAGGGGGTCACATTGTCACATAGGCACATCGCTGCGGTGGACCTGCCCCAGGGGGGGTGCTCAGAGTATCAAACGGGCACAACATCATGGCAACCCGGCCCCCAGAGAGCTCAGAGGGTCACAGAGGCCCATTGTCAGTGGCGGTGGCCCTGCTCCTCGGTGCGGTGCGAGGGGCTCCCAGTACCAGACAGGCACAAAGTTACAGCGGCCCTTCCCCGGGTGGGGTGCTCAGAGTGTCAAAAAGACACAACATCATGGCAGCCAGGCCCCCAGGGAGCTCAGAGGGTCACACAGGTCCACTGTCAGTGGCGGCAGCCCTGTCCCTTGGTGCGGTGCGAGGGGCTCACAGTGTCACACAGGCACAACACTGCAGTGGCCCTGCCCTAGGGGGGCACTCAGAGTATCAAACGGGCACACATCATGGCAGCCCAGCACCCTGGGGGCTCAGAGGGTCACACAGGCCCATTGCCAGTGGCGGTGGTCCTGACCCTCGGTGCGGTGCAAGGGGTTCCCAGTACCAGACAGGCAGAAAGTTGCAGCGGCCCTTCCCCGGGTGGGGTGCTCAGAGTGTCAAAAAGACACATCATGGCAGCCAGGCCCCCAGGGAGTTGAGGGTCACACAGGCCCACTGTCAGTGGTGGCAGCCCTGTCCCTCGGTGCGGTGCGAGGGGGTCACAGTGTCACACAGGCACAACGCTGCAGTGGCCCTGCCCCAAGGGGGGGTGCTCAGAGTATCAAACGGGCACAACATCATGGCAGCCCGGCACCCTGGGGGCTCAGAGGGTCAGACAGGCCCATTGCCAGTGGCGGCATCCCTGCCCCTCGGTGTGGTGTGGGCGGCTCACAGTGTCACACGGGCACAGAGCCGTGGTGGCCTAACCCTACTCACAATGTCGGACACTCATTCATTCAATCGTACTTACTGGGTGCTTACTGTGTGCAGAGCACTGTACTGAACACTAGGGAGTGTACAATATAACGATAAGCAGATGTATTCCCTGCCTACAGTGAGTTTACAGTCTAGATACAGATAAGCTCACTATGCCAGTGCCAGAGCAGTCTAAGGACTTGGCAGCCCCGCCCCAGGTGGGTGCTCAAAGTGTCAGGGAAGCACATCATCATAGCAGCCCGCTCTCCAGGGGGATCAGACAGACCCAATGTCAGTCATAGGGGCCCTGCCTCTCGGTGTGTAGTCCAGGAGTGGGGGGTAGCTCACAATGCGAGACAGGCACAGTGTTGCGGCGGGGCTCAAAGTGTCAGAGAGGCGCATGGGTCCGAGGCATGAAGCCAGCCTCCTTTTGCTGACTCTAGTATTTTTAGTGTGCTTCCTGGCATCCGGGTCAGGAAGATCCAAATGGGTACCGTCAAAACAGCACTCAGGTTATTATTGTTCTTCCTGGTGCCTGGGCCACGAAGACCCAAATGGCAAGACTCAAATCTGGGGTTCATGGGATGAAGCCACTACCCCCTTTTGCTGGCACCCAAATTTTAAAATCATCATCCCTGGTGCCCAGGCCATAAAGACTCAAATGGGAAGACTCAAATCTGGGGGTCAAGGCATGAAACCATTCTCCGCTTTTGGCGACACCCTTATCTTTATGGCCTAGGCAGTGGATAGAGGAATATAGACCCAAATGGGAAGACTCAAATTTGGGGTTTGTGGCATGAAGCCAGTTCCCTCATATTTATTGTTGTTCCCGGTGCCTGGGCCACAAAGACCCAAATGGGAAGATTAAAATCTGGAGTTTGTGGCATGAAGCCACTACTCCCTTTCGCCAGCACCCATATCTTTGTTATTCCCAGTGCCTGAGCCATGAAGACCCAAATGGGAACAGTCAAATCTGGGGTTCATGGCATGAAGCCAGTCCCGAGTTTTTGCCAGCATCCACATCTTTACAGTTGTTCCCAGTGTCTGTGCCATAAAGACCCAAATGGGAAGATTAAAATCTGGGGTTTGTGGCATGAAGCCACAAACCCTTTTTGCCAGCACCAAAATTTTTAAATTATTCTCCCCAGTGCCTGGGCCATGAAGCCCCAATGGGAAGACTCAAATCTGGGGTTCATGGCATGAAGTCTCCCCTCTTTGCTGGCATCCATATTTTTCATTACTCTCCCCAGCACCCAGGCCATGAAGACCTAAATGGGAACATTCATTCATTCATTCATTCAATAGTATTTATTGAGCGCTTACTATGTGCAGAGCACTGTACTAAGCACTTGGAATGAACAAGTCGGCAACAGATAGAGACAGTCCCTGCCGTTTGACGGGCTTACAGTCTAATCGGGGGAGACGGACAGACAAGATCATTGAAATCTGGGGTTCTTGGCATGAAGCCAGTCCCCCCTTTTTTGCAGACATACAGATTTTTCATTGGTCTTCCCAAAGCCTGGGCCATGAAGACCGAAACGGGAACACTGAAGTCTGGGGTTCTTGGCATGAAGCTAGTCCCTCCTCCCCTTTTGCCAGCACACATTTTCACTGTTCTTCCAGGCACCTGGGCCATGAAGACCCCAATGGGAACACTAAAATCTGGAGTTCGTGGCATGAAGCCACTCCCCACTTTTGCCGGCACCCAAATTTTCATTGTTTTTCCCAGCGCCTGGGCCATCAAGAGCCAAAATGGGAAGACTTAAATATGGGGTTTGGGACATTAAGCCAGTCCCCATTTTTGAGGGCACCCATGTTGTTGCTCTTCCCAGGACCCGGGCTAGGAAAACCTAAATCTGGAGTTCATGACATCAAGCTAACCCCCTTTCTCTGGCATCCAGATTTCTGTTTGTTCTTCCCAGCGCTCAGGACAAGAAGAACCAAATGGGAAGATTAAGGCCAGCCCCCTTTTGCCACCACCCATATTTTTAATCATTCTTCCAAGCACCCAGGTCCTAAAAGCTTACAGTGTTGCACAGACACAACATTGATATGGCCCTGCCCTCGAGAGCTCATAGTATCACACAGATACAACGTCATGGCAGCTCTGCTCTAGATGGGCTCACAGTGTCACATGGATAGAACATTTTCTGGCCCTGTCCTAAGAGGGGGAGAGACTCACAGTATCCAACAGGTCCAACATTGCAGAGGCCCTGCCCTTGAGGGCTCACAGTGTCACACGGGTATAACATCATGGCAGCTCTGCTCTGGATAGGCTCACAGTGTCACATGGGCAGAACATTTTTGGGGGCCTGCCCTTGAGGGTGGGGAGAGGGGGGACTCGCAGTATCCGACAGGTCCAACATTGCGGCGGCCCTGCCCTTGAGGGCTCACAGTGTCACACGCGTACAATGTCACAGCGGCTCCGCTCTGCTCTGGATGGGCTCACAGTGTCACATGGGCAGAACATTTTGGGGGCCCTGACCTGGGTGGTGGAGTGGGGGGGGGAGAAACTAAATGTATCCGACAGGTCCAATGCTGTGGTGGCCCTGCCCTCAGGGGGCTCCCAGTGTCACCCAGGCATAACATCACAGTAGCTCTGCCCCAGACGGCCTCACAGCTTCAGACCGCTCCACAGTTGTGGCAGCCTTGTCCTCGGTAGCGGCGGGTGGGGAGGGGGCCGACAGCCACAGATCACAGCCGGCCACTCTGCTCTCAGTATATGTGCAGTAAATACCATAGATTCATTGTACTGTACTCTCCCACATGCTTAGGTCAGTGTCCTGCACATATAAAGTGTTCAGTAAATACTATTGACAACATCACGGCGGCTCTGCTCTGGATGGGTTCCCAGTGTCACATTTTTGTGGCCCTGCCCTCCGTGGGGAGGACTCACAGTATCTGGCAGGTCCAGCATTGCAGTGGCCCTGGTCTCGAGGGGTTCCTAGTGTCACCCAGGCACAACATCACAGTCACGGCAGCTCTGCCCTGGATCGGCTCATGGCTTCGGACCACTCCAGTTGTGGCAGCCTTGTCATCGGTAACGGCGGGTGGGGAGGGGGCTGACGGCTACAGATCATGGCCGGCCACCCTGTTCTCAGCGGCCCTGCCCTCAGCGGGTTCACCGTGTCGACGGGTCCCAGGTTGTGGTGGTCGACCCTTAAGGGGGCTCATTGTGTGCGACGGAGAGCCCAGAACACTGGAGTGAGCACGATTTTACATTAAGAGCATTTAATAAGTGCAGTTGTGTGCTGAACCCTTGAGAAGATTCAGCACAAACACCACACACCATCACTGCACTTCAGGAGTTTACAAGTACTCTGCACATAGTATATGTGCAATGAATACTATAGATTCATTGTACTGTACTCTCCCATATGCTTAGTTCAGTGTCCTGCACATATAAAGTGTTCAGTAAATACTATCGACAACGTCACGGCGGCTCTGGTCTGGATGGACTCAGTGTCACATGGGCAGAATATTTTTATGGCCCTGCCCTCGGGGCAGGGGGGACTCACAGTATCCAGCGGGTCCAATGTTGCAGTGGCCCTGCCCTCGAGGGGTTCCCAGTGTCACCCAGGCACAATGTCTTAGTCACGGCGACTCTGCCCTGGATAGGTTCATGGCTTCAGACCACTCCACAGTTGTGGCAGCCTTGCCCTCGGTAGCGGCGGGTGGGGAGGAGGCCAACAGCCACCGATCACAGCCTGCCACCCTGCCCTCAGTGACCCTGCCCTCAGGGGGTTCGGCATGTCCGACGGGTCCCAGGTTGTGGTAGTCTACCCTTAAGGGGGCTCGCTGTGTGTGACGGAGAGCCCAGAGCACTGGAGGGAGCACAATTTTACATTAAGAGCATCTAATAAGTGCATTTGTGGGCCAAACTTTTGGGAGGATTCAGCACAAACACCACACACCATCACTGAACTACAGAAGCACTGAACTTCAGGAGTTTACAACTACTCTGCACACAGCATATGTGCAGTAAATACCATGGATTCACTGTATTGTACTCTCCCACATGCTTAGTTCAGTGCCCTGCACATATAAAGTGCTCAATAAATACCACTGACCTGAAGGGACACAAGCATTACAAATTTTTACAGCATTTGTTAAGTGCTTACTATTTGCCAGGCACTGTACTAAGCGCTGGAATTGGCACAATTTATCAGGTTGGACACAATCCCGGTCACGCATGGTGCTCACGGTGTTAATGCCAGTTTTAGAGGTGATGGAACTGAGGTGGAGAGGAGTGCCTTACCCAAGGTGATGCGGTAAACACATGGCAGAGCTAGGATTAGAACCCAGCTCCAGGTTCTTTCCATTAGACCACACTGCTTCTCTGTTGTCTGTAATTCCTTACAACTGGTTGAAAGAGAAAAGAGTAAGAATAGAGATGGAGCCAGAAGCAGGGTCCCCCTACCCCTAACCCCCTACCCCTTGTCCCCTGGAAGCAACATGGCCTCTGACCACACACACGGGTTCCTCACCCACAACCCTGCAGGGGTGGGACTCCCGAGCCCGGCCTCCGGCAGGGGCAGCCCCTCTCCCCCCTCGACCGGTACATACTGGGCATCGGGCACCAGTTTGAGCTCTGGGTTCTTTGTTTATGGTACCTGTTAATAATAATGATGATGGCATCTGTTAAGCGCTATGTGCTAAGTACTGTTCTAAACTCTGGGAGGGATACAAGGTCATCGGTTTGTCCCAGATGGTGCTCACAGTCTTAATCCCCATTTTCCAGATTGGTAACTGAGGCCCAGAGAAGTTAAGTCACTTGCCCAAAGTCACACAGCAGACAAGTGGCAGAGCCAGGATTAGAACCCACGACCTCTGACTCCCAAGCCCATACTCTTTCCACTAAGCCATGCTGCTTCTCATGTTGTTAAGTGTTTCCTGATTTTTCAGGCACTCTACTAAACGTAAGGATAGATGCTAGTTAACTGGACTGTGTCTAGCCTGATTTTCTTATATATTCCCCAGGGCTTAGAACAGTGCTTGACACATACTATCATTATTAGATCATATCCCACCTGGGACTCCCCTTCTTAATCCCCATTTTATAGATGAGGTAGCTGAGGCCCAAAGAAGTGAAGTGACTCACCCAAGGTCACACAGAAGACAGGGGGCAGATTTGGGATTAGAATGCAGGTCCTTCTAACTTCCAGGCCCATCTCTCTCCGGTAGGCCACGCTGCTTATCTGGGATAGAAAGGACAGCGTCCCAGCCCTCTCACTAACTAGAGCGGGGCTGACGGACAACATCCAAAGACAAAGAGGTGCAGACAGACAGACAGTGAGCATGTACCACCCGACACTCAGCCCACATACCCCATGCATCCGTCAGTAAGGCGTCCTCTGTCCCAGCCATTCGATACCCTCGGCCCCAGGACCGGTAGTCACTCCAAAATCAGGCCTGACTTTCCCCAAGACCACCTGACCCCAAAACCTTATATAAACCTCACACTTAGTATAGTGTCTGGCACATAGTAAGTGCTTAAAAAATACCAGAGTAATTATTATTATTAATAACAGAGTTGGTATACACATTCCCTGTCCATGATGAGCTCACAATATAGAGGGGGAGACAGATTTTAATATAAATATATTATGGGTATTTATGTACATATAGGTATATAAGGACTGTGGGGTTGAAGGTGAGGGGAATAAAAACGATGCTAATCCAAGTACAAGGGTGAGGCCGAAGGGAGTGGGAGAACAGGAAATGAGGTTTTAGTCAGGAAAGGGCTCCTAAAGATGGCTTTAAAGCAATCAATCGCCTTGCTCCCTCCTAACCCACCTTGCTACAATAACCAAGCCTGCAATCAAACTTTCACTCCTCTAACGCCAACCTTCTCAACTGTATCTTGATTTCATTCCAAGCACTTAGTACAGTGCTCTGCACAAAGTAAGCGCTCAATAAATACTATTGAATGAATGAATGAATCTATCTTGCTGCTGCCCCTTGCCCACATCCTGCTTCTGGGACAGGTGCTGTAGACAACATAATCATTTTCCCCATCCTTTAGCCCTCAGCCTTGGCATCATCCTTGACTCCTCTTTAATAATAATGATGATTATGGTATTTGTTAAGCACTTACTGTGAGCCAAGCACTGTTCTGAGTGCTGGAGTAGATACAAGGTAATCAGTTTGTCCCCCGTGGGGCTCACAGTCTTAATCCCCATTTTACAGATGAGGTAATTGAGGCCCCGAGAAGTTTAGTGGATTGCACGAGGTCACACAGCAGACATGTGGTGGTCAGGATTAGAATTTACGTCCCCTGATTCCCAGGCCTGGGCTCTTTCCAGTAGGGTGGGCTACTTCTCTAAAAGATGTGAAGTGACTTGGCCTAGGTCACATGGCAGGCAAATGGCTGACCTGGGATTAGAACCCAGGTCCTCAGACTGCCAGTACTGGGCTTCTTCCACTAGGCCATGCTGTGCCTCAGATGGAGAGGAAGGGTTTGATTCTGGAAATATTGGTTATCAAGAACTGACAGACTGAACATGGGGGTTGAAAGACAACCTGCCTACTACCTCTCAGTCCTCAACTCCACTGACCTACTGTGCCACCCCTCCTCACCCACTCACCAACTTGGACACATACTCTATCCCATCAGCTCTATTCACTGTACAATCTCTACCCTCATTAACTCTGTAATCCCTCTATTAAATCACAACCTCCTTACCTACTACCAAGCTGATATCAAAAATGGAGAAAATTGTGTCCAATTTTTTGAGGTTTTACTTCATTCTAAAATGTTTCTTCTGTCCTCCTAAGTTTACAGTTTTCTCATTTCAGCTCACCATGGAGGAGCTATTTGGATAGCCCACTATTGCTTATTAACTTATATGTCCGACTTAGCAGCAGTGTAATATGAGGAGCATTAATGTAGTATATGTAAACTGATTGCTTTTCAGGATATCATTGTTTGGGATCATGTATTGCCAATTGACATGCAAATTGCAAATTGGCATTTGGGTAGTATTGATAAGACTGCCCTAGAAAAATCAGAATACTCACGATCAGTCCAGGGCTCACAGACATCTAGATATATTACTATCTGACCACAATCTCCTCATATGCCTTCTTTCCACACACCCCTTCCCTGTAAATCTGTCATGTTCCTGCAAAGAGACCCCCATCCAATTTCTTAACATCATCATGCCCCTTTTAGTTGGCATACCCAAACTAGCTTCCTATGATAACCAAATTGAAGTTCTCCACACTGCTGTCTCTACTGATCTCCACTGACTCACTCCCCTATCTCTTAGCTGATCGTGTATCAATAACCCACGGCCCTTGGTCACCTCCACACACTCTGCTTCCTTTTCTTCTCTGCATGAGCCACAGAGTGCTACTGGTGGAAATCCAGATATCAGGCCAACTTTGTCCATCTCAAATCATCCTTGCCTGGTCTACAGCTACTTTCAAGTGTGGCCTCTGGAACCCCCGCTCTATTACAGGCAAGCTACCTTTCATCCATGACCTTTTCCTCTCCCGCTTTCTCCTCCTCCTCGCCCTTTCGGAAACGTGGCTCTCTCCCGAAGACACGGTCTCCGCCGCCGCTCTCTCCGGCGGAGGCCTCTCCTTCTCCCACTCCCCCAGACTCACCGGTAAGGGAGGAGGCGTCGGCTTCCTCCTCTCGCCCCGTTGCCGCTTCCGCACTATCCCTCCTCCCCCCTCCCTCTCCTTCCCCTCCTTCGAAGCCCATATCGTTCGCCTCTACCACCCACTCCGGTTACTTGTCGCCATCATCTACCGCCCTCCCGGACCCACCTCCGACTTCTTCGACCACCTTGACCCCTTTCTCACCTTCCTTCTCTCCTTCTCTCTGCCCACTCTGATCCTTGGAGACTTCAACATCCATACGGATGTACCCGACGACTCCTCTGCCGCCTGCCTGCTATCCCTCCTCGACTCTGCCGACCTCCTCCTCGAGCATATCGCGCCCACTCACCGACTCGGTCACACCCTCGATCTCGTCATCTCCTACCGCTGCACTATCTCCTCCCTCACCGACTCTGAAATCCCTCTCTCTGACCATAACCTTCTCACCTGCCTCATCTCTCACACTCCCTCCCCCTGCAAATCTTCGCTACTGCCCCACAGAGACCTCCGCTCTCTCGATCCCATCCGTCTTTCCATAGCATCTCTCCTCACCTTGCCGCCCTGTCCTCTCTTCCCACTCTCGACGAGTGGGTCTCCGCTCTCAACTCCACCCTCTCTACTCATCTCGACTCTCTCGCCCCCCTTTCCCTCCGCCGCTCTCGCTCCACTAACCCACAGCCCCGGATCACCTCCTCCGTCTGCCTCCTACGCTCCTATGCTCGAGCTGCTGAGCGCTGCTGGCGAAAGTCCAAGCACCAAGCCGACCTCACACACTTCAAATTTATCCTTTCCTGCCTTAACTCTGCCCTCTCCTCCGCCAGGCAAAGCTTCTTCTCCTCCCTCATCGACACCCATGCCCGTCACCCCCGCCGATTGTTCCGGACCTTTAACTCTCTCCTTAGGCCCCCTGTTCCTCCCCCTCCCCCATCTCTCACCCCCAATGATCTGGCCACCTATTTCCTCACGAAAATCAACACGATCAGGTCTGAGCTCCCCAAAGTCACCCCTCCGCCTCTCCCCTCCCCCCCACCAACCCCCTCCCCTACTTCCCCATCCTTCCCTGCAGTATCCTCAGAGGAGATCTCCTCCCTCCTCGCAAGTGCCACCCCCTCCACCTGCGCCTCGGACCCCATTCCCTCTCACCTTCTTAAAACCATCGCCCCTGCCCTCCTCCCTTCCTTAACTTCTATTTTTAACCACTCAATCTCCAAGGGCTCCTTCCCCTCTGCCTTCAAACATGCCCACGTCTCCCCCATCCTAAAAAAACCCGCTCTTGACCCCACTTCCCCCTCCAGTTATCGTCCTATCTCCCTACTACCCTTCCTTTCCAAAATCCTAGAACGAGTCGTCTACAGTCGATGCCTAGAATTCCTTAACTCCCATTCTCTCCTAGACCCCCTCCAATCTGGCTTCCGTCCCCTCCACTCTACCGAGACTGCTCTCTCTAAGGTCACCCATGACCTCCTTCTTGCCAAATCCAATGGCTCCTACTCCATTCTGATCCTCCTTGACCTCTCTGCTGCCTTTGACACTGTCGACCATCCCCTCCTCCTCCATACCTTATCTCACCTTGGCTTCACGGACTCTGTCCTCTCCTGGTTCTCCTCTTACCTCTCTGGCCGATCATTCTCGGTCTCCTTCGCTGGAGCCTCCTCCCCCTCCCATCCTTTAACTGTTGGAGTTCCTCAAGGGTCAGTTCTTGGCCCTCTTCTGTTCTCCATTTACACTCACTCCTTCGGTGAACTCATCCGCTCTCACGGCTTTGACTACCATCTCTACGCAGATGACACGCAGATCTACATCTCCGCCCCTGTCCTCTCCCCCTCCCTTCAGGTTCGCATCTCCTCCTGCCTCCGGGACGTCTCCACCTGGATGTCGGCCCGCCACCTAAAACTCAACATGAGCAAGACTGAGCTCCTCATCTTCCCTCCCAAACCCGGTCCTCTCCCAGACTTCTCTATCACCGTGGATGGCACGACCATCCTTCCCGTCCCGCAGGCCCACAATCTCGGTGTCATCCTTAACTCGTCCCTCTCGTTCACCCCACACATCCTATCCGTTACCAAGACCTGCCGGTTTCACCTCTACAATATCGCCAAGATCCGCCCTTTCCTCTCCACCCAGACGGCTACCTTACTATTACGGGCTCTCGTTATATCCCGGCTAGACTACTGTGTCAGCCTTCTCTCTGACCTCCCTTCCTCCTCTCTCGCCCCGCTCCGGTCTATTCTTCACTCCGCTGCCCGGCTCATCTTCCTGCAGAAACGATCTGGGCATGTCACTCCCCTTCTTAAACAACTCCAGTGGTTGCCTATCGACCTCCGCTCCAAACAAAAACTCCTCACTCTAGGCTTCAAGGCTCTCCATCACCTTGCCCCTTCCTACCTCTCCTCCCTTCTCTCTTTCTACCGCCCACCCCGCACGCTCCGCTCCTCTGCCGCCCACCTCCTCGCCGTCCCTCGGTCTCACCTATCCCGCCGTCGACCCCTGGGTCACGTCCTCCCGCAGTCCTGGAACGCCCTCCCTCCTCACCTCCGCCAAAATGATTCTCTTTCCCTCTTCAAAACCCTACTTAAAAATCACCTCCTCCAAGAGGCGTTCCCAGACTGAGCTCCTCTTCCCCCTCTACTCCCTCTGCCATCCCCCCTTTACCTCTCCGCAGCTAAAGCCTCATTTTCCCCTTTTCCCTCTGCTCCTCCACCTCTCCCTTCCCATCCCCACAGCACTGTACTCGTCCGCTCAACTGAATATATTTTCGTTACCCTATTTATTTTGTTAATGAATTGTACATCGCCTTGATTCTATTTAGTTGCCATTGTTTTTAAGAGATGTTCTTCCCCTTGACGCTGTTTAGTGCCATTGTTCTTGTCTGTCCGTCTCCCCCGATTAGACTGTAAGCCCGTCAAATGGCAGAGACTGTCTCTATCTGTTGCCGACTTGTTCATCCCAAGCGCTTAGTACAGTGCTCTGCACATAGTAAGCGCTCAATAAATACTATTGAATGGTCTAGATCTGCCCTCTCCTCTGCCCAACAACAATATTTCTCCATCAGTATCGACTCCTGTGTCAAATGCCCTCGGCTGTAGTTCTAGATGTTTAACTCCTTCCTCAAACCTCTTGTCCTCCTACCCCTCCATTTCTTGCCCCTAGTCACTTGGAGATACATTTCACTGAAAAATTAAAACTATCAGACGTGATCTCCCTAAAATCTCCCCTGCTCTTCTCCAGTCCCTCCCTCTTCCTGCCTCTTCTTGGACTGTCCCATCTTTCCCAGCAGGTCCCATCTTTCCCAGCAGTAACTCAAGAAGAGATCTCCTGTCTCCTCTCAAAATCTGCCTTCACCACATCTGACCCTGTCCCTTCATATCTTATGAAAACACCTGTCCCCTTCTTTCTGACTGTGATTTTCAACTGTTGACTCCAATGGTTTCTTTCCTACTACTTTCAAACATGCTCATAGTATCCCCTATCATAAAAACCTGTCTCTTGACCCCACAGCTCCCTCTAGTTAACATCCCACCTCCCTCTGACCATTCCTCTCCAAGCTCCTTGAGCAAGTTGTCTATATCTTCTGCCTCCATGTCCTCTCCTCTAATTCTCCCCTTCACCCTTCCATTCTGGCTTCTGCTCCACAGAACCTGTCCTGTCAAAGGTCATCATTGATCTGCTTCTTGCCAAATCCAATGGCCTCAAATCCATTCTAAACTCTCCTCAACCTCTTAGCTGCCTCTGAAACTGTGGACCACCCCCTTCTCCTGGAAAGTCATCTAACCTTGGCTGTCCTGACACTGTCCTCTCCTGGCTTTCCTTCTATCTCTTCGGCTGTTCCTTTTCAGTCTCTTTTTTATAGTATTTTCCAAGCATTTACTATGTGCCGGGCCCTGTACTAAGTGCTGGGGTAGATACAAGATATTCAGGTTGATCACAGACTCTGTCTTATTTGGGGCTCACATTCTTAAAAACCATTTTTATTCCCCTTCTTAAAAACCTCCAGTGGTTACCTATCAACCTCCGCACAAAACAAAAGCTTCTCACTCTAGGCTTCAAGGCTCTCCATCACCTTGCCCCTTCCTACCTCTCCTCCCTTCTCTCTTTCTACTGCCCACCCTGCACACTCTGCTCCTCTGCCGCCCACCTCCTCACCGTCCCCCGTTCTCGCTTATCCTGCCGTCGACCCCTGGGCCACGTCTTCCAGCTTTCCTGGAACGCCCTCCCTCCTCACCTCCACCAAACTAATTCTCTTCCCCTCTTCAAAACTCTACTTAAAGCTCACCTCCTCCATGAGGCCTTCCCAGACTGAGCTCCCCCTTTCCCTCTGCTCCCTCTACCCCCCCTTCACCTCTCCGCAGCTAAACCCTCTTCTCTCCCATCTCCCTCTGCTCCTTCCCCTCTCCTGTCCCATCCCCTCAGCACTGTACTCGTCTGCTCAACTGTATATATCTTCATTACCATATTTATTTTGTTAATGAGATGTACTCACCCTGATTCTATTTATTTGCTATTGTTTTAATGAGATGTTCTTCCCCTTGATTCTATTTATTGCCATTGTTCTTGTCTGTCCGTCTCCCCCGGTTAGACTGTAAGCCCGTCAAAGGGCAGGGACTGCCTCTATCTGTTAGCAATTTGTACATTCCAAGTGCTTAGTATAGTGCTCTGCACATAGTAAGCGCTCAATAAATACTATTGAATGAAGGAATGAAGGAATGAAGGAATGAATGAATGAATGACTTCAACAATGCTTTGAAGGTGACAAGAGTGGAGGTCTGTCATATATGAAGGGGAAGGAATTCCGGGATTTAGGGAGGACTAGGGAAAGGGATTGCTAGTGAGATAGATGAGATTGAGACACAATAAGCAAGTTGGTGCTAGAGGAGTGAAATGTGCAGGCTGGGATGTAGTGGGAAATCAGGATGGTGAGGTTGGGGGGCAAACTAATTGAGTGCTTTAAATCTGGTGGTAAGGAGTTTTTGTTTGGTGGTAAAGAGTTTAATATCTGACCCCCTCTGTGGATGATAAGCTCCGAGTGGGCAGGGATTCTATCTACCAACTATATTGTATTGTTCATTTCCAAGGGCTTAGTACAGTGCTCAGCACACAGAATGTGCTCAATAAATTCCACCGATGAATAGATTCATTGTTTACTGTTTCCAGCACTGCTTTCTCTTTTGCCTCCTTGTCTCTCTTTCTGAGTGAAGCTCAGAGAGCCTCGCCCTTCTTGAACGCAGTGCACCAGGCTGGTCTGTCCTTCGCAATTGACTCCCGGTTCTCAGCTGCGATGCAGCATGATCTGAAGCGAGGCAGCAGATGGGGCAAAAAAACAATTTATTCTGATCCTCCCTAAACATACTAAACAAAACAATCCTTTGTCCTTCAATCTGCCCATTTTGGTATGTGAGAGAAGCATAGTCCCTGATTTATAACCTAAATTGCCCGGATGCTATACAAAACAGGCTAAAAATATAAGCAAATGGTGCAGTGCATAAATCTAGAGAGCAATAAAATTTGAACTGCAAATACCCAGGAGAGATGATGGTGAAGTCTGCAGGATACAATTCTCTGCAGTAAAAAATTCAGAAGGAGCAGTCTCTGCAAATACAACAACAGCATGCTTAGAATAAGTGAATGCAGCATGCACGCAGCACTGGATATTTGCAAAATAACTTGCATTAATTTTCATTTGCTTTTTCACTGTGGCACCTGAGTAAGATGGTTCACTGCAATCAAGTAAATTCACCATGTAAATTGGTGGCAGGAACAGCTCTAACATTCTCAGAAGACACTGAGCATGAGCACTCCAGGAACAGCAGGCTTGTGTCCTGGATCCTAGGGCAGCATGGTCTAGAGGAAAGAGATAAGACTGCTGGGAAATGGGAGACCTGGTTCTACTACTGGGCTGCTGGTTGACCTCGGCAGAACCCATATCCTCACTGAGCTTCAGTTTCCTCATCTGTAAAATGGTAATAAGATACCAGCTCTTCCACCCTCTTAAACTGTGAGGCCTAGGTGGGACTGTGTTTAACTTGGTTATCCTGTATCTACCTCAGCGCTTAGCTCAGAGCATTGGCACTGAGTAGGCAATTGATAAATGTCATAATTAGCAAATTATCATTGATATGACATTGTTGAACTTTGAGACATCTCATGAGCGGGGAGGAGGTGAAAAATAGGGAGAGTGAGGGTTCGGGCTCTCAAAGCAAAGGAAAACTGAGGGGAAACAAAGGAGGGAGGTAAAGGTCAGGAGAGAAGAGGTCAACAAAGGGCAGGAAAAAAGGTTCAGGGAGAAAAAGGAGAAACGAAGAGAAGGCAAAAACATAAAATCAGGAGGGGTACAAGGGAAAAACAAGAGAAAGGAGAAAGGCACAAAACTATGGAAGAACGGGGCACAAAGAAAAGGAATAGACAAGACTGGAAAAAAAATGAAAGAATGAAAAATATGCCAGGACCTTACATGGTAGCATTCAATCATCCTTTAAAGCACTCAATCACTTGCTGCTCTCCTACTACAACCCACCCTGCACAATTCACTCCTCTAATGCCAACCTACTCACTGTACCTTCATCTCACCTATCTTACCATCAACATCTTGCCCATGTCCTGTCTCTGGCCAGGAATGCCCTCTCTCCTTATATCCAACAGACAATTACTCTTCTCACTTTCAAAGCCATATTGGAGGCATACAACCTACAAGAGGCCTTCCCTGATTAAGCCTTCATTTCCTCTTCTCCCACTCCCTTCTGCGTTGCCCTGATTTGCTCCCTTCATTCATTCATTCATTCAATTATATTTATTGAGTGCTTACTATGTGCAGAGCACTGTACTAAGCGCTTGGAATGTACAATTTGTAAACAGATTCACCCCTCCATCTGTCCTACTGCACTTATATTCATATTACTGTCCATCTCACCCTCTAGATTGTAAGCTTATTATGGGCAGGGAATGTACCTGCTAATTCTCTTATATTGCATCCTCCAGAAACACTTAGAACAGTGTCTTGCACAAAGTAGGCACTCAATAAATATCATTAATTATGTACATATCCATAATTTATGTATTTATATTAATGTCCGTTAACCTTTTAGACTGTAGGCTCATGGGGAGAGGGAATGTATCTACCAAAGCTGTTATGTTGTTATATTGTACTCTCCCAAGTGCTTAGTACAGTGCTCTGCATACAATAAGCACTCAATAAATACAATTCCTGGATTGAATGGAAGGCAGGCCACCTAGATCTCCAATTAGGAGGGAAAATGGAGCAAGAGATAGCTGGAAATAAGGTACACAAGGGCTGCAGATCTGGAAGGACTGAGGTGGTTCTGGAGTTGACATGACCTGGTCTCCTGGTTTCTTCCCATGGTTCCCACTATTTGAAAACCCTGGGCTGCCTGTTTCCTCCATTAGACTGTCAGGTCCTGAAGCAGGGTTGGTGTCTCTCATCTCTTTTGTGCTCTCCCAAGCACATAGTACAGTGCTCCACACACAAGTAGCTACTCATCAAATTGGATGGATAGAATTTGGGTTTCTGATAATAATAACTGCGGTATTTGTTATACACCTACTGTGTGCCAGGCACTGTACTAAGCATTGAGGTGGATATAAACAAATAGTAATGGACCCAGTCCCCGTTCCAAATGGGGCTTAAACTCTTAATCCCCATTTTACAGATGAGGAAACTGAGGAAAGGAAAAGTGAAGTGACTTGCCCAAGGTCACACAGCAGAAAAGTGGCAGAACCAGGATTAGAACCATGACAGGATTAGGACTTGCAGGTCCATGCTCTATCCGCTATGCAATGTAGCCTCTGGCCATTCATGAATCTCCAGAGGATACAATCTCTCCATCAGCAGCGTTATCTTCAAAGCCAAAGAAGATTTCAGCAGAGGGCCTATTTTATAAAGGGTGCCACCACTACAAGGAAAACCCTTTTTCTGGAATGGCCACCTCCTGGGTTCCCCTGCCCATTAGAAATCTTAATTTGGAAGACCCATCCAATATCCAAAGCCCAGCCCGCCACAGAGCTAGTTGCATTTACCCGTGTCTGTTTTCATTCCAATCAATGATATTTATTGAGTGATGGTTTTGAACGAGCACTGTACTAAGCATTTGGGAGAATACAATACAGGTAGTAGACACAATCCCCAACCTCGCTATCATTCGGGCTTTACAAGGACAGAGGCAGAGCCCTCTTTTCCCCTCGGGGACCTCTGCTCCAAGGCAGGCTTGATTTTCTCCAGGGGCTCTGACGCTGCTGGATTTACATATAGCACCTCATGTGCAGAAGTCTTAGCGGGATGGCAGGGACTACAGATTAAAACACCCCACTGGGACAACTGCACACTGCATGTCTGGTATATTTCACACACACACAACGCCACCCCTCCTGATAATCATAGAACCCATTGGCTCAAATCATAATAATGATGATAATTAATAATGATGAGTAATAGTTTTTTTCAACTGCTTACTGCTAAGATAACTGCTAAGCGCAGGGGCAGATTCAAGATAATCAGGTCGGCCACAGCCCCTATCCCCCTCAGTGGATGAGAGATTTGGGTTAGACTAGGCCAAGTCCCATAGTTCCAAGTCCCACAGTTTCGGTCCTGGTGAGCCTGAAGGTCAGTGGTCACCTATAGAGCAAATCAAAATCTCAGGGTATCGAGTCAGCTGACTGAAATAAAATAACCACCAATGAAACCAACAGCCTCCTCAATGTGGACATATTAGCTGGCAAGGAGCTATTTGAACAATCACTTTGGAAGTCTGGAGGGTCTAGATTTAGGTAAAACAATCACTGATTGGAGAGGAATTGCCCTTGTTTGCCAGTGAACTCTTCCAAAGTTCAGACTGACCATGTCTGTCTAGGGCAAGAACAGGTAAAAAAAAAATTCTGTGGTGTGAAAGATTTCTCTGACATTTATTCTCACCTGAAGAAGAGACCTCCCACTGCCTTTTCTTCTTTTCCCTGGAGGGAAACAATAATATGAGAGAACCCTTCACTGGATTAGGAGCCAAGAAATAAGCATTCCTTTTCTCTGTGCCTCAGTTTCTTCCCTGGCTTTCAGTTACCCAAGTCAAGATGAATCAGGCTTCAAGAGTTGAACTTTGGTGCCGTTCCTATCAGCCCACAGAGAAGAATGGATGGGTACTCTTGAAGCAATGAACTGACATTGAAGCATGAGTCATGGGCCATATCAGTGCCAGAACACACTGGGGCTCTGAATTCCTCTCTGTGGCAGGATATTTTATTAGGTATCTAGGTATCCTTCGCACCTTATAAAAATTTTCGTCCCGTCCCTCCTTACCTCCCTAAGGAGGGGTACAAGGGAAAAACAAGAGAAAGGAGAAAGGAGAAAGGCACAAAACTATGGAAGAACGGGGCACAAAGAAAAGGAATAGACAAACAAGACTGGAAAAAAAATGAAAGAATGAAAAATATGCCAGGACCTTACATGGTAGCATTCAATCATCCTTTAAAGCACTCAATCACTTGCTGCTCTCCTACTACAACCCACCCTGCACAATTCACTCCTCTAATGCCAACCTACTCACTGTACCTTCATCTCACCTATCTTACCATCAACATCTTGCCCATGTCCTGTCTCTGGCCAGGAATGCCCTCTCTCCTTATATCCAAATATTCAGGACATGTCATCCCTCTCCTCAAAAATCCCCAGTGGTTGCCTATCCACCTCCATATCAAACAAGAACTCCTCACCATTGCCTTTAAAGCACTCTATCACCTTGTCCCCTCCTACCTCATCTTAGTTCTCTCCAACATCCAGACTGCACACTTTGCTCCTCTAGTGTTAACCTCACTGTGCCTAACAGCCATCTTCAATCATTCACTCTCCAGTGGATTCTTCTCCACTACCTTCAAACATGTCCTTGTCTCCACTATCCTAAAAAAGACCCTCCCTTTCCCCCATAGTTACCTCCTATCTCCCCATCTCCCTCATATCATTCCTCTCCAAACTCCTTGAGCTAGTTGTCTACATGTGCTGTCTCAAATTCCATTCTTCTAATTCTCTCCTGGACCACCTCCAATCTGGCTCCCACACCTTCACTCCACTGAAACCATCCTCTCAAAGGTCACCAGTGATCTCCTTCCTGCCAAATCCAACGCCTTCCACTCCATCCTAATCCTCCTCAGCCTCTCAGCTGTCTTTGATACTGTGGACTGTGATACTGTGGACCACACCCTTCTCCTGGAAATGTTATAATAATAATGCTTGTTAAGCGCTTACTAGGTGCCGAGCACTGTTCTAAGCGCTGAGGGAGATACAGGGTAATCAGGTTGTCCCACGTGGGGCTCACACACTTTTAATCCCTATTTTACAGATGAGGGAACTGAGCACAGAGAAGTTAAGTGACTTGCCCACAGTCACACAGCTGACAAGTGGCAGACCCGGGAGTCGAACTCATGACCTCTGACTCCGAAGCCCAGGCTCTTTCCACTGAGCCACGCTGCTTCTCCGACCTTATCCAACCTTGGCTTCACCTACTCTGTCGTCTCTTGGTTCTCCTCTTATTTCTCTGGTCACTCATTCTCTGTCTCCTTTGTGGGCTCCTCCTCTGCCTCCACTCCCTGACTGTGGGGGTTTCTCAAGATTCAGTATTGGGTATTGTGAGCAACAACAAGGAAGAGACTTGCAAAGGCACTGTTGGGCTCTACTTGGGAAAGGTGATTCACAGCCTGTGGGGGCAGAGCATGGACAGAGGTGTGGCCTTCTCTCCCTCTTCTACCCAGTAACAGGCCTAGACCAAACAATGACAGTCAAGTAGAGCCCCAGCTGTGATGCCTAAGGCAGATAAAAGGTGGTTGCTGTTGCTTTGAATCCCGAGGAGGCACCCAAAAGGCATGCAGAAAGAGGCACGTAGAGAAGCAGAGGGAGGCACATGTAGCAGAAGCACAAACAGAAGCACAGAGTGCACGCAAGAAGCAGCACCAAAGCACTGAGAGGGAGCAGAGCAGCAGAAGAGCAGCACTCGAAAGCAGCAGAAGGCAACAGTACTTGGAAGCAGAAAGAAAAACATTAGCAGAATGGGCTCCCTTGACCAGCAGACTGGTATTGGACCTTTGGTGGAGTGGAGTGAGTGAGTGTGTGTGTATGTGTCACTCCTTGCACACTGGTAAAACTAGGTAAAAAACTTTCGACAGTAACCTTGGTGATCAGAGGTGTGGTTTGACTCTACTACATGTCACCAAGGCTCCCCCGGTCCAGGAAAGGTCCTGGTTGGTACAAGCCGGGGGTGCGGAGGGGAGCTCGCAAAATCTTGGAGAACTCATTCTCTCCCATGGCTTCAAATGCCATATCTTTGCAGATGATACCCAAATCTACATCTCCTTTCCTGATTTCTCTCTCTCTCGCTCTGATTCCAGGCTCACATCTTCTCCTGCCATCAAAACATCTCTACCTGGAAATCTTCCCATCACCTCAAACTTAACATATCCAAAATAGAGCTCCTTATCTTCCCACCCAAATCCTCTCCTCTCCTGGACTTTCCCGTCACTGTAGATGGCCCCACCATCCTACCTGACTCACAAGCTTGTAATCTTGGCATTATCCTTGACTCCTCTCTCTCATTTGACACACATATTCAATCCATCACCAAATCCTGTCTGACCCACCTTCACAACATCACTAAAATCCTCTATCCTCTTCACCCAAACTGCTACCATGTTAATTCACCCTATCCCACCTAGATTACTGCATCAGCTTCCTTGCTTACGTCCCAACCTCCTGCTTCTCCCCACTCCAGTCCACACTACCCACTGCTGGCCGGATCATCTTTCTATACAAATATTCAGGACATGTCATCCCTCTCCTCAAAAATCCCCAGTGGTTGCCTATCCACCTCCATATCAAACAAGAACTCCTCAGCATTGCCTTTAAAGCACTCTATCACCTTGTCCCCTCCTACCTCATCTTAGTTCTCTCCTACATCCAGACTGCACACTTTGCTCCTCTAGTGCTAACCTCACTGTGCCTTGATCTCACCTGTCTCGCTGCCGACCCCTCGCTCACCTCCTGCCTCTGGCCTGGAATGCCTTCTCTCCTCAAATCTGACAATTACTCTCCCCACCTTCAAAGCCTTATTGAGGACACATCTCCTCCAAGAGGCCTTCTGAGGCTATGCCCCAATTTTCTTCATCTCCCACTCCCTTCTGCGTCACCCTGACTTGCTCCCTTTGCTCTTTCCCCATCTCCCAGCCCCACAGCATTTATGTATATATCTATAATTTTATTTATTTGTATTGATACCTGTTTATTGTATTCATGTCTTTCTCCCCCCTGCTAGACTGTGAGCTCATTGTGGGCAGGTATTGTCACTCTGTATTGTTGTATTATACTTTCCCAAGCACTAAGTACAGTGCTCTGCACACAGTAAGCACTTAATAAATATGGTTTAATGAATGAATAAACCAGCTGCTACTCAAAGATGGGACTCTATCTTTAAATTCTTAAATCTTGACTCATGTTGCCCAACACAGAGTTTTACCACCTCTCAAATCCTGCCAGGGGACAGGGTTAGCGAGCAATGAAATATCCAGAAAAGAAGATGAGGAGGGAAAAGGGTAACCTGGGAATCTGAAAAAAATTTACCATGGGGGCTCACCCCACATCCAACAGTACCTGAAGAAAACAAGCTTCCTAAAGCTTTAAGTGAACAGTCAGTTCTTCTAGTACACAATGGCCATGTTCTTGGAAGAACTCATATTTAGAGAACCTAACATTCTAGTAAATGATAATAATAAAAATAAATAATAATGATAATTGTGGTATTTTAAGTGCTTACTAGGTGCTATGCACTGGGGTAGATGCAATACAGACAGATCAGTCCCTGTGCCACATAGGACTCACAGTCTAAGGGGAAGAGAGAATAGGTATTATAATCCCACTTTGACAGCTGAAGAAACTGGCACGGAGAAGAGAAGTTACTTGCTCAAGATCATACTGCAGGAAAGTGGTGGAAATGGGTTTAGAATCCAGGTGTTCTGATTCCTAGGCCTATGCTCCTGCCACTGGGCCATACTATTTCTAGTCCCTGTATCAAGACCAGCATCATGTGCATGCGCACACCATCACTACCATTTCTCCCAACATGACCTTGTGTTCTTCCAGGGCTTCAATATCCACATTGATGTTCTTGACAATGCTTCTGCTGCCCGCTATCACTCCTCAACTCCACTGATCTCCTGCTGCTCCACTCCAGCTTGCCCATTCACCAACTTGGACACAAACTCAATAAACATCTCTAGCCACTTATTTCTCTATCCTCACCAACTCTAAAATCCCTCTGTCTGACCACAACCTCCTCACATGCCTTCTCTGTAACACATCTACTCCCTAGAAATCTTCGCTGTTCACCCACAGAGACCTCTGACCCTTTGACCTCATCCAGTTTTCTCAAGTTATCATGCCCAATTTAGCTTCCATTGCCCAAATTACTTTTCCTTGATGACCAAACTGACGCTCCAAAACCACTACCTCTACTGAAGTCAACTCACTCGCACCCTTATCCCCTCATCTATCTTGTACCATTCATTCATTCATTCAGTAGTATTTATTAAGCATTTACTATGTGCAGAGCACTGTACTAAGCGCTTGTAATGTACAATTCAGCAACAAGATAGAGACGATCCCTGCCCAATGACAGGCTCACACAACGTTTTACCTCTTCTCAAATCCTGCCAGGGGACAGGATTAGCGAGCAATGAAATATGCAGAAAAGAAGATGAGGAGGGAAAAGGGTAACCTAGGAATCTGAAGAAAATCTACCCTGGGGCTCACCCCACACCCAACAACACCTGAAGAAAACAACTAAACCAATTACTTCCACAGTCCACCTACTTCACTCTGGTGCATGAGACGCAGAACACTGTTGGAGGAAATCTAGATATCAGATAATAATAATAATGATGGAATTTGTTAAGTGCTTACTATGTGCAAAGCACTGTTCTAAGCATTGGGGGGATACAAGGTGATCAGGTTGTCCCACATGGTGCTCACAGTCTTCATCCCCATTTGACAGATGAGGTAACTGAGGCAGAGAGAAGTTAAGTGACTTGCCCAAAGTCACAAAGCTGACAAGTGGCAGAGCTGGGATTAGAACCCATGACCTCTGACTCTCAAGCCCGTGCTCTTTCCATTGAGCCATGCCGTTTGTCCACTTCAAGTTTATTCTTGTGGGCTTTAACTCTGCCCTCTCTTCTGCCTGGCAAAATTATTTCTCCACCCTTATTGACACCCATTCCCACTGTCCTCACCAGTTATTCCAGATGCTTAACTCTCTCCTCAAACCTCCTGTCCCCCAGCCTCCCCACTCTCTTGCCTCCAATGATCTGGCCACCTACTTTATGGAGAAAATTGAAACCATCAGGCATGATCTCCATAAATTCACCCCTGGCCCTCCCCAGGCCCTTCCCTCTCCTGCCCCTTCTTCGTCTCTCCCTCTTTCCCAAAAGTATCTGAAGATATCTACATTTTCTCAAAGTCCACCCCCTCCACCTATGCATCCACCTCATCTCTTTGCACCTTATCCAAACACTTATCCTCTCCCTTCTTCTCTTCTTAATAGCCATCTCCAATTGTTTGCACTTCATTGGCTTCTTCCCCACTGTTTTCAAACATGCCTATGTCCCCCCATCCTAGAAAAACCCTCCCTTGACCACATGGTTCCCCCAGTCATCACCCCATCTCCCTCTTATGATTCCTCTCCAGACTCCTCAAGAAGTTGTCTACATCTGCTATCTCAAGTTCCTCTCCTCCAATTCTCTCCTTTACCCCCTACAGTCTGGTTTCTGTCCCCTTTACTCCACAGAAACCACACTCTGAAAGGTCACCAATGATCTCCTTCTTGCCTAATCCAACAGCCACTATTCCATCCTAATCCTCCTTGACCTCTCATCTGCCTTTGACGCTGTCAACGCCCTCCCTCCTTGGCTTCACTGACAGGGTCCTCTCCTAGTTCTCCTCCTACCTCTCTGGATGCTTATTCTCATTATCTTTCAAGGGCTCCCCCTCTGCCTCCCACCCTCTAACTGTGGGTGTTCCTCAAGGTTCAGTTCAGTTCTGGATCCCCTTCCTATTCTCCAACCTCACTCACTCCCATGGAGAACTCATTTGCTTCCATGGCTTCAACTATCACCTCTATATGGATGATTCCCAAATCTATATCTCCAGCTCTGGTCTCTCTCCCTCCCTCTCCAAAGTCTCCCATTTCCTCCTGCCTTCAAGGCATCTCTCCTTGGATGCCCTCTCCTCACTTCTAACATAACATGTCTAAAATAGAACTCCTTATCTTCGCACCCAAATCCTGTCCTTTCCCTGACTTTCCCATCACTATACACAGCAGCATCATTTTACCTGTCTCGCAAGCTCATGACCTTGGCGTTATCCTTGACTCCTTTCTAATAATAATAATAATAATGTTGGTATTTGCTAAGCACTTACTATGTGCAGAGCACTGTTCTAAGCGCTGGAGTAGATACAGGGTCATCAGCTTGCCCCACATGAGGCTCACAGTCTTCATCCCCATTTTACAGATGAGGTAACTGAGGCACAGAGAAATTAAGTGACTTGTCCACAGTCACACAGCTGACAAGTGGCAGAGCTCAAATTCGAACCCATGACCTCTGACTCCCAAGCCCGGGCTCTTTCCACTGAGCCATGCTGCTTTCTCTCATTCAACCCTTATATTCAATCCATCACTAAATCCTATTGGATCCACCTGCACAGCATTGCTAAAATCTGCCCTTTCCTCTCCATCCAAACTGCTACCACGTTAATTCAAGCACTTACCCTATTCTGCCTGGATTACTGTCTCATCCTCCTTACTGACCTCCCATACTCCTATCTCTCCCCTCACCAGTCCATAGTTCATTCTGAAACCCAGATCACTTTTCTACAAAAAGCTCAGGCCATGCTTCCCCACTCCTCAAGTACCTAAAGTGGTTGACCATCTAACTCCATATAATAATAATAATAATTTGATATTTGTTGACTGTGTGCCAAGCACTGTTCTAAGTGCTGAGTAGATACAAGGTAAACAGATTCTCCCACATGGTGCTCACAGTCTTAATTCCCATTTTCCAGATGAGGCAACCGAGGCACAAAGTTAAGTGACTTGCCCAAAGTCATACAGCTGATAAGTGGTGGCGCCGGGATTAGAATCCACAACCTCTGACTCCCAAGCCCGGGCTCTTTCCACTCAGCTTCTGCTGCTTTCCATATCAAACAGAAACTCCTTACCATCAGCTTTAAAGCACTCAGTCACCTTCCCTCCTATCTCACCTCACCACTGTCCTACTTCAATCCAGCCCACACATTTCGCTCCTCTAATGCCAACCTTCTCTCCGTTCCTTCATCTTGTCTATCTTGCCGCCGACCTCTTGCCCACATCCTGTCCCTGGCCTGGAATGCCCTCCCTCCTCATATCAAATAGAAAATTACTTTCCCCCACTTCAAAGCTATACTGAAGCCATATCTACCCCAAGAGGTACTATCTACTCCTCACTAAGCCCTCCTTTCCTTTGTGTCCCAATCTCTTCTTCATCACTCTGACTTGCTCCCCTTACTCATCTGCCTTCTCTATAATTTCATTTATTTATATGAATGTCTGCCTCCCCCTCCAGAATGTAAGCTCCTTGTGGGGAGGGAATGAGTCTATTATTTTGCTTTGTTGTACTCTCCCAAGGGCTTAGTATAGTGCTCTACATAGAGTAAGCGCTCAATTAATGTGATTGACTGACCGACCGACTGATGTGCTTTGTTAGAAGTTTCCCCAATTCCCTAAAAACATTCTGTCTGAAGCTCATAATGAAAACCCGCAGGATGGAAGAACTGAATGTAGTTTACTAATAAAGATTCTTCTTAGCCTACAAAATGGATGAATCAAGACATTGACAAGGCAGAGCCTGAATCTAGCAGCTGCAAGGGAGAAATTGTGAGCTGGCCTAGCATCTAATTTCCTGAAGGAATTATAATACAATCTGCAGTCTTGGAGCCTGGAGCATCCCAGTCACATTCCATGTCGTTTTATCACGTGCTCCCTCCCTGAGACATTTCATTCAAGGGCCCTCCCCCAGGCCTCTAGGCCTAAATGGAGAATTGATCTTGATTATAAGCCTTCTGGGCTTCTGGGGAAGGAACATATCTAATTCTGTGCTCCTTACAGAGCCTACCATTTTGCTGGCATTCAGAGTTTACTTGGTACCTACTGCAAAGCAATGCAGTACCTACTGCAAGGTGATGCACCATCCTGAGAAGTACAAAACAGAATCTAAGAGGTCAGTGTAGCTTTAGAAATTCATTAATTGTATTTATTGAATGCTTACTGTGTGAAAATCACTGTACTAAGCACTTGGGAGAGCACAATAAAACAATAAACAGACATATTTCCTGCCCACAATAAGAATAGTCTAGAGGAGGATTTGACAGATGGAGTTTGGTAACATCAGGACAACAACAACAGGACAACAACAACAGTCTTCCCCTGTAGAGTGCTAGCTCCTTGTGGACAGAAATCACATCTACCAACCTGTTGTATTGTACTTTCCCAAGTGCTTAGTATGGTGCTCTGTACCCAGTAAGTCCTCAAAAAATAACATTGTTTGAACATCAAGCTCTGTACCAAGGTGAAAATCTTTAAACCTCAGAGAGTGTCCATTCTCCATAAGCATGTGGGATCTGGGCTTACTCCAAAAGTCACATTGAGTTTCTGGTGTGCCACTGGCAGGACAAGCATCCTACAAGTTAAGCCCTGGACTAATGGGCATCAGCACTCCCAGACTGAGACAATACTTCCTGAAACCGAGCATCCCCAGAGAACCAGTGTGAGAAAGGAGGAGAGGGGAAACTCAGTAGACTGGTGGGTCAATGGTGCTCCTGCTCAAGTTGGGCACCCTCTGGGCACAGGGCAGGTCACTTTACTAGATGCTAGGGCTACCTTACTTATCGCCAGATGCTCAGAGCCCATGGCAAGCTTGTGTTCATGCTATCTTAATACCATACAAGGAAGGTGACAAAGACAGTATATTAATCCCATTTCAGTGATGCAGAGGCTAATGTAGACCTCTGTCTTTTGACCTCACTCATTCTCCTGTACAAGCCATCGCTTTCAAGAAAATGTGTCAACTGGCTGTATTTCACCCAAGGAAGCAGGCACTGGCACCATACCCAATGCTCCAGTTCCCACCCCAAGGCCTCTATGATCTCATTCTGCAGTTCTTACAAAACACTGCATTCTGAATGCAGGCTCATCCTAGCAGAGTCAGCTCTGTTGTATTACTTGGACAGACTGGATGCCCAGGAACTGAGGAATTTGGCTCAGCTCCTGTGTCGTGGACAAAACAACCCTGTCTCTCCCTTTGGTTGCCCCTCCACAGCACCTCTGGCATCCAGACACTCACTCTCTAGATGGGTTTGCAGCTTGGACTAGCCCTTAGGTTGAGGTGTTTCTTGCTCTGACCGAAGGAGGCAAATGTGACCATTGTTGCCATATAACCTCTAGCAGTCACATTTTGGGCTGATGCCATTATGTTCCCACAAGCTTTCTAGGCAAGTAATAGTTTGTAACCCTTTCGGAGCCATTACCTAGAGGAGGCTGCAGGGTCAGGCATCCCTATCTACTATGGATGGTATGTGAGGAAACCACATGGTAATAGCTTTCCCAGATTCAAATTAGTCAGCAGTGAAGCCAAGAAAACCCAGGTGTCTTGGGCTCCACTCAGGGTGAGGGAGGGTGGTGGGGAAGCTGTGCCTGCTTCCCCTGTCACTCCAGCCCCAGTTTCTGAGCCACCAAGCCCCCACACCCCTCTGGGTTTGGGGACTCCACTCACACTAGGACATCTCTGATCAAAAACAAAGCAGTAGGCCTGGTGAGAATCAAGTTTGGGAAGGTGAGCAAACCCCTCTCACTTGAAAAGGAAAGGATTCCTTTTCAAAGCTGGGAATCATGAGGGGCTCCAGGACAGGTCTAAACTATCACTGGAGTAGCTGACAGTCATAGAGAGAACAAGCAGAAGATCTAGTTTCAGTTGGGTGTCATTAGAGTGAAAGTCAATCCATTAAAGTGTGCAGAGCTGCCCATGACCTCTAAACCAGCCACTGTTGTATCTAAGGCTCTTTGCTGCTAGGCCAGTCTCACTTGATGATTTTGTATCTACCCAAGGGCTTAATACAGGTTTTGGCACATGGTTAGCACTTAACGAATACCACAGTTTTAAAAATTATCATTACAATTATAATTAGGCAACCACCCAATGTGGCTTCACCAAGAAGTGTCAGATATTTATGAATCAGGTATATGACACTGCAATTTCATCTGGAGCCACATGCATAAAGTTTTGCAGTTTCATCATGCTTTATTATTTTATTAATAATAATGTTGGTATTTGTTAAGTGCTTACTATGTGCAGAGCACTGTTCTAAGTGCTGGGGTAGATACAGGGTAATCAGGTTGTCCCATGTAGGGCTCACAGTCTTCATCCCCATTTTACAGATGAGATAACTGAGGCACAGAGAAGTTAAGTGACTTGCCCACAGTCACACAGCTGAAAAAGCGGCAGAGCCGGGAGTCGAACTCATGACCTCTGACTCCGAAGCCCAGGCTCTTTCCACTGAGCCACGCTGCTTCCCAAACAGACATTACAAAGGAATATCTGTTTGTGAGAAGATCGGAAATCCGCTCTATTTTCTGAGAAATTGCCTGACCATAACCTTAACCCTCTTTGCTTTCTAAGGGGGATGTCTTGGCAGGAATAGCAGTTGCCATTAGATTTTACTTCTTCCTGGAACCCTCACCCTTCCCTCTGTGGTGCACCCAGGCCGACACTTCAAGGCAGATCTATGACTGCATAGGACTGTGAAGATTCCAAAGACCTGCATCCCCCAAACCCAATGAAACAGCCCCTGATGTCCCTCAGGCGAGCCCTGTACCCTGCTAGAATCATTGATCCCTTCCCGTTATTCCTTTCCAGGCCTGGAAGGTATCGAGACTGCCTGCCTACAAAGGCCCACTCTAGCACTCCCCGCATTGGCCATTACCCTTACCCTTTGACAGTCACATTAAGTCATCTCCCTCCCCCTTTGACTTCCAAGGGAAATGCATCTCCTAAACATCCAGGAAACACTCAAGTTCGACTGCAGGCAGACAGTGAAGCTAGAGCTCTGTCCAGGTAGCCCCTATCCTAAAAAGAGAAGCAGTGTGGCTCAGTGGAAAGAGCACGGGCTTTGGAGTCAGAGGTCATGAGTTTGAATCCCGGCTCGGCCACTTGTCAGCTGTGTGACTTTGGGCAAGTCACTTCACTTCTCGGTGCCTCAGTTACCTCATCTGTAAAATGAGGATTAAGACTGTGAGCCCCACGTGGGACAACCTGATTCCCCTGTGTCTACCCCAGTGCTTAGAACAGTGCTCGGCATATAGTAAGCGCTTAACAAATACCAACATTATTATTATTATTATTTAAAAAAACCCCTCCATTAATCTCATGGCTCCCTTCAGTTAACACCCCATCTCCTTCTTACCATTACTTTCCTAACTCTTCAAGCAAGTTGTCTTCATTCACTGCCCTGACTTCCTTTCCTCCAATTCGTTCCTCGATCCCCTGCAATCTGGCTTCTGTCTCTTCCATTCTTCTAAAATGGCCCTCTTTAAAGTCACCAGTGACCACCTTCTTGCTAAATCCAATGACCTCTACTCTTTACTAACTCTCCTCGACTTTTCTGCTAACTGTGACACTGTAGACCATTTGCTTTTCCTGGAAACATTATCTAACCTTGGCTTCACCAACACTATCCTCTCCTCATTCTCCTCTTATCTCTCTGGCTGCTAATTTTCCGTTTCTTTTGAGGGCTCCTTCCTAACTGTGGGGGTGGGAGGCATCTACACCCAGTCCCTTGGAGAACTCATTTACTCTCAAGGCTTCAATTACCATCTCTCTGAAGGTGTTTCCCAAATCTATCTCTCTAGTCCTGATCTCTCTCTCTTTCTCTGCCATTTTACCTTTCCTCCTGTCCTCAGGACATATCAAACTTAACATATTCAAAACAGCACTCTTCGTTTTCCCACCCAAACCCTGGCTTCTGCCTGACTTTCCCATATTGGGAAAGCACCATCATCCTCCCTGTCTCACAACCCATAACCTTGGCATTATCCTTGACTCATCTCTCTCATTCAACTCAAACATTCAATTTGGCACTAAATCCTGTTGGTTCTACGTTCACAACATCTCTAGAATTCGCCCTTTCCTCTCCAGCCAAACTGCTATTACCCCAATCTAAGCACTCATTTCCTGCCTTGACTACTGCATCTGCCTCCTCACTGACCTCCCTGCCTCATTAAAGTCCTCTCTCCAGTCCTTAATTCATTCTGCTATCCAGGTCATTGTTCTGAAAAACTCTTCATTCCATATCTCCCCACTCTGCAAACACCTCCATTTGTTGCCCATTTACTATTATATCAAAAAGAAACTCCTTACCATTGGCTTTTCAGCTCTCCCCCTCCTTCCTACTTTCATTGATCTCCTATTACAACTCCTCCCAAATGCTCTGCTTCTCAAACATCAATAATGATAATAATGGTAACTGTGGTATTTGTTAAGTGCTTACTATGTACCAGGCACTGTACTAAGCACTGGCATAGATACAAGGTAATTGGGTTGGACACAGTCCCTGTCCCACATGGAGCTCACAGTCTTCATCTCCCTTTTGCAGATGTGGTAACTGAGACCCAGAGAAGTTAAGTGACTAGCCCAAGATCACGCAGCAAACAAATGGCAGATTCAGGATTAGAACCCAGGACCTTCTGACTTCTGGGCCTGTGCTCTATCCACTAGGCCATGCTACTTCCCCTACTCTCTGTAAGTCGTTCTCGTCTACCCCTCCACCGACCCATTGCCCATGTCTTCCCTCAGTCCTGGAACTCCCTCCCCCTTTCATATCTGACAATCCACCCCCCTCCCCAAACCCTCCTAAAATCACATCTCCTCCAAGAGGCCTTCCTTTGTTTCCCATATCTGCTGTTCTATGTTGGTCTGTGAACTTGATTGAGTACCCCCTAAGTAGTTTGATACTCACCCAGCCCCTCAATACTTATGTAAAGTCTTATACTCTATTATTTCCCCTATCCCTAATCGATTTTAATGTCTGTTTCCCCCTGTAGCCTGACAGGTCCTTGAGGGTAAGGATCACATCTACCAATTCTGTTGCATTGTACACTCCCCAAGTCCTTAGTAAAATGCTCTGGGCACAGTAAGCACTCAATAAATACCATGGATTGATGGATTAGTTGACTGGGTTTCTTAATATAGAAATAGCATAGCCTAGTGGATAGAGCCCAGGTCTGGGAGTCAAAAGAAATTGGGTTTTAATCCCACCTCTGCCACTTGTCTACTGTGTGACCTTAGGCAAGTTTTTTTCACTTCTCTGGGCCTAGTTACCTCATCTACAAAATTGGGATTGAGACTGGGAGCCCCATGTGGGACAGGGACTATATTCAACCAGATTAAGCTTGTATCTACTCCAGCACTTAAAATGGGACAAGTTGATTGAGTGTTTTAAAGCCAATGGTAAGGAGTTCCTGTTTGATGTGGAGGTGGATGGTCAGCCACTGGAGATTCTTGGGGAGTGGGGACATGCAAACTGACCTTAGCTCCTCTAGTGCTGACCTTCTCAATTGCCTCCATCTCGCCTGTGTCAACCCGATCCCTGGCCCAAGTCCTGCCTCTGGCTTGGAATGTCCTTCCTCCTCAAATCCGACAATTACTCTCCCCGCTTTCAATGCCTTATTGAAGACACATCTCCTCCAAGAGGCCTTCCCAGACTAAGCTCCACTTTTCCTTATCTCCCACTCCCTTCTCCATCACCCTGACTTGTTCCCTTTGTTCTCCACCCTCCCAGTCTCATGGAACTTATGTATATATCTGTAATTTTATTCATTTGTATTGATGTCTGCCTGCCCTGTCTAGACTGTGAGCTCATTGTGGATGGGGATTGTCACTGTTTATTGTTGTATTGTACTTTCCCAAGCACTCATTACAGTGCTCTGCACACAGTAAGTGCTTAATAAATATGATTGAATGAATGAATTAATGAATGAAAGTTTTTGTTGATAAATGATCTGGGCAGCAGAGTGGAGTATGGATTGGAGTGGGGAGAGATGGGAGGCCAGGAAGTCAATGAGAAGGCAGATGCAGTAGTCAAAGTGGAATATGATTAGTTCTTGGGTCATTGTGGTAGCAGTTTGGTTGGAGAGGAAAGAGCAGATTTTAGCAATGTTGTGAAAATAGAACCACAGGATTTGGTGACCGATTGAATATGTGGGTAGAATGAAACTAGTGAGTTGAGGACAATGTCAAATGTATGGGTTTGTGAAATAGCAAGGATGGTGATGTTGTCTACAGTGATGGGAAAGGCAGGGAAAGACAGAAGTGACAACTAATATTAAGGCACCTCAGAACCTCTCTGATTCCCTGTGTTCTAACCTTCTCCCCACCATCCAGGATTAACCAATTAATCAAATGCAATTATTGAGCACTTACTGTGTGCAAAACACTTCAGGTCTCAGAACTTCTCTGATCACCCCTGCTTCCCGACTCCAAGGGATGCTGGCTAAGAAACCTCTATCTCTTCTCAAACTGGCCAACTGATTCTTCTCAACTCTAGCACCTCCTGTGCCTCCTTTCCCAAGCCTCCCATATGATGGACTGCTTTCTATTTGGCAGCACCTGGTAGGTCCCTGGAAATTTAAGCTAATTAGGCTTCTCTTAGAGACACTGTAGTTTCTGCCCCCTCAACTCCTCTGAGTTGGGGTTACCTAAGTGACTGCCACAGGGATTTGCTCTGTCAGTATCATAATGGATGACTCCAGTGGTTGTCTATCAACCTTCTCATGAAACAAAAACTCTTCACTCTTGGCTGCAAAGTTCTCCATCACCTGGCCCCCTCCTACCTCACCTCCGTTCACTCCTTCTACTGCCCACCCAAACACTCCGTTCCTCTGCCACTAACCTCCTCAGAGTGCCTCATTCTCGCCTGTCTTGCCATCAACCCCTGGCCCACATCCTAACTCTGACCTGGAATGCCCTCCCTCCTCACCTCCGCCAAACTAACTCTCTTCCCCTCTCCAAAGCCCTACTGAGAGTTCACATCCTCCAAGAAGCCTTCCCAGACTGAGCCCTCCCTTTCCCTCTGCCCCTCCTCCTCTCCCCATTGCCCCTACTCCCTCTCTCTGCTCTACCCCCTTCCCCTCCTACAGCACTTGTGTATATTTGTATATATTATTTATTACTCTATTTTATTAATGATGTGTATATATCTATGATTCTATTTATCTTGATGGTATTGATGCCTGACACTTGGTTTGTTTTGTTGTCTGTCTCCCTCTTTTATTCATTCATTCATTCATTCAATAGTATTTATTGAGCGCTTACTATGTGCAGAGCACTGTACTAAGCGCTTGGAATGAACAAGTCGGCAACAGATAGAGACAGTCCCTGCCATTTGACAGGCTTACAATCTAATTGGGGGAGACAGGCAGACAAGAACAATGGCAATAAATAGAGTCAAGGGGAAGAACATCTCGTAAAAACAATGGCAACTAAATAGAATCAAGGCGATGTACATTTCATTAACAAAATAAATAGGGTAATCAAAATATATACAGTTGAGCCGACGAGTACAGTGCTGAGGGGATGGGAAGGGAGAGGGGGAGGAGCAGAGGGGAATGTGGGGGAAGAGGGTTTAGCTGCGGAGAGGTGAAGGGGGTGGTAGAGGGAGTAGAGGGAGAAGGGGAGCTCAGTCTGGGAAGGCCTCTTGGAGGAGGTGAGTTTTAAGTAGGGTTTTGAAGAGGGGAAGAGAATTAGTTTGGCGGAGGTGAGGAGGGAGGGCATTCCAGGACCGCGGGAGGACGTGGCCCAGGGGTCGACGGCGGGATAGGCGAGACCGAGGGACGGTGAGGAGGTGGGCGGCAGAGGAGCGGAGCGTGCAGGGTGGGCAGTAGAAAGAGATAAGGGAGGAGAGGTAGGAAGGGGCAAGGTGATGGACAGCCTTGAAGCCTAGAGTGAGGAGTTTTTGTTTGGAGCGGAGGTCGATAGGCAACCACTGGAGGTGTTTAAGAAGGGGAGTGACATGCCCAGATCGTTTCTGCAGGAAGATGAGCTGGGCAGCGGAGTGAAGAATAGACTGGAGTGGGGCGAGAGAGGAGGAAGGGAGATCAGAGAGCAGGCTGACACAGTAGTCTAGCCGGGATATAACAAGAGCCTGTAGCAGTAAGGTAGCCGTTTGGGTGGCTTTTAGACTGTGAGCCCATTGTTGGGCAGGGATTGTCTCTATCTGTTGCCAAATTGTACATTCCAAGTGCTTAGTACAGTGCTCTGCACACAGTAAGCACTCAGTAAATACAATTGAATGAATTAATTAATATCTATTTAGAGCTCCAATAGAGTTTGCCTACTACCACTACTACTAATAATGGTGGTATTTGTTAAGCGCTTACTATGTGCAAAGCACTGTTCTAAGCGCTGGGGGGGAAACAAGGTGATCAGGTTGTCCCATGTGGGGCTCACAGTCTTCATCCCCATTTTACAGAGGAGGCAACTGAGGCCCAGAGAAGTTAAGTGACTTGCTCAAAGTAACACAGCTGACAAGAGCGGAGCCGGGCTTAGAACCCATGACTTCTGACTCCCAAGCCCGTGCTCTCAACGGGGCACTAACCCCTCCACCCCTACCCAAATCACTGGCCCATAGATACACACTTTTATATTCAAGTACTCTCTCCATGATTCAGAAGATCAAAGCACTGCAAGAATAGCCTCTAAGGTGCAATGAAAATCAACCTTGGTTAGATTCCAGGCCTGTCGTCATACACAGAAGAATTAGAGCCTACTAATTATTCTATTGATCCTGATTTGAGGGCCCGTCTGGATGAGGCTAAGTCAGTGGGGTGAGCAGATCTTCTTCTAGTCCCTTTCCCCTCCATCCCAATGGAGATGGAGACACAAATTACAAATTACCTCCACTGTCCGAACTCAGAGCATCATCTGAGAGCTCAGGATGGAGCCTCATCCACTGCTCCTTATGGATGTCAAAAGGCTCTGCTGTGACACCCAAAACCAGCCCCTCATTTGAGCTCTTGCATATAAACTTATAGCTAGCTCCAAAGATGGACTGGTTCCCTCTAGTCCACTTGGTGAAATCAGTTTCTGCTCTTTACACATGACTGCCTGCAAGAGTCTCATGTAATTTGGATGTAGGTTTCCATTACTCCTGAATCTTGCTCTGCTCCCTTAGACACCTCATCATTATATAGTAATAATAATGATAATAATAGTATTTGTTAAAAGCTATGTGCCAGGCACTACACTAAGCACTAGGGTAGATACAAGATAATCATGGGGATTCATTAAAATTTTCCAGAATCTCAGTGGTGAGTATCACATGAAATAAACCTCTCCGCCTTCCATTACCTGTTCACCTCCACCACCGTCATCGTCGTCGTCATCACTTGTTACTGAATGTTTCCAAGAAACCCTAAAGGATAATGTGTAATAACAATAATAATAACTGTGACATTTGTTAAGCCCTTACTATGTATCAGGCACTGTTCTAAGAGCTGGGGTGGATACAAGTAAACCAAGTTGGACACAGTCCCTGTCTCATGTGGAGCTCACAGTCTCAATCTCCATTTTACAGATGAGGTAACACTGACATAGAGAAGTGAAGTGACTTGCCCAAGACCTCAGAGCAGACAAGTGGTGGAGCTGGGATTAGAACCCATGATCTTCTGATTCCCAAGCCTATGCTCTATCCACTAGACCATGTTGACATCTCTGTGTCCAGGACTTGGGTTTCTCTCCAATTATGTGCAACTCTCTTGCACTGCTCTACCCCTTGTCTCTCTTAGTCTCCAGCTCCATGGGAGTCCCCTGTTCTGCTCTCCCTCCCTGCTGGCTTCTACGTTCTAGAGGGCCAGCCTTAGGTTAATTTGTAGTCTGTGAGTGAGACATGTTCGTGCTTTGGCTATTTCTCCAAATGTGAGGATTGGAAGGAGGTGGATTGAAGTGTTTCTGGAAGGAAAAGCCCAGGAAAAGCCTGATCAGAGTTCAGGACTGGATTCATTTTATGGATCATCAATCACCCCCAAGACTCAACTCCAATTTTCTAGGTAACCAGATGCCTTACTCTGGTCCTAGCTTCCCAGGACCCCACCAGATTTCTTGTGGCAAAGAGGTGGAAGGGTCTTAGAAAATGGGCTGTGCTGCTTATGTGACACTACCTTGTAAATATCAAAATCTGGTTGTGCATTTTCCTGTTTCTCCTTGTATTTCTGATGGTGTCATTTGGGCTGGCTGCATCAACAAGACCATCTTACCTCAGAAGTAAAATACTGATAATGCCTATTTCCAAACACATTGGCAAGTCAGTATACTCCAAGGGTTTAAAAACTATTGTTTACTACCTTGACTCAATCCTTTCTGCCCTGCATACCTTTTTAAATATTCATGTTGACCTAGGCTCCAAACTGAACAGGGTTTATACTCATAGGGGTTAAACTACTGGAAACAATGTTAACATTCTTCAGGAGGAGAACAGCCAACGAGGAGCTCGACTGATGATGTAATGCTTTTAACAGACTTTTCATTGGTTAAGTCTCCAGTCCTTGTTTCCAAGAGTTGGAGGACGTTTCCCTGCACTGGGAACAAACTGGATCTTCTTCAGGTGCTTATATAAGACAAGTCGATGGCCTCCGAGACTTTGCGAGGCCCTTCCCAACTGGCCTTGGGGCTCCCAGGTATTGCTCTCCACCCAACACCCCTCAGTACCCTGAGACAAGTGCCCCTGGAGTCTCCAGGCAGGGTGGGAGGAAGCTGGCTGTGGGACCCTGGTTGGGGGTGGGAATCGAGAGGAGAATGAAAATAAAATGAAAATGATAATCTAGCAGAGTGCATATAATAATAATGATATAATGAGGGCAATTGTTAAATGCTTATATAATAATAATAATGGTATTTGTTAAGTGATTACTATGTGTCAAGCACTGTTCTAAGCACTGTGGTAAACACAAGCTAAACAGGTTGGATGCAGTCCGTCTCCCCATTTTACAGATGAGGTAACTGAGGCACAGAGAAGTTAAGCGACTTGCCCAAGGTCACACAGCAGTCAACTGGTGAAGTGGGATTAGAACCCAGATCCTTCTGACTCTAATACCCGTGCTCTATCCATTAGGCCATGCCGTATTAAGCGCTGGGGAGGATACAAGCAAATGGAGTTGGACAAAGTCCCTGTCCCACACGGGGCTCACAGTCTCAATCCCCATTTTACAGATGATGTAACTGAGGCTCAGAGAAGTGAAGTAACTTGCCCAAGGTCACACGGCAGACAAGTGCCAGAGCTGGGATTAAAACCCATGAGCTTCTGACTCCCAGGCCCGTGCTCTATCCACTATGTCAAGGAAGCGGGCTTCTCCCTTTGCAATCATCCATCGATCAATCAATCTGTGATATTTATTGAGAGCTTACTATATGCAGAGCACCGTACTAAGCACTTGGGAAGGTACAATGCTGCAGAATCAGCAGACACAGTTCCCTGCCCATATCGAGTAACGGCATTCTTTATATGCAAACTGGGGAGTAAAACCAGTCCAGAATTCTGCCTCCATATGGTTAAAGGCTCAAATGGTGCCAGCAGGCTGTCTTTTCTTTCAAGTTAAGAGGAAAACAAGTGATTTTTCCAAGAGGAGCAGTATACCAGCTTAACTGCTTTGAGGCTTAATTATCTAAAGGGAGCAATTTCTCTTATCCCATTCCATGATAGATGGGCCAAACACAGCTTTATGGTCTTTAGCTTCTGGTGATATATGACCTTTAAGTCTTTGGTGTTTCAGAATGAGAAATGACACTATAAATTTCACTATGTTATTTCCCTGATTATATATATGCATAACTACATACCCAACCCAATGGGCAACAATTTCAGAAATAAGGGGACAAAATCTGATACTCCACCATGCCTCCAACTGAAGGTGCAGAACTTTCAACCAAAAAAGCTATTTGGAGCAAGGATATCAGGTGATCTCACTCAATTAAGCCTCATTTATTTGTATGGACCCTGTTAATCTCTGTGGAAGTGTATGCATGGAAATGTTGTCAATCACTGATGCAATTTAAAATGTATTAAGTATCCTGAATGTATTCAGTCAAATCCTGTTAAATGAGTCAACTAATCTGCAAAAGGTATAAAATGTTTTTGATCCCTTGGATGATGTTAATTAATTCATTTATTCATTCAATCGTATTTATTGAGCTCTTACTGTGTGCAAAGCACTGTACTAAGTGCTTGGGAGAATACAATATAACATATTTCTTGCCCACAATGAGCCTACAGTCATAAATTAGTTTCCCTTTGCACTTAGCCCCCAATATTCTGAAGGGATTAATGCACCTCTCAAAGAATGAATTCAGAAGTTTGGTCTTCCTGTTTGCTCACCATATTACTTATAATCTTGAACAAGAGAGATGGAGATGGAGACTGATCTCTCTGATCTCTCTGATGTCCTTTCTGATCTCCGATCCTCCTGTCTCTCGTCGCTTCAGTCTACACTTCATTCAGCTGCCTGGATTATCTTTCTACAGAAACATTCTGGGCATGTCACATCCTTCTTCAAAAATCTCCAGTGGTTGCCTATCAACCTTCGCATGAAGCAAAAACTCCTCACTATTGGCTTCAAAGCTGTCCATCACCTTGCCCCCTCCTACCTCACCTCTCTTCTCTCCTTCTACAGCCCAGCCTTCACACTCCGCTCCTCTGCCGCTAACCTCCTCACTGTGCCTCGTTCTCTCCTGTCCCACCATCGACCCCTGGCCCATGACCTACCTCTGGCCTGGATTGCCCTCCCTCCTCACATCTGCCAAACTAGCTCTCTTCCCCCCTTTAAAGCCCTACTGAGAGCTCACCTCCTCCAGGAGGCCTTTCCAGCCTGAGCCCCCTTTCCCTCTGCTCCTCCTCCCCTCCCCATTCCCCCTACTCCCTCACTCCCTCCTTCTACTCTATCCCCTTCCCCACCCCATAACACTTGTGTATATTTGTACATATTTATTATTCTATTTATTTTATTAGTGTATATATCTATAATTCTATTTATCTATTTTGATGCTATTGATGCCTGTCTACTTGTTTTTTGTTGTTGTTGTCTGTCTCCCCCGTCTAGACTGTGAGCTCACTGTTGGGTAATGATTGTCTCTATCTGTTGCCAAATTGTACTTCCAAGTGCTTAGTACAGTGCTCTGCACACAGGAAGCGTTCAATAAATAAGATGAAAGAAAGAAAGAAAGAAAGAAAGAAAGAAAGAAAGAAAGAAAGAAAGAAAGAAAGAAAGAAAGAAAGAAAGAAAGAAAGAAAGAAAGAAAGAAAGAAAGAAAGAAAGAAAGAGAGTGACCAATGGAGAGAGAATGACAAAGAGCATGAGATGCTGATAGTCTGATGTTGCAATTGCTTATGCTGATCTCAGGGTCTAGAATGTTCCATAACTCATTCTGCAGCTACCACAGAGAGAGGAATTGGGTCACACGTGCAAACACACACTCTCACCTATACAAATACATGCAAATACACATGCAGATGTACATACACATGCAGATGTACATATACTTAACAATATAACCCATACAGTCGCACAGATACCTGTACTCAAACATTAAATTGCACTCTAAGATGTTTGATTAGTAGAAATTTCAGAACACTCACACACAATAAGCCCATGGGCTGTGCCTCCCAAGAGTTCTCCACAGAGAAAGTTGTGTGCAGATTTCCAGCTGCACACTTCTTACAAAGGGTAAGAAGGGTAAGCAAAGTGGAGGGTCTAGGCCACACCGTGCACAAAGAGCCATGCTGCTATGGAACTCTGCTGCCAGCAGCCAGTAGCTATTTTTAGGGCACTCTGGGATCCCCAGCAGAGAGCATTTCCAGCCTCATGCCTTTGTGCAACAGGGGCACTGAACTTCTATAAGTCTTCAAGGGGTGCATCCAAAATGTCTTATATGGGGGATTACTAACATCTTGCAAAGAAGAAAACAGAGAGTACATAAAGGCTTCAATTTGCAGAGGCTACATAAAACCTGTCAATTTACACACTTCGTTTTCACTCCATCCAAAGCCCCATAGCACTTATGGACATAACTGTAATTTATTTCTATTAATGTCTGTCTCTCCCTCTAGACTGTAAGGTTTCTGTGGGAAGGGAACATGTCTACCAACTTTGTTGCATTGAATTTTTTTTTCTGGTATTTGTTAAGTGCTTACTATGTGCCAGCCACTGTACTAAGTGCTAGGGTAAATAAAAGCTATTTAGGTTGAACAAAGTCCCTATCTTCATGGGGCTCCCAGTCTTAATCCCCATTTTACAGATGAGGTAAACTGAAGCCCAGAGAAGTGGGCTTGGCCAAGTTCACACAGGAGACAGGTGCATACAGCCAGAATTAGAACTCAGGTCCTTCTGACTCCCAGGCTCACGCGCTAACTACTAAGCCATACTGCTTTTCCCAAGCACACAGCAAACTGTCAATCAATCAAAGCTATTTATTGAGTGCTTACTATGTGCAAAGCACGTACTAAGCGATTGGAAAAGTACAATACAATAGAATTAGCAAATAATTTCCCTTCCCATAATGATTTTACTGTCTAGAGGAGGAAATGGATATAAATATGAATAAATGAATAATTTATAATACATAGTTTAAAGATAGGAGCATAAGTGCGGTGGGGTTGGGGTTAATATCAAATGTCCAAAGGTCACAGATTCAAGTGCAGAGACAACGCAGAAGGGAGAGCGAGCTGGGGAAAAGAGGACTTAATCAGGGAAGACTTTCATTCATTCATTCAATCATATTTATTGAGTGCTTACTATGTGCAGAGCACTGTACTCAGTGCTTGGAATGTACAATTTGGCAACAGATAGAGACAGTCTCTGCCAATGATGGGCTTGCAGTCTAAACAGGGGAGACAGACAACAAAACAAAACAAGTAGTCTGGCGTAAATATCATCAAGATAAATGTTAATAATAATAATAATGTTGGTATTTGTTAAACACTTACTATGTGCAGAGCACTGTTCTAAGCAGTGGGGTAGATACAGGGTAATCAGACTGTCCCATGTGAGGCTCACAGTCTTAATCTCCATTTTACAGATGAGGTAACTGAGGCACAGAGAAGTCAAGTGACTTGCCCACAGTCACACAGCTGACAAGTGGCAGATCCGGGATTCGAACCCATGACCTCCAACTCCCAAGCCAGGATCTTTCCATTGAGCCATGCTACTTCCCTAAATAGAATAGAATCATAGATATATAGACATGATTAACAAAATAAATAGAGTAATAAATAATATATACAAATATGCACAGTGCTGTGGGGAGGGGAAGGGGGAAAAGCAGAGGGCGGGAGAAGGGGGGGATGAATGGGGGAGGAGGAGCGGAGGGAAAGGGAGAGCTCAGTCTGGGAAGGCCTCCTGGAAGAGGTGAGCTCTCAGTAGGGCTTTGAAGGGGGGAAGAGAGTTAGTTTGGCGGATGTGAGATTAGACTGTAAGCCGTCAAAGGGCAGGGACTGTCTCTATCTGTTACTGATTTGTACATTCCAAGTGCTTAGTACAGTGCTCTGCACATAGTGCTCAATAAATACTAATGAATGAATGAATGAATGTGAGGAGGGAGGGCATTCCAGGTCAGCGGTGAGACATGGGCCAGGGATCCATGGCGGGACAGGAGCGAACAAGGGATTGTGAGGAGGCGAGCGGCAGAGGAGTAGAGTGTACGGGGTGGGTAGAAGGAGAGAAGGGAGGTGAAGTAGGAGGGGGCAAGGTGATGGACAGCTTTGAAGCCAAGAGTGAGGAGTTTTTGTTCTGTGCGAAGGTTGACAGGCAACCACTGGAGGTTTTCGAGAAGGGGAGTGACATGCCCAGAACGTTTCTGTAGGAATATGATCCGGGCAGCGGAATGAAGAATAGACTGGAGTGGGGAGAGAGAGGAGGATGGAAGATCAGAGAGAAGGCTGACACTATAATCCAGTTGGGATATTTTGAGAGCTTGTACCAGCAAGGAAGCAGTTTGGATGCAAGGTAGCAGTTTGGATGGACTTCTTGAAGAAGACTTCTTGAAGACGATGTGACCTTAATAATGACTTGTCTAAATCAATCAATCAATCAGTGGTATTTGAGTGCTTATTATGTGCAGAGCACTGTCCCTTTCCCTGCCCATGATGAGCTTACAGTCTAGAGGGAGAGACAGACATTTATATGAATTAGTAATTTATAATCTATAATTTAAAGATATGTACATAAGAGCTGTGGGGTTGGGGGTGGGGCGATATCAAATGTCCAAAGGTCACAGATCCAAGTGCAGAGATGATGGCAGAAGGGAGAGCGAGTTGGGGAAAAGAGGCCTTCATCGGGGAAGGCCTCTTGGAGAAGAAGTGACCTTAACAAGGCTTTGAAGGTGGAGAGAGTGATGGTGTGGCATATATGGAGGGGGAGGGAAGTCCAGACTTGTGGAAGAATGTGGGAAAGAGGCTGGAGGTAAGATAGACAAGATCGGGACATAGCGAGTAAGCTGGTGCTAGAGGAACAGAGTGTGTGAGCTGGGCAGTAAATTAGTGAGATGAGAAAGGATGGGCCAAGCAGATTGAGTAATTTCAAATGGATGGTAAGTAATTTCTGTTTGATTTGGAGGTCTATGGGCAGCCATTGGAGGACCTTGGGGAGTGGGGAGACATGGACTGAATGTTTTTGTTGATAAACCATCTGTGCAGCAGAGTGAAGTATGGACTGGAGTGGGGAGAGACAGCAGGCAGGGAGGTCAATGAGGAGGCAGATTCATTCATTCAATCATATTTATTGAGTGCTTGCTGTGTGCAGAACACTCTAATAAGCACTTGAAAAGAACAGTTTTCAACAAATAGAGGCAATCCCTACTGAACAATAGGCTCACAGTCTAGAGGGGGGAGACAGACAACAAAACAAAACAAAACAAATAGTCTTCAATAGCATCAAAAGAGATAAATAGAATTATAGATATGTACACATCATTAATAAACTAAATAGAATAATAAATATGTACAAATATACACAAGTGCTATGGGGCGGGGAAGGGGGTAGAGCAGAGGGAGAGAGTAAGGGCAAGGGGGAGGGGAGGAGGAGCAGAGGAAAAGGGGGGGTCAGTCTGGGAAGGCCTCCTGGAGGAGGTGAGCTCTCAGTAGGGCTTTGAAGGGGGAGAGTGTGTTAGTTTGGTGGAAGTGAGAAGGGAGGGCATTCCAGGCCAGAGGAAGGACATTGGCCAGGGGTCGACGGTGGGACAGGCGAGAACAAGGCACAGTGAGGAGGTTAGTGGCAGAGGAGCAGAGTGTGTGGGCTGAGCTGTAGAAGGAAAAATGGGAGGTGAGATAGGAGGGGCAAGGTGATGGAGAGCTTTGAAGCTAATAGTGAGGAGTTTTTGCTTGATACGAAGGTGGGTAGATGCAGTAGTCAAAGTGGGATAGGATAAGTGCTTGGATCAGCAGGGTAGCAGTTTGGATTGATAGGAAGGGGTGGATTTTAGCAATATTGTGCAGTTAGAACTGACAGGATTTGCTGACAGATCAAATATGTGGGTGGAATGAAAGAGATGAGTCTAAGACACTGCCAAGGTAATGTGCTTGTGGAATAGGGAGGACAGCAGTGTTGTCTACAGTGATGGGAAAAATAGAGGAGGGCAGGGTTTGGGTGGGAAGATTAGTTCAATTTTGGACATTTTTAATTTGTGATGTCAGCAGGACATCCAAGTACATATGTCTTGATATGTTTTCCCAACTAGATATGGGAAGCAGCATGACTTAGTGGAGACTGGGCTTAGGAGTCAGAGGTCATGGCTTCCAATTCCAGTTCCACCACTTGTCAGCTGTGTGACTTTGGGCAAGTCACTTAATTTCTCTCTGCCTCAGTTACCTCCTCTGTAAAATGGGGAGTAAAACTGTGAGCCCCAAGTGGGACAACCTGATTACCTTGTATTCCCCCAGTGCTTAGAACAGTGCTTGGCACATAGTAAGCACTTAACAAATACCATCATCATTATTATTATTATTATTGAAGGCAGGAGGACACGCAAGATTGTAGGGAAGGAGAAAGGTCAGGGCTGGAGATATAGATTTGGGAATCATCTGCATAGAGTTGGTAACTGAAGCCATGTGAGTGAATGAGTTCTTCAAGGGAGTGGGTGTAGATGGAGAATAGAAGGGCACTCAGAACTGAACCTTGAGGGACTTCCACCAATTGGAGGTCAGAGGAAGAGGAGAAGCCAGAGAAACAGACTAAGACTCTCAATAAAATATGATTGATTGGATAATAGGTGGACCGTTAAATAAAGTCTAATAGATGGAATGGTGCATTGAAACAATGTGGAAACACTTGACACTTGAACATTCTCCAACTTAGGCTGAAAAATAGAAGCAAAGGTGAATGGAAGGAAACTCAGTCAACATCACAACCTGGAACTCGAGGCAGGTGGAGAACTTTGGAATGTGTATTCTCATTTCCCTTCCTATAGGATCCACTTCCAAATAAACTTTTGACAGAAAAAGGAAGCGAATGCCAGACATTAACTCAAAAAAAAAAAGTGAACCACTCAGGCTGCTTCTAGTGCTGGTTTTCCAGTGCTAGCTCTATGCAGAAAAAATAATAATGTTGGTATTTGTAAAGCGCTTACTATGTGCAGAGCACTATTCTAAGCACTGGGGTATATACAAGGTAATTAGGTTGTCCCACATGAGGCTCATAGTCTTAATCCCCATTTTACAGATGAGGGAACTGAGACACAGATAAGTTAAGGGGCTTGCCCACAGTCACACAGCTGACAAGTGGCAGAGCCGGAATACAAATCCATGACCTCTGACTCCCAAGTCCGTGCTCTTCCCACTGAGCCATGCAGCTTCTCTATCCCTAACTAATATAGACATCTCTCAGGTGATCTGGTTAAACTCTGCTGGGGACAGAGGATGGTAGAGAGGTGGAGAAAGTGCTCACTACCCATCCAACCACAAGCAAATTCAAAGGGCTATGTCACACTTGGGTGTTCATACAAGATTTAAAATATGTAAATAACAAATAAAGTAATTGCCCCATGAATCATGTCCGTCTCCCCCGATTAGACTGTAAGCCTGTCACAGGGCAGGGACTGTCTCTATCTGTTACCGATTTGTACATTCCAAGCCCTTAGTACAGTGCTCTGCACATAGTAAGCGCTCAAATACTATTGAATGAATAAATCCAATTTTATGTACTCCAGAATGCAAGATATCATCCACTTTATATTCCTCCCAATTAGGGACTATCAACCACTCAAAACACTTTTGTACAGATCTTATACAGCCTATTACTTAAGCAGTAACTCATTTGCACAAGTCTCTTTGCCTTATTCCTCCTTTCTGGAATTTAGTATCTGTCTCTTCCATTAAATTATAAACTCCTGAGGCAATGGTGGTGTCTGATAACTCTGTTGTACTCTCCAAGGGGCTTAGCAGGGTTCTGAAAAAATAATAATAATAATAAAGACTAATAATACTACCAATTGAGGTAGCTCAATATCCAGAAATGGTGAACATTCAGTTTTGTTCGTTTTAATGGTATTTGTTAAGCGCTTACTATGTGCCAAGCATTATTCTAAGCTCTGGAGTAGATATACGGTAATCAGAATGTTAGGAACAGCCCATGTCCCTCTTGGGGCTCACAGTCATAATCCCCATTTTACAGAAGAGGTAACTGAGGCATAGAAAAGTTAAGTGACTTGACAAGATCCACTGGAGGTATTGTAAACTCTAAAGCTGCTGATGAATGAATGAGCACATATGAAATCCACCATGCTACACTGCACCCCCAGAGCCTGGAACTGGGGCAGCCCTGCTGCACCCAACCACGTTTCCCAGAGCCTTCAGCCTCAGGAAAAATACTCCAGCAAGGCATCATGTCAGAGCTCTTCTCTGCACACTGAAGCCAAACAGGGGAAAGAAGCCTCACATTCACACTGGGTTCCAAAACTGGAATGTCCACACATGTCCACACATGTCCAAAACTGAGCTCCTTATCTTCCCTCCCAAGCCCTGTCCTCTTCCTGACTTCCCTATCACTGTGGATGGTACGACCATCCTTCCCGTCTCTCAAGCCCGCAACCTCGGTGTCATCTTTGACTTGGGTCTCTCATTCACCCCACACATCCAATCCGTCACCAAGACCTGCCGGTCTCACCTTTATAATATCGCCAAGATCCGCCCTTTCCTCTCCACTCAAATGGCTATCTTACTGGTACGGGCTCTCATAATATCCCGGCTGGATTATTGTGTCAGCCTTCTCTCTGATCTCCCTTCCTCCGGTCTTTCCCCACTCCAGTCTATTCTTCATTTTGCTGCCCGGCTCATCTTCCTACAGAAACGCTCTGGGCATGTCACTCCCCTTCTTAAAAACCTCCAGTGGTTGCCTATCAACCTCCGCACGAAACAAAAACTTCTCACTCTAGGCTACAAGGGTCTCCATCCCCTTGCCCCCTCCTACCTCTCCTCCCTTCTCTCCTTCTACTGCCCACCCCGCACGCTCCGCTCCTCTGCCGCCCACCTCCTCACCGTCCCTCAGTCTCGCCTATCCCGCCGTCAACCCCTGGGCCACATCCTCCCGCGGTCCTGGAATGCCCTCCCTCCTCACCTCCGCCAAACTAACTCTCTTCCCCTCTTCAAAACCCTACTTAAAGCTCACCTCCTCCAATAGGCCTTCCCAGACTGAGCTTCCTCTTTTCCCTCTGCTCCCTCTGCTGCCTCTCTACCCTGCCTTCTCCTCCCCTCAGCTAAGCCCCTTTTTCCCCCCCTTTCCCTTTGCTCCTCCTCCTCTCCCTTCCCCTCAGCACTGTGCTCGTCCGCTCATTTGTATATATATATTACCCTATTTCTTTTGTTAATGAGATGTACATCCCCTTGATTCTATTTATTGCTATTGTTTTTGTCTGTCTCCCCCGATTAGACTTTACGCCGGTCAATGGCAGGGACTGTCTCTGTTGCCGATTTGTACATTCCAAGCACTTAGTACAGTGGTCTGCACATAGTAAGTGCTCAATAAATACTATTGAATGAATGAATGATTCATTTCAAGCATCTGATCCCCCCCCTCCCCTCCCCAGGCCCTTCCTGGACACACGCAGTTTGGACTAATAAACAAATTACAGAGAAGGCCACCAGAGATGTCTAGGGCTTTTTTCTATCTACACAACTTTCATCCTGTCCCCTAGCTGAGCACTGACATTATTTATCGCAGGGCCTCTCAATGCAAATCTAGCAGTCTGAGAAGAAAGCGCTGTGTCTTTGTAGGAAAGTCTGGAACACCTTGGCACTGTCACCAGCCCTCTGAGCATTCAGTCGTCATCTCCCCCTCAACTAGGATTAATAGCTTTTATCGGCAGATGACTCAGGGGCTGTAGAGAGGGCTGTCTGGAGTGCCTGCACTTCCCCTGAGCTTCCCCTGATTTATTTCATCTGCAGTAAATAAGGCAGTTCTCCTCAGCTGCAAAGATTTAACAATAACAAGAGTAACAGGTCACATCATAGATTTTTGATTTTTTAAAACCTAGAAATTACAATGATAAAATTCCCCACTTCAGGGGTTAAAAATTCCATCACTACATTTTAGGAGAGGGAGCCAACCAGTATAAGGCAACAATCTCATTCTCTTCCTGATCCTCTTTGGTCCAAGCAGCCCTGGTCAGCATGTCCAATCTTGACCTTCTTTTGGGTGTTTGCTGCTCCAGGTGGTTCTGGCTAGCTAGGTCAGGTGCTTACTGGGTAAAGAGCTGACTTGGGAGCATTCCGTGCAAATGGGTTTGAGACCTAGAGCACAAAGTGGACACAGAGCAAGGAAAACATTTTAACTAGAGGTTCAGAAAAGGTTTTTCATTCTAGGAAGCAAGCTTGAAGATGTTTGGTTATTTGTGGATGACAGCAAAATAATTAGTGCTAAAGAATTAGAGTGGAGAATGCTGGAGACACAGGGAATCCAACTTTAATCTTGTTGACCCTAACACTTTCATGACCTGCGACAGTCACAGCATCTTCAGTGTGTGTGAAAAAGTACAGACAGACAATGTTAACAAGTGCGATGGCAGAGAGACCGTAATAATAATTATGGTATTTAAGTGCTTACTATGTGCCAGGCACTGCATTAAATGCTGGGGTGGATACAAGCAAATTGGGTTGGACACAGTGTCTTGTCCCATGTGGGGCTCACACTTTTAATCCCCATTGTACAGATGAAGTCTTGGAGGCACAGAGAAGTTAAGTGACTTGCCCAAGGTCACACAGAAGACAAGTGGCAGAGCTGGGAATAGAAGCCATGTCCTCTGACTCCCAAGCCCGTGCTCTTTCCACTAAGCCACGCTGCTTCTCAGTAACAGACAGAGTTGCTCTTAGCCGCTGAATGAAAGACAGAGAGCATATAAATACATTTCCAGGAAGAAAAATAAGTAGTCAGTAACTACACTCATTTTATCCCAGAAATCTAAGCCTTTCTACTTCGAGAGAGACGATAAGAAAAATGTGTACAATAATGAGCCAGTTGCAACCTGGAGAATTTCTGCTCCTTCACCCAGGGCTTGCAAGGACAGTTAGAGACTGGCAAAGTGGCTGTAAGCTATTTTTGAGAAAAGGCTCAACTTTGGCATAGAGGGACTTTTGCAAACTCAAAACTTACAAAATGAATGTATCTTGGCAAATCAGTAAGCTCTATGTATATTCATACATCATTATTGTACTCTCTAAATGTCTTGCCTGCTGTGTGACCTTGGGCAAGTCACTTCCTTCTCTGTGCCTCAGTTCCCTCATCTGTAAAATGGGGTTTGAGACTGCGAGCTCCATGTGGAACAGGAACTGTGTCCAACCCGATTTGCTTCTGTCCAACCCATCGATCAGTAGGGTACCTGGGACATGGAAAGCACTTAACAAATGCCATAAGCATTGAGCAGAGGATTGATTTTTGGTTGATTTTAAAAAATAATAAGAGAAGAAACATGAGACTCCTCATTTTATCTCTACACCTAAATTGGGGCCAGGGCCAGAGGGTCTAAGGTCTGGTAGGAGCTGTAGGTGATTTTCTGCTTTGAAGGGAGGAAAAAGAATAATAATAATGTTGGTATTTTGTTAAGCACTTACTATGTGCAGAGCACTGTTCTAAGCACTGGGGGTAGACACAGAAGAATCAAATTGTCCCACGTGGGGCTCACAGTCTTAATCCCCATTTTACAGATGAGGTAAACTGAGGCACGGAGAAGTTAAATGACTTGCCCACAGTCACACAGCTGACAAGTGGCAGAGCCGGGATTCAAATCCATGACCTCTGACTCCAGAGCCCGTGCTCTTTCCGCTGAGCCACGCTGCTTCTCTGAAGGGCTTTTCCTATCCAGACACTGCTCCGGAGCCTGGGCTGATGAGTGGGAAATGCGCTCCCGCCCCCTGCCTCTGCTGGAGTGGCCTCTCTGTCCCTGGAAGAGCAGCACAAGCTGTCCTGGGAAGCTGGTACGGGGTCAAGTTGCTTTGCTTTGCGCCCACCCCTCGTCCAGTGGAGAAAAATGAGTGCCTACACATGAGGGGTGGGAGATCAGAACTGGGGGCTGTGAATCAGATGTCCTGCCAGATTTCATTAAACCTTGGGATCTATTCCCTGCCCTCTGCTTCTCATATCTTTAGACATCTGGAGGTTTCACAGGCTCCATCAGGCAGCATCAAAAGCTCTTTGATTAAGGGGTCTACTGCCATCCACTTTTATAGCCACTGATCCATCTAGTCAGTTCAGCTTACTCCACTTTTCAGGTCACACTGAGCTGGCCAGAGGATTCACTTTATAAGGAATCAATTAATAGTATTTACTGACTGTTTACTGTGTGCAGAGCACTGTACTAAGCATTTGGGAGAGTGCAATACAACAGAAGTATCTATGTGCCTCTGCTCAAATGGAACTTCCAGTGTAAAGGAGGAACTTACAGATTAGAGGAAACATCCTGATTGGTGATTCTATCCTGAGCTTCAACTGGCCTAATGTAGGACCCATTAAGCTGTTGCCCAAACTGAAGGACAGCTTCTTAGTTTTCTGTTTCACCAGCCTTGGCAACTGTGGCACACATCCTCTGTTGCTGCTGCTGCCTCCTTTGCCATTGTAATGAGGCTTGGACCTGTGGATACTAGAATGGTACTCGTTAAGCACTTACTATGTGCCAAGCACTGTTCTAAGTGCTGGGGTAGATGCAAGCAAATCAGTTAGAACACAGTCCCCGTCCCATATGGGGCTCACACACTTATCTACTGTGTGGCTTTGGGCAAGTCACTTCACTTCTCTGGGCCTCAGTTCCCTCATCTGTAAAACAGAGATTGAGACTGTGAGCTCCATGTGGGACGGGGACTGTGTCCAACCCGATTACTCCAGCGCTTAGAGCAGTGCTTGGTACATACATAGTAAGCGCTTAACAAATACCATAATTATTATCATTATTATTATCATCCCCATTTTGCAGATGAGGTAACTGAGGCACAGAGGTTAAGTGACTTGCCCAGGATTACTCAGAAGACATGTGGCAGCATCGGGATTAGAACCCAGCTGATTCTGACTCCCAGGTGAATGCTCTAGCCACTAAGCCATGCTGCTTCCCTCTAGAAGCCACGTGCTTAACCATGAGGATGGATGTGAAGAAGGCAACCAGGGCACTTGCCTCCCCCAATTATTCCCATGCCGAGAATAATAATAATAATAATAATAATGATAATTATGGTATTTGTTAAGCACTTATATGTGTCAGGCACAGTATTAAGCTCTGGGGTGGATACAAGCGAATCGGTATGGACACAGACCCTGTCCCACGTGGGGCTCACAGTCTCAATCCTCATTTTATGGATGAGGGAAACTGAGGCCCAGAGAAGTGAAGTGACTTGCCCAAGGTTGACCAGCAGACAAGTGATAGACCTGGGGATAGAACGCATGACCTTCTGACTCCCAGGCCTGTGCTCTATCCTCGACACCATGTGGCTTCTCAGATAAAGCTTTTTCTCTGGGCCATTTATCAAATCTATGGCTTATGTCACTTAACCTCGCTTGGAACCGATGATCAGTAAGCATTTCTTCTCTGTGAGCCTTGCCTTCCTGTGCTTTTGGCCCCGTCTTTTGTCACTGTAAACATCCCCATGAAGGTTTGGGTGCAGCTAGAGGCATGGACACATAAAGGTGACCTTCAGCTCTCTCCATTTCAATTCCTCTAGGTCTCTTTGCTCTCACTGGACTCTCCTCCTTACACCCAGGCCAGGCTCTCAGCTCTTAGCTTCCCAGCTTCCCTCAAACCCCACCCCTCCCAAAGCACACCACCCACACCACCCACGCAATTGCTGTGCTTTAGAATGGAGATTTACTTTGTCACCTGGAGCAAGAACTGACCAGCTGTTGCAGTGTGGTTTTCACCTTAAAGAGGCTGCTCACTTCTCAGGAATTCAAAGGGCACCAAAAGACCCAGGGGATATTTCCGCTACAGTTTCCATTCTCCCTGTAATGTGTCCTGCTGGTAGAAACCATAAATGTTTCATTACATAAATGAATCATCTTCCGATTTTGAGACATAAGCTGACACGAAACCTCCCAGAGCTAGCTACTTCACCCAGGCAGAACTCACACTGCACTGAAGCCTAGAAATTTGCTTTTTAAGTTGGTGCGGTTTGTTCTTTCCTCTCCCAAATGGATGTCCATTTCCTCCCTTTTCACCTCCAGAGTGATTCACCCAAGTGATTTATGCCTCTGTTCCTCCAGCAACCTCCATGCTACTTTCCCCAGGCTCATGTGGGAGCTGAGGGCATCTGATGAGCCTGTGGGGGGGGGGGGGGGTTTGGGGTAGAAACCCAATACATTACAGTCCTTAGATAGTACCAGGGGGCCATAGTACTTGCCACAGAGTAACTGTTTAACTGATGCCACAATTATTAAGTTTCTCAGTAAACCAGGGAGAATAGAGATCTCACCATCCCACTCTACAGATGGAGAGCTGATGCATAAATAATCACGGTCTCAGGCAGAAAACCCCAAGGCTCCGAGTGCTTCCATTTTCTAGTTCTATGGCAAAAAGTCATATTCAAAAGCCCCAAATCAGTCAGTCAATCATATTTATTGCACACTTACTGTTTGCAGAACACTGAATTAAGCACTTGTGAAAATACTATATAACCACAAAGAGACACCTTCCCTTCCCAGAGTGAGTTTACAGTCTAGAGGGAGAGACAGACATTAATATAAATGAATAAATTACAGATGTGTACATAAGTGCTGTGGGGGTGGGATGGGGGATGAATAAAGGGAGCAAGTCAGGGAGTTGGAGAAGAGAAAAGGAGGACTTTGTCAGGGAAGGCCTCTTGAAGGAGCTGTGCCTTCAATAAGGCTTTGAAGTGGGGGAGAATAATTGTCCGTCAGATATAAGGGAGAGCATCCAGGCCAGAGGCAGGACGCGGGCAAGAGGTCAGCGGGAAATAGATCCAAGGTGTACGAGAAGATGTCGTACAGTTGTGGTCAGGGAACATGTCTACCATCTCTGTTATAATCTCCCAGGTACTTAGTAGAGTGCTCTGAACATGGTAAGTGCTCAATAAATACGATTCATTGAACTAGGATTGCTTGTGGCAAGAGTTTTTGCATCTGGGTGATTTTACATTTCTAACGAGATCTAACCCAGCTCGTTTCTCTTTGGATGACGAGACATATTTACAAGTGGAACTTCTGATGGAAAAATGATCAGTGATTGATATTTATTGAACACCTATGGTTTGCAGAGCACTGGGCTAAGGGCTTGGGAGAGGTCAATAAATGTGGATGATACAATCTCTCTCAAGGAGCTCACAGTGGATAGGGGAAAGCAGACATAAAACTATACCAATAGAGTAATAAAACTCAATAATTGAATAAGCATATAGATGTGAGCCTGTTATTGGGTAGGAATTGTCTCTATCTGTTGCCAAATTGTACTTTTTAAGCGCTTAGTACAGTGCTCGGCACACAGTAAGTGCTCAATAAATATGATTGACTGAATGAATATAGATGTCGATGAGTATAAATAAATACATACGTACCTAAGTGCGAGGCATGGTCAGTTGTTTAAACAGCTTAAGCTGTTGAAAATTAATCAAGGAAGGTATGTTAGAGATGGTAAGATTTCAGGAAGGCTTTGAATGTAGGGAGCCCTGTGGTCTGGCAAATTTGGAAAGGAAAAGAGTTCCAAGCCAGGGAAACTGGCTGAGTGAAGGGACAGAGGTGGGAGAGGCAAGAGCGAGATGTAGGATGAAGATTGGCTTGGGAGGAGTAAAGATAGTTGGAGAATAGTGGGTGAAGAGAGCAGCTAGCCAAGGTGGGGTCAGATGGTGGATTCTTGAAGCTGATGATGAAGAGTATTTGCCAGCTAAAGAGAGACAGAGTGGAGGATTTTGTGGACTGGAGAGATGTATTCCAAGCGAATACATCTACAAGTGAGAAGCAGCGTGGCGCAGTGGAAAGAGCACGGGCTTTGGAGTCAGGGCTCATGAGTTCGAATCCCAGCTCTGCCACTTGTCAGCTGTGTGACTGTGGGCAAGTCACTTAACTTCTCGGTGCCTCAGTTCCCTCATCTGTAAAATGGGGATGAAGACTGTGAGCCCCACGTGGGACAACCTGATTCCCCTGTGTTTACCCCAGCGCTTAGAACAGTGCTCTGCACATAGTAAGCGCTTAACAAATACCAACATTATTATTAAGCGAAGCCTGGGGAAAATGACCCTGCAACAGTGAGAAATGCAAGGAACATCATCAATACCACTAGATGGTGTTTGTAGACCATAATCATTATCGTCAGTTGGAATAGGAAGGACCTGACTGTGGAACTATCATGACATCCTTCTTCTTTTCACTGCTGGCCAGGTACATATCCTCCTTCTGGACCAGTAGCCAAGCACTCACGGTATCACAGTTACCTCGGACCATAGCAAGGCGTGACATTTGTGATCTTTGCCGCATGTGAGATACCACTGCACGTTTTGGCATTCCAGCACACTGAGAAGCAGCATGACCTAGTGGCTAGAGCACGGGCTTGGAACTCAGAAGGCCCTGGGTTCTACTCCCGGCTCTGGCACCTATCTGTTGTATGACCTTGGGCAAGTCACTTCACTTCTCTGGGACTCAGTTAACTTATCTGTAAAATGGAGATTAAGACTGTGAGTCCTAAGTGGGACAGAACTATGGTGTATACCCCAGTGCTGACACATAGTAAGCGCTTAACAAACACCACCATCATTATTATTACTTCAAAGTTAAGAGTGGGGGGGCAATGAAAATCACGAAATCGTCAGAGGTGCAATATCTTGAATTTCCACTAGGTGGCGAGAGGCCTAAACTGACTGACCTCCGTTAATCCAACCACCGTAAAAATCTATTGAGGTAAAAATGAACTTCCAAATGATTCGAGACTTTTTTTTCCTGGCTATTCTTCGGGAGATGTGCTTTAAGAAAGGAAGTTATGCCAAGAGTGATGATTTCCACATTTTGCATTAACTGTATGGAAAAGCTACATTTAGCTCTTGTACAATCCCTTACATACTAATGGCATATACAATTACATTGAAAAATCAATATGTTAATGTGAGTGCTGTCTCTCTGGGAAAACAGCAACCATTATGATTACTTTTGCAAAGGCAAGTGGAAGGACAACATTGAATGCAAATCCTTTGAAGAAGGATACTATTAATGCAGCAGGATTTTGCCTTTCAAGAGGATGGCTGTGAGATCTGAAAAAATTCCAGACTCCTTGGATGGAGGTAAAAGGGGTTGTGATCTGCCCCTGGAAATTACTGAATGCTACCGTAAGAAAACACCTGCATTTAACAAAATCTTCACTCTAATCCACTTTGAACAAAAGTTTGGTATAAAACTCCCTTTTCAAAAGAAGAATGTGGATTTGATCATTCTACTAGCTAGTCACAAAAAAGTCTAGGTGATCTTAACAATATAAACACAGCCTTTTCTTGGTAATGGCCTACCCTGTCATTGTGGATCATTCAGAAGTGAGACCAAGTGACAGAGAAATCATTCAGGTTAGACCACTTTTGCACAGTCACAGCCAAGTGGAGGGTTGGGAAATTATTCATTGAATTCAGAGGGAGTCCTCACAGAAGGAGGTGACAGTAAGTCATGCCATTCATCACCTCTGAACTGTAACTCACTCTCAACACTTTCATCTCCAAACAACTATTCCCTCCCTCCCTCTTCAAAACTGCAAGATCGAATTCCTCTCCACCTTTAAAGCTCTGTTGAAAAAACACATCTACCAGGAGATCACCAGGAGACCTTTCACCTTTAGCCCCGTCTTCCTCATTGCCACATCATCCCTCTAGCTAAGGGTTGCTTTACATGAATACTGGTTTATTTATTCCATAATAATAATTGTGTTATTGGTCAAGTGCTTAATATTTGCAGACACATGACAGAGATGTGGATTGCCTAACTTAACGACGGATGGAATTTTGGCCATCCTTGAAGCCCCTATAAATAGAATAATTGTGATATTTGCCAAGCACTTACTGTGTGCCGGCACTGTAGTAAGCACTGGGATAGATACAAGAAAATCGGGTTGTCACCGTCCCTGTCACACATAAGGGCTCCAAGTCACAATCCCCATTTTACAGATGAGGTAACTGAGGCCCAGAGAAGTGAAATGACTTGCACAAGATCACACAACAGGTAAGTGGTGGAGTCAGAATTAGAACCCAGGTCCTCAGGCCAGGACTCCCAGGCCCTATTCTATCCACTAGGCCATGCTGCTTACCTTAGGTCAGGCTGCTTACCATCTGATCTGGTCCCTATCTGATCTCCCCTCACTCAGTTGAAGGTGCTAATTTACAGAGACATTATGAATCATCATTTCTCATTGGCTAACCCCGAAAGAAGGCTTGATCTTTGGGCCTTGCCAACAGGCTCTGAAACTTTGTTAAAACTTAGACTGAGAGAATGTGCATCTTTCCTTGTCCCCAGGGTCACTGTCTCTGCTAGGGGATGGGTGTGGAGCTGGGGCTGCCGCATTTCAACAGAAGAAGTGTTATTAAAATCCCCAGTTCCCAGGTAATAGTGAGATCAGATTTGGGACACAGAGACTGAGAGACAGAGAAAATGTTTCTGAAAATTACAAATCAGTCTCTTCCCATCCCCAGGCCTACTGCCTCTGCTACAGGATGGGTTTGGAGCCGGGGCCACCACGTCTCAGAAGAAGCTTTAATAAAGTGCCCTGTTCCCCAGGACAAATGAGTTCAGAGAGGAACCCAGAAACAGAGACAGAGACAGGAAGGGTTTGGAGCAGGGTGTGCCGGGGCTGCTGCCACCCCTTCTCCCCAGACGCACACCCTCTGACTCCTCTGGTGCAGAGCCATGGAGGGAGCAGGATGGGTAGAAGCAGGGCTCACCATGTCCCACCACAATTGGGGCTCCCCTCCTTGGGGTGCAGAGCCTCTGAGTTGGGCAGAGAAGAGACAGAGAGGATGGAAGGGGTAGAAGCTGGGCTCACCAGTGCTGGGGAGAAATATATATATATAAATATAGATATAGAATATCTATATAGATATATAGAATATTTGTATTCTATAAAATATAGAATATATATATAAATAATATGCATATATATGTCTTGTCTTATGCCATCGAATCGTTTCTGACCCATAGCAGCCCCACGGACACATCTCTCCCAGAACGCCCTGCTCTCCATCTGCAATCTTTCTGGTAGTGGATCCACAGAATTTTCTTGGTAAAATTATGGAAGTGGTTTACCATTGCCACCTTCCATGCAGTGAATTTGAGTCTCCACCCTCGACTCTCTTCCATGCCGCTGCTGCCCAGCATGGGTGAGTTTTGACTTGTAGCAGATTGCCTTCCACTCGCTAGCCACTGGCCAAGCTAGGAATGGAATGAACATGCCTCTACTTGCCTCTCCCTCCCGCAGCTGAGATTGGTAGAGTAGAGTAGGGGATGTATACATACACATACATATTAATAAAAATAATGCCCACCACCTCCTGCTCCGGGCCAGTCATATCCACTGATGGGGTATTTGGTTTTTTTTTTTTTTATTTAGAGCAGCATCAGTGGCAGCTCTCCATCTGCTTCTCCTCCTCTCCACTCCCCTTCCCTCTTCTCCTTTCCCAACTCACAGCCCCGTGGCCAGGGAAGGTAAGAAGCAGTGTGGCTTAGTAGAAAGAACACGGCTTTGGAGTCAGAGGACATGGGCTCAAAACCCAGATCCACCACTTGTCTCCTGTGTAATGTTGGGCAACCCCTTAACTTGTCTGTGCCTCAGTTACCTCATCTGTAAAATGGGGATTAAGACTGTGAGCCCCACGTGGGATGACCTGATTACCTTTTACGAGATGTTCTTCCCCTTGACTCTGTTTATTGCCATTGTTCTCGTCTGTCCGTCTCCCCCGATTAGACTGTAAGCCCGTCAAACGGCAGGGACTGTCTCTATCTGTTGCCGACTTGTTCATCCCAAGCGCTTAGTACAGTGCTCTGCACATAGTAAGCGCTCAATAAATACTATTGAATGAATGAATGAATACCTTGTATCTACACCAGTGTTTAGAACAGTGCTTGGCACATAGTAAGTGCTTAACAAATACCATAATTATTATTATTATTATTATTAGCTCTCTGATACTGTCTGAGACAGCCCCAGGATACCCCCAGCCGCGTAGACCCCACTGGGGTCAGCTCTGCCACGGGGCTCAGCACCAGGTCCACCCACATACTCTTCAGTTATGGAGGAAATCAAGCTTGCTCCTGCCAAGATCCTGGGTTCCTTCTTTTCCGGCTTCACAGACAGTCCAGCCATACGGTTCCCCAGCTCCTCCCACTTGCTTTCCAGACCAGGCGACCTAGTGACAATTCAGATTGTCCTGAAGACAGGTGAGACCGCCAGCTGGCATACTATCTTGAAGCATTTCACTGAAAAACGTGCCACAGTGAAAAGTGTGCCATCCTGTTGGGGAATCCTATTGGCCAAGCACTGTTCTAGTTGCTAGGGGATTGAGGGGTCGGGGGTGGGGAAGGGTGCAGGCAGCAAAGTTCAGTACAATAAGATGAGACTCATTGGCTATATGCGTATCTTTCAGTGGGGGCTGGGAGCAGCTGAAACAGCAAAACCTAGGTCTTTCCAGGAGATTGGGATGACCATGTTCCTTGTCCAAACCCAAGCCATCATGGCTGTTTAATTTCATGCTTGTGCCTGCATCCCGCCTGACCCCGGAGTTTGCCCAACACAATGCTTTTCCCATGGATTCTGAGAAGCTCGCTGCCAAGGTCAGTGCTCTTTTCCTCATTCCAATGCAGGTCTGGATGGACTCTAAAGTTCATCATGGGGTTTCCCAAGTGGCTGCAGAGTTGTGGGACTGCAATAAGGGCTGAAAAGAACTGAAATGTAGGGCTTCATCCAAGAAGTGGACAAATGGGCACCAGATGAGCTCGGGACCATATCTACTGATCCTCAGTTCACCACCTTAGCTAGGGGGCTCTCTCTCTGCAAGGGTTGGTTTAACAAGGATGGTTAGAACCAGCTCATTTAAATTCAAGTCAAAAATGGGCATTTTCACTGGAAAAGTCATTCAAAAATACCTATGGCTGTGTAGATGTGGAGTGAAGAGTCCGGGTTGTAATCCCGGCTCTTCCACTTGTCTGCTGTGTGACCTTGGGAAAGTCACTTCACTTCTCTGTGCCTTAGTTATCTCATCTATAAAATGGGGATTGAAATTGTGAGCCCCACTTGGGACAAGGGACTGTGTCCAACCCAATTGGCTTGTACCTACCCAGTGTTTAATACAGTGCCTGGCACATAGTAAGTGCTTAACAAATACCATAATAGTTACTATTATTATTATTTTAAAATTATATATAGTTGTCCTTAGTTTTTGAAGAAAATGCTAAATAGCGGGAAGAAGGTCTTATCCATACATATGAGAAAGTCTGAAAAGATGGATGTTTGACTGACACTCCCTTCCCTAGTGTGTGGAACAAGGTAGTTCTTTGCTCTGCTAATGAGTTTCTCTCATATACTGCCCCTCTGATTCAGGCCTGCCTCTCGGCAATCTTTGTGAAGCCTTTGTCTCTCCCGATCACCACCTGCCAGGCTAGCCTGACTGCTACAGGGGTCCCCCAACAGTCTTTGCTGCTTCTCATTGAGATTGACCTTTCACAGTATCATTTACATATGATTTGTTCTGCCATCTCAGCTTGCATGTGCTTCCTTTCCATTCACTACTGGTGAGCTCACTGAATTCCAGGACAAACACTGTGGGTATGCTTGTCCTACCAACTGATGTGACATAGAATTCCTAGCAGTCACTGGTGAAATTGTTCGAGAAGCTTAGATGTGTCTTTGGTTGGAGATCCGGGACTCACAGCCAGGTAGAAGGGCAGATACCTATCAGCTTGATATAGAGCCTGATGCTTGGTCATTGTCAAACTCTATTAAGTGACCTTGGGCAAGTCGTTTAGCTTCTTTATTATTATTATCCCTCATTAAATCCTGTGGGTCCCACCTTCACAACATCACTACAATCACTCATCCTATCCTGACTGGATTACTGTATCAGCCTCCTTGCTGACTTCCCAGCTTCCTTTCTCTTCCCACTCCAGCCCACTCCACTCTACTGCCCAGATCATTTTTCTACAAAAATGCTCAGGACATTGTTTCCTCACTCCTCAAGAAACTCCAGTGGTTGCCCATTGATGTCCACATCATAATATCCTGACTGGATTATTGCATCAGCCTCCTCTCTGATCTCCCGTCTTCCTGCCTCTCTCTACTCCAGTCTATTCTTCATTCCGCTTCACCGATCATATTCCTACAGAAACACTCTGGGCATGTCACTCCCCTCCTGAAAAACCTCCAGTTGTCTATCAACCTCCGCAGGAAACAAAAATTCCTCACGCTTGACTTCAAAAGTTCTCCATCACCTTGTCCCCTCCTACCTCACCTCCCTTTTCTCCTTCTACAGCCCACCCCATACACTCTGCTCCTCTGCTGCTCACCTCCTCAAGGTACCTCGTTCGCGTCTGTCCTACCATCGACCCCTGGCTCACGTCCTACCATTGACCTGGAATGCCCTTCCTCCTCACATCTGCCAAATTAACTCTCTTCCCCTCTTCAAAGCCCTACTGAGAACTCACCTCCTCCAGGAGGCCTTCTCAGACTGAGCCCTCCCTTTCCCTGTGCCCTTCCTCCCCTCCCCAGTGCCCCTACTCCCTCCCTCTGCTCTACCCCCTTCCCCTCCCCACAGCATTTGTGTATATTCGCATATATCATTTATTACTCTATTTTATTAATGATGTGTATTTATCTATGATTCTATTTATATTGATGCCTACTTGTTTTGTTTTGCTGTCTGTCTCCCCTCTTTTAGACTGTGAGCCCATTATTGGGCAGGGATTGTCTCTATCTGTTGCTGAATTGTACATTCCAAGCACTTAGTACAGTGCTCTGCACACAATAAGAACTCAATAAATATGATTGAATGAATGAACATCAAATAAAAACTCCTTACCACTAGCTTTGAATTACTCAGTCACCTTGCCCCCTTCTACTACTCTCCTACCACAACCCAGCCTGCGCACTTCACTCCTCTGATGCTAACCTTAGGGAATCAGCGTGGCTCAGTGGAAAGAGCCTGGGCTTCGGAGTCAGAGATCATGGGTTTGACTCCCAACTCTGCCACTTGTCAGCTGTGTGACTGTGGGCAAGTCTTTTAAATTCTCTGTGTCTCAGTTACCTCATCTGTAAAATGGGGATTAACTGTGAACCTCACGTGGGACGACCTGATGACCATCTCCCCCAGTGCTTAGAACAGTGCTCTGCACATAGTAAGCGCTTAACAAATACCAATATTATTATTATTATTAACCTTCTCACTGTGCCTCAATCTCATCTATCTCACCACTGACCCCTTTCCTATATCCTGCCTCTGGCCTGGAACGTCTTCTCTCCTCGAATCCAACAGATGATTACTCTCCATCTTCAAAGCCTTATTGAGGGCACATCTCTTCCAAGAGACCTTCCCTGATTAAGCCCCTCTTTCCTGTTCTCCTACTCCCTTCTGCGTCACCCTGATTTGCTCTCTTTGTTCATCCCCCCCCCCCAGCCCCACAGCACTTATGTACATATCTGTAATTTACTTATTTATATTAACATCTGGCTCAGTGGAAAGAGCACGGGCTTGGGAGTCAGAGATTGTGGGTTCGAATCCCAGATCTGCCACTTGTCAGCTGTGTGACTGTGGGCAAGTCACTTAACTTCTCTGTGCCTCAGTTACCTCATCTGTAAAATGGGGATTAAGACTGTGAGCCTCACATGGGACAACCTGATTACCCTGATTCTACCCCAGTGCTTAGAACAGTGCTCTGCACATAGAAAGTGCTTAACAAATACCAACATTATTATTATTATTATTATTAGACTGTAAGTTCACTCTGGGCAGGGAATGTGTCTGTTCATGTCATACTGTACTCTCCCTAATGCTTATTACAATGCTCTGCACACATTAACACATTAACTGCACACATTAACTCCTCACTCTAGGCTTCAAGGCTGTCCATCACCTTGCCCCTTCCTACCTCTCCTCCCTCTCTCTTTCTACTGCCCACCCCGCACGCTCCGCTCCTCTGCCGCCCACCTCCTCACCGTCCCTCAGTCTCGCCTATCCCGCCGTCGACCTCTGGGCCATGTCCTCCTGCGGTCCTGGAATGCCCTCCCTCCTCACCTCAGACAATCTAATTCTCTTCCCCTCTTCAAATCCCTACTTAAAACTCACCTCCAAGAGGCCTTCCCAGACTGAGCTCCCCCCTTTTTCTCTCTGCTACCTCTACCCCCCCTTCACCTCTCCGCAGCTAAGCCCTCTTCTCCCCCCTTTTCCTCTCCTCCTTCCCCTCTCCCATCCCACCCCCTCAGCACTGTACTCGTCCGCTGGACTGTATATATCTTTATCACCCTCTTTATTTTGTTTATTTTGCTTAATGAGATGTACATCACCCTGATTCTATTTAGTTGCCATTGTTTTTTATGAGATGTTCTTCCCCTTGACTGTATTTATTGCCATTGTTCTTGTTTGCCTGTCTCCCCCTATTAGACTGTAAGCCCGTCATAGAGCAGGGACTGTCTCTATCTGTTGCTGACTTGTACATTCCAAGCGCTTAGTACAGTGCTCTGCACATAGAAAGCGCTCAATAAATACTATTGAATTGAAAATTAAGAGCTCTAGGAGGCCTTCCCAGACTGAGTCCTCCCTTTCCCTCTGCCCTTCCTCTTCTCCCCATTCCCCTTATTCCCTCCCTCTGCTCTACCACTTCTCCTCCCCTCAGCATTTGTGTATATTTGTATATATCATTTATTACCTCATTTTATTAATAATGTGTATATATCTATGATTCTATTTATCTATTTTAATAGTATTGATGCCTGTCTACCTGTTTTGTTTTGCTGTCTGTCTCCACCTTTTAGATTGTGAGCCCATTGTTGGGCAGGGATTGTCTCTATTTGTTGCCAAATAGTACATTCCAAGGACTTAGTACAGTGCTCTACACAGAGTAAGCACTCAATAAATACGATTGAATGAATGAATAAATACAATTGAATGAGTGAATGAACAAAGTTATCAGTGTGGAGATATTTATCAATGCTTAGGCACACCTGGCACAAGCCCCTAGTTCATACCAACCAGGACCTTCCTGGTCTAGGGGAGCCTCGGTGACACCTAGTAGAAGTCAAACCACACCTCTGGCCAAGGTTAATGTGGAAAATTTTTTACTTAGCTTTACCAGCATGCAAGGGAGTGACACATACACACATACTTACTCCACCAAGGGTCCAATACCAGTCTGTGGTCAAAGGAGCCCGTTCTGCCAATGTTTCTTCTTTCTGCTTCCAAGTGCAGCTCTCCTGCTGCTCTCCCGCTGCTTCTGCTGCAGGTGCTTTCCTCTATGCCTCCGGGGAAAGACCGAGTGCTTCAAAGCAACCATCTTTTATTTGCCTTAGGCATGGCAGCTGGGGCTCCTCATTGCAACCATTGATTGGTTCAGGACCATTACTGGGTAGAACAGGGAGAGAAAGCCATGCCTCCCTCCACGCTCTACCCCCACAGGCCAGAAATCATCTGCTCATAGTGCCTTCACAAAGTGCCTCCCTTGTTGTTTGGGGGATCACAAACAGTCACTAACAAGGCGGCTTGTTGTGGGCTCACCACAGTACCCTCTCTGGGACAATGAGATATATTGTTTTGGACCACCTTTGTCCCCTTTAGTGAGGAAGCTGTGATGACAAATCCAAAAATGAACCTTTAAAGCATGGTATCATAACCTAGGAAAGAAAGTATAACAGGGCAAAGAAACTAAGGATTTAGATACTAGGATATTACAGGCTTGGAACGGGACACCCTTCCTTAATTTTCTCTTGTGTAAAATACAGGGGAAATGCTTTCACTCACTCACTTCTACTCACTCACCTCACCAGCATCTGGCAGGTGCGGTTGAGATGACACCTTTTAATTTGCTTTGAGGTTTTTAGGGAAAGGTAGTGTAATTTTTTTTGTTGTATTTGTTAAGCACTTACTATGTGTCAGGTATTGTACTAAGTGCTGAGGTACAAGCTAATACAAGCTAATCAGGTTGGACACAAATTCCATGTCCAACATAGGAGACACAGTCTTAATCCCCACTTTACAGATGAGTGAACTAAAGCACAAAGAAGTTAAGGAATTTGCCCAAGGTCACACAGCAGACAGGGGGCAGCACTAGGATTAGAACCCATGTCTTTCTGACTCCCAGGCCCATGCTCTATCCACTAGGCCATGGTGCTTCTGTAATTATTTGAATGCTTTAGCTTTAAAAGGAGGGAATAAACAACATCTTCTCTGAATAGATTTTATGGTTTTTCTCAGTGTGTCAGAATTCTTGCATCACAAGCTGTTCAACAGTGGTCACAGAAATCAGTCAAGGCACCAACTCACTGAGTTTGCATGCTACTTTCCTATGAATGGACACAGGTATTAACCCTGCATTTCTCCCATTACCGAAAGCATGGGATGGAAACATGATGATAAACACAGAAGTAAGCAAAAGTCTCAGGGTCAGTATTTTGGAAGGAGAAGCAGCATGGACTAGCGTATAGAGCACGGACCTCCACTTGTCTGCTGTGGGACCATGGGCAAGTTACTTAACTTCTCTGTGCCTGTTACCTCTTCTGTAAAATGGGAATTAAGACCGTGAGTCGAATGTGGGAGAAGGACTGGGTCCAACCTGATTTGTTTGTATCCACCTCAATGCTTAGTGCAGTGCCTGGCACATAGTAAGTGCTCAACAAATACAGCCATTATCATTATGATTATTAATAGTAATAAATGCAGTTTTCTAGAGCAGGGTGTTTACCTAGGTAAGCCTGACATTGCTTCTAATTAAAATATTTAATCTGAAGTTGTGGTGTGACTGAAGAAACAAGTAGTTACATCTCATACATTTCAAACTATTGTATTCACCTGGAGCTACTCCCAAATCTGCCTCTTGTTCAATTGATCTTTCCAGACTTTCATTGTTTTTATGAAGATCATGAAACCAAGAGGCTGATTGTCACTTGCCATGCTGGTCTACTTGCTGTTGTTGTCTCCCAACAGATTGCAGCTCTGACAGTTTGTTGAGATCTTTAAAACATTTGCTTGGGGAGCCCATTTAAACTCACTTGGTTGATTATCCTGTTGTGATCCATTCTCCTCACATAATCTGCCCAACCAAATGGCTCACCAATGAGCACTGCTTCAGTGTTAACTGCATAGGTAACAGAAAGAAAGGCTCAAGAATCCAGATGAGATGCAAGTAGTAAATTCAGGCTTCACAGCCACAAAAAAGTAGGACATGAAAACTTTATAGAGTTTCATTGGGAAGCATACTGGATGCCATGTAACTGGCCCTCTGCCTCCCAAAGATATATTTGTACTTTAATATGATTTTTCACTCCTTCATCTATTACTCTAGATTTTGGATTACCTAGGTAGTTAAGTGGTACAGAAAAGACTTCTCTTTTGGGGATGAAAAAAATCACTGGTGTTGAGAATTTGCCTGTTCTGTACATTAGAACGTATTAAAATATGTGTTGTATCCTTCAATGAAAAAACACTCCATAAATATAGCTACCAGAAGCCTTAGATAGTCTCACATTATGGGCATGATTTCTGTCTGACTATAAGAATGTCATATGTAACAGAGCAAACCTATTACAAGAATGCATTAACATATTATACATTTAGTGGAGAAAGCCTTCCTTTGGTAATGAGCGTGTTTTTTTCAATGGTATTTGTTAATCACTATGTGCCAGACACTGAAATAAGCACTGTGGTAGAAACAAGGTAATCAGATTGGACACAGTCCATGCCCCCATGAGGCTCACAGTCTTAATCCCCATTTTATAGCTGAGGTGACTGAGGCATAGAGAAGTTAAGTGACTTTTTCAAGGTCCGGCAGCAGACAAAGATGGAGCCAGGATTTGCTAGTCTTGTTACTATTTGATTGGGGTCCTATAAGATCTTGGGGACATTAAATAGTTAAACTGAAAATATTTCACATTTAGATATAGTGTTTACTAAATCTCAGAGTGTATTCTGCAAAGTTGAAAGACCCAATTAATCTCTCAGTGACTACATAATAGAACTCATTTCATTGGGACTGGATCAAGTAAATGTTTTTTAAGGAAATCTTGACAAAAGAGAGGCAGGGATTGTTTAGCTAAGAGAAGGATGTGTAGGATAGATGGTCTTGGGGAAGAGCTTCTCCCACCACAGTGAATACATGTCTTATCCAAGGAAAACATGAGGCACTTTCTTGTTCTTCCTCAGCCCCTTGGAGCTGCAACTGTCAGCCGGATCATAGAACTGGATGGGAATGTTTCCAGATTACAGAGTTCTTACTGCCTGCCCTTCCGCCTGAAACACAGAAAGCCCTGAAGCAGGAAGTAGCATCCATTTTTACTCCTCTCATGATTTTTTGTGCTCTACTTTTCACCTGTACACTTAAATGAATTTTATCTGTGTGTTTGTCAGAATGAGAGTGACTCTATGTGTTGAGCATCATGAATAGCATGTTCCTAAATAGAAAAATCGGTTTGAGTTTTCAATAATCAGTTCCAGTCAACCGTAGTATCAACCGTAGTTTTCAACATACAGAAATGCATCACTAAGGGAAACTACAGATCGTTACATAATGCTTCTGGCTTGAACTCAGCAATAACTACTCCTTTTGCACAAATCAAAGCATATGTAATACCACCTTCAATTAATTGAAGGGATGAACAGCTTAGAAAGAGAAACTACTGACTGATGATATTGTCTCTTTTGGCAATGGTACTCGTACCAATTTCCCAATCGAATCCATCAACGGTTTTCGGTATACCTAATTTTGATAATTTTTCTGTAAGATATTAATAAAATCATTGACTCTCTCAAAACCTATCATATGCATCTTAGGGAAAATGAAGAGAATCAGAAAAGGCCTAAAGAAAATTATCTTGTTGGTTCCAAGATTTCAGTGTTGGAACTTTCTTTAAGTCTGCAGTTCTCCAAGAAGAGGTGTAAATATGTTAGTGTTTGCTATTTCATTCAGATCTTCACCCTCTGCCTGTATGTATGGGCAGATGCATGGCTTAGTGGAAAGAACACAGGCTTGGGAGTCAGAGGTTGTGGGTTCTAATCCCAGCTCTGACACTTGTCAGCTGTGTGACTTTGGACAAATCACTTAACTTCTCTGTGCCTCAGTTACCTTATCTGTAAAATGCAGATTAAGTCTGTGAGCCCCAGGTAGGACAACCTAAATACCCTGTATCTACACCAGTGCTTAGAACAGTGCTTGGCACATAATAAGCATTTAAATACCATCATCAACTTCATCATTATCAGCAGTTCTGATGATGTTTTAGCTATTGTACATTGCCACTGGGTAGATCTGATGCTCATTTTTTTTCAGTCATTGTCTAAGCTGGGAGAAGAGTCAAGCTACTAAGATCTTCAGGCTGCAGACTTTAGGCTTTGGCTAGGGTCAGAGCAAGGCAGTGGGTAAAATGTGGGCAACCATCATCTCCAAGCCCCTTGCCAATCCCTCCCCCAAGCTCTATGCCAACTATTTCCTTGTCCTGGCGAAGAATACGCTGATGGCACAGAGCCCTCTCTGGCTCTGGAGGAGGGTTGCTGCCATTTAATCACCACCACCACTTCTCCTGCAGACTGCTCTTGCTGGCATCAGAGTTTTAGCTGGGAGACAGCAGTGCCCAGCCCTGACCACTCTCCCCAAACACAACAGGCCCATTCAGTGGCTAGTGGCCAAGATTTTAACCTAGGCTGCCAAGCACCATTTGGTCCAGGGCAGCACTACCTTCCACCCAGAATGTCACCCTCGAATAGAACTGGAGCCAGTGGCAGTAGGACAAAGAACTGAGGTTTTGGAGGCAGCAGAAGCAGCAGGGGCAGTAGCAGGGGTGTAGAGAGTGGGGATGCAGACTTGATTCATTCTAGCCAATGGGTGCCATCACTCTATCACAAACTCCAGCCAGCGCCACTCTCCTGCGGGGACTTTAGATGGACCACTGAGGAAACAGGTCAAGTCGTGGGCGTGAACAAAGCTGGAGCTGCCCAGGAGTCAAAAAGTGAGAGGCCACCAGAGATGCTCACTGTGGCGTTGTTAGAGAGCAAGACGTCACCTATTTGGTGCCTTCTTCTTTTCCGTGATGCCTCTCACCATGAGTTGCCCTCTGGACTAGCCGTAGTCATAATTCAACCCAGTAGGCCCCAAATCAATCCATGAGTGATATTTATTGAGCACTTACTATCCGCAGAGCACTGTACTAAGCCCTTGGGAGAATACAGTAGAGTTGGAAAGCAAGATCCCTGGCTCAAGGAGTTTACAATCTAATTAGGAAGAGAGAAAGTAAAATTAATTACAGAAAGGGGGAGCAACACTGTATATGAATAGATTCATAAATGCTGTGGGGGTGGCAGGGAGAGTATTAAAGTGCTTAGTGGGTATGAACTCAAATACATAGGTGACATAGAGGGAGGGAGGAGAGAGTGGAGAGGTGAAAGATTAGGGAAGATTTCCTGGAGGGGGTGTGATTTTAGTAAGGCTCTGAAGACAGGGAGAGCGTTGGGTGTTTTTTTTGTTTGTTTCATTTTTTAATGAGATTTATTAAGTGCCCACTATGTGCCAGGCACTGTTCTAAGTGCTGGAGTAGATACAAGGTAATCAGGTTAGACGGAGTCCATGTTCTGCATGGAGGTCACAGTCATTCATTCAGTCATTCAAATGTATATATTGAGCACTTACTGTATTAAGTACTTGGGAGAGTACAACATAACAATAAACAGACACATTCCCTGCCCACAGTGAGGTCCCAGTCTTAATCCCGATTTTACAAATGAGGTAACTGAGGCACAGAGAAGTTAAATGACTTCCCCAAGGCCACACAGCAGTCGAGAGACAGAGATGGGACTAAAACCCATGTCCTTCTTACTCCCCGGCCCATGCTCTATTCACTAGGCCATGCTGCTTATTTTGGATAAGAAGAGGGAGGGAGTTCCAGGGAGGAGGAGGGCATAAGCAAGGGGTGGGCAAACGAGTTCAGCTGAGTTTGATCAGACAGAACATTTTCTGCATGATCCTACATATCACTCAATAGAAGCAGTGTGGCTCCTATCAACATTTGGGGGCTTTGGAAAAATTCCCCTAAAAACCTGAAGTTCTGGCTCCTCGCTCTCTTGTTAACTCCTGTGAATTTAAAGAGAAGCAAGAAAATGCCCAGTGCCATGAATTTCCACTCCCATTTTGTAATGAATTTGTTCGGACAGCTCAGGTACCTCTGGTTTCTCATCTGGAAAAGAGCAAGCTACTTGGGGGCAGATAATGGCATTGAAAAGATCGATGAGATAAATGCAAAGTAACTCAGTTATGATATTTCTGGAGAGCTTACTTTTTACTAAGTGGTGCAGAAGATCTATCAGATCAAGACCATCTGATCAGGCACAGCCCTTGTTTCACCAAGGAGTGCACCAGAAGGAGCACGGGCTTGGGAGTCAGAGTACGTGGGTTCTAATCCTGGCTCTGCTGTTTGTCTGCTGTGTGAATTTGGGCAAGTCACTTCACTTCTCTAAGCCTCAGTTCCCTCATCTGTAAAATGGGGATTGAGACTGTGAGCCCCACGTGGGACAACCTGCTTACCTTGTATGTACCCCGATGCTTAGAACAGTGCTTGGCACATAGTAAGCGCTTAACAAATATCATAATTATTATTATTTGCTTGTATCCACTCCAGTGCTTAGTACACAAGCAGCACGGTTTAGTGGAAAGAGTATGGGCTTGGGAGTCAGAGTTTGTGGGTTCTAATCCCGGCTCCACCACATAGCTGTGTGCTTTGGGGCAAATCACTTAACTTCTCTGTGCCTCAGTTACCTCAGGGGATTAAGACTGTGAGCCCCATGTGGGACAACCTGATGACTTTGTATTTCCCCCAGTGCTTAGAACAGTGTTTGGCACATAGTAAGTGCTTAAATACCATCATTATTATTAAAAGGGAGAGAGAGCATGAGGCTCCAAGGGTTTAAGTTACTTGCCCTAGGTTTTCACAGCAGAGCAGAGGTAAAGTAGCAATAGTAGCATTTACTGAGCACTCACTTGGTGCACTGTATTAGGAGTTTGGGACTAGAAGTCAGGTCTCCTGACTCCAAGACCCGTGCTCATTCCCCTAGCTCACTATGAAATGCAGAATCATTTCTAAGGTCACTAGAATAGGTATAAATGCATTCATATCCATATCGCTGAGAATGCAAGCTAGAGAACTGCCTTTCCACATCTCCAAGACAAGGCGCCAAGGAGGTTTACCAGTTTCGCTCAGTATAATTAAGGCTGTCAGTAAGGTGCTACAAGAGAATTAATCCATTCATTGTTTTCCATCCAAGCTTGATGCTAAATCCATTTGCTAACAAGTTGCCCTAGAGGACTTGCTCAGTGAGGCTGAAATCTTTGGTAAGTAACACTAACTGAACAGTCTTAAGTCACGCAATCATATTGTGCAGAGCACTATACTAAGCACTTGGGAGAGTACATTATAATAATTTAACAGACACTTTCCCTGCCCACAACAAGCTTATAGTCTAGAATTGACTCTTAAGGAACAGATTCCAATGAATCCACTCTTCAATTTACCCCACTAGACTGCGAGCTCCTTGAGGGCAGAAGTAGTGTCTATCAATTCTATTCTACTGTACTCACCCAAGGACTTCTGACCTAATTATCTTGTATCTACCTCAGTGAGTAGTACAGTGTTTGGCACATAGAAAGTGCTTAACAAATACCACCTTTAATATAATTAAGCACTTAGAAGAGTGCTCTGGACACAGTAATTGTTCAAAAAATGGCACTGATTGATGGATGTGTTACAGAGAGCAGTAAATGTTAATCCCAAAAGACAAAGGTGAGGACTGAACTCTCTAAGTGGCAGAGAGCTGGGTTTTTTTACATTATGCCCAGTGAAAGCTTTCAGGAAGGTCAGGGTATGAGATGAAACCATTTTAGTGGGAATCATACGGGAAGTCAATGGTGAGTTTACAGTCAAATTTCAGCAATGACTTAAATCTATATTTCCTCATCACCCACATCGAGACTACCAGTCAAATGTGGTCTTCCTAATTGCTAATACCATTTTAGGCATTCAATACTGCTGGCAGAGTGCCTTTGGGAAGATAATGAATTCACCCTTTTCAGGACTCTGAAGGCAGTAGAATAGTGCATCGCCATTGTTGTTCCTTCAGGGTAAGTTATGTTGAAGAAGAGAATGAGGCAGTTGGTCTGAAGAATGGGAATCGAAATACTCTGGGACAGCTGGATTCTATGTCCAACTCTGCTTCTGACTTTTGGTGTGATCTCAACCTTGATGGGCCTCATTGTACTTGCAGGGAAGGAGTCCTAAGGATAAGTAACTGGTAAAGTGTGGCAAACCCAGAAGCTACCGTGGGGAATCTTGTGACATGATAGCCATGATTATGGATGAAAGTAATGTCTTCAAACGAGGGAGACTGGGAGAGGAGCAGACAGGGTAACAGCATGGTCTCTTGGAAAAAACACTGGCCCGAGAGTCAGTAGACCATCGTTTTAATCCTGGCTCTGCAACTTGCCTGCTGTGTGACTTAGAGCAAATCATTTAACTTCTCTATCACCTTCACAATATCGCCAAGATCCACCTCTTTCTCTCCATCCAAACTGCTACCTTGCTGGTACAAGCTTTCATAATATCCAGACTGGATTATTGTGTCAGCCTCCTCTCTGATCTCCCTTCCTCCTGTCTCTCTCCACTCCAGTCTATTCTTCATTCCGTTGCCCAGTTCATCTTCCTACAGAAACTCTCTGGGTATGTCACTCCCCTCCTCAAAAATCTCCAGTGGTTGCCTATCAAACTCCGCACAAAACAAAAACTCCTCACTGTTGGCTTCAAAGGTCTCCATCCCCTGGCCCCCTCCTACCTCACCTCCCTTCTCTCTTTCTACTGCCCACCCCATACACTCTGCTTCTCTGAAGCTCACCTCCTCATCATCCCCCGTTCAAGACTATCCCACAGTCGACCCCTGGCCCACGTCCTATCGCCATCTTGGAATGCCCTCCCTCCTCATGTCCACCAAACTAACTCTCTTCCCCTCTTCAAAGCCCTACCGAGAGCTCACCTCCTCCAAGAGGCCTTCCCAGATTGAGCCCCCTTTTCCCTCTGCTCCCCCTCCACCCTCTGTTCCTCCCCCTTCCCCCTTTTCTCTATGCTTCCCCTCAGCTGAGCCCCCTTTCCCTCTGCTCCCCCTCCCCTCTCTACCCCACCCTCTGCTCTTCCCCCTTCCCCTCCCCTCAGCACTGTGCTCATTTGTATATATTATTTATTACCCTATTTATTTTGATCATGAGGTGTATATCCCCTTGATTCTATTTATCTTGATGATGTTGGCTCAGTGGAAAGAGCCCCAGCTTGGGAGTCAGAGGTCATGGGTTCAAATCCCAGCTCTGCCGCTTGTCAGCTGTGTGACTGTGGGCAAGTCACTTCACTTCTCTGTGCTTCAGTTACCTCATCTGGAAAATGGGGATTAACTGTGAGCCTCACGAGGGACAACCTGATTACCCTGTATCTCCCCCCGTGCTTAGAACAGTGCTCTGCACATAGTAAGCGCTTAACAAATACCAACATCATCATCATCATTGTTTTGTTCTGTTTTGCTTTGCTGTCTGTCTTCTCCATTTAGACTGTGAGCCCATCATTGGGCAGGGATTGAAGCAGCGTGGCTCAGTGAAAAGAGTCCGAGCTTGGGAGTCAGAGGTCATGGGTTCAAATCCCAGCTCTGCCGCTTGTCAGCTGTGTGACTGTGGGCAAGTCACTTAACTTCTCTGTGCCTCAGTTCCCTCATCTGTAAAATGGGGATGAAGACTGTGAGCCTCATGTGGGACAACCTGATTACCCTGTATCTCCCCCAGCGCTTAGAACAGTGCCCTGCACATAGTAAATGCTTAACAAATACCAACATTATTATTATTATCTATTGCCCAATTGTACGTGCCAAGCACTTAAAACAGTGCTCTGCTCATAGTAAGCACTCAATAAATACTATCGAATGACTGAATTCTCTGTGCCTTAGTTTCTGCCTCTGTAAAATGGGGATTCAATATTTGGTACTGTGAGCCCCATGTGGGACAGGGACTGTGTCCAACCTGTAAGAGAAGCAGCGTGGCTCAGTGGAAAGAGCACAAGCTTGGGAGTCAGAAGTCATGGGTTCTAATCCTGGCTCCGCCGCTTGTCAGCTGTGTGACTTTGGGCAAGTCACTTAACTTCTCTGTGCCTCAGTTACCTCATCTGTAAATTGAGGATTAAGACTGTGAGCCCCACGTGGAACAACCTGATCACCTTGTATCTCCCCAGCGCTTAGAACAGTGCTTTGCACATAGTATGTGCTTAACAAATTCTATTATTACTATATTATAGCTACTCCAACACTTAGGACAGTGTCTGGCGCATAGTAAGCGCTTAACAAATTTCACAGTAATTATTGGTAGTAGCAGTAGTAATAATAACAATAAATACTAGCTGTTTCAGCAAAATATGGTCAATGAAAACTTGCTCCCTCTTATTTGACTGATCAGAAGTGACCAGGCCAGGGAGGGCTACAATAAAGAATTACAAAGATCAGACAAAGGAAGGAGGAAGGCACTCCCTGCTTTAGCACTCACCTAGAATGCCACAAGTTTGGGTTTTCAAGCTGACAGATCCCTCAGGTTAAACCTGATTGCTTTACAGGGAAGTTTTGCATCTGTTCACCAGGATACTAATGGATTATCCAACATAAAATTTTGGTAAAATTTAGGAACAGATTCCAGTTGTCTTCTAGAGGAAAGTTGGTTTCAGCCCAGCAACTTGCAAGAAGAAAAGAGGGAACCTGTCCCCCTCAGCCTTGAACAGAAAATCAGGCAAGAGAGAAATGGGGTAATTGGACTGAAAGGGAAGACTGAACTGATTCAAAATGGGGCCTGGAAGTAGTTGATGTATCAAATGTGGAAGAAGTTATGTCCCATGAATTGAGGTTTTTCTTCATCCTAAAATGTCTTCCACCCTCCCAAATTTACAGTTTTTCCATTTCAATTTACCATGAAGTAGCTAGAAAAGCAGCATGGCTTAGTGGAAAGAGCATGGACTTGGGAGTCAGAAGTCATGGGTTCTAATCCCGGCTCCGCCACTTGTCAGCTGTGTGGCTTTGGGCAAGTCGCTTAACTTCTCTGTGCCTCAGTTACCTCATGTGTAAAATGGAGATTAAGACTGTAAGCCCCACGTAGAACAAACTGATTGCCTTGTATCTACCCGAGCACTTAGAACAGTGCTTGGCACATAGTAAGAGCTTAAATGCCATTATTACTATTATTATGATTATTATTATAATTTGAGTAGTCTACTTTGCTCATATTCCTTATATATCCCATTTAGCAGCAGTATGTTATGTCAAGCATTAATTCAGTATTTGTAAACTGATTACTTTCCAGGATAAAATGACAATAATTATGGTATTTATTAAGAACTTACCATGTGCCAAGCACTGTTCTAAGCACTGGCATAGATACAAGGTAATCAGGTTGTCCCATTTAGGGTTCACAGTCTTAATTCCCATTTAACAGATTAAGTAACTGAGTGGCTTGCCCAAGGTCACACAACAGACAGGAGGCAGAGCCAGGATTAGAACTCACATCCTTTGACTCCCAAGCTGGTGCTCCTCCCAGAGCCTAGAACAATGCTTGGCACATAGTAAGCGCTTAACAAATACCATTATTATTGTCTCCATTTCACCACGTTTATGCTTACACATGTAATCATGTATTGCCAATTGATATGCAATCTGGCATTTGAATGGTGTTGATAAAATTGCCCTAGAAGTCAGAGTTCTTGTGGTCAGTCTAGGACTCACAGACGTCTAGACACAGTGAAGCAGTGTGGCTCAGTGTAAAAAGCACAAGTTTAGGAGTCAGAGGTCATGGGTTCTAATCTTGACTCTGCCACCTGTCAGCTGTTTGACTTTGGGCATCACTTAATATTGGTATTTGTTAAGCGCTTACTATGTGCAGAGCACTGTTCTAAGCGCTGGGGTAGACACAGGGGAATCAGGTTGTCCCACGTGGGGCTCATAACCTGCAAGAACTTAACTTCTTGGCACCTCAGATACTTCATCTGTAAAATGGGGATTAAGACTGCGAGCCTCTCGTGGGACAACCTGATTACCCTGTATCTACTCCAGCACTTAGAACATTATTATTATTATTATTATATCACTACCTGACCACAACTTCCTTACTTACCTTCTCTTCCACACACTCCCCCCGGCAAGCCTGTCCTTTGTTCCACAAAGACCTCTGATCTTTAGACCCACACCAATTTTCTGAAGTCATCATGCCCTACTTAGTCTAGATATCCAAAGTACATTCTCTGGGTGCACTACTGATGCCCTCAACACCACCCACTCTACTGAACTCAACTCACTCACTCCCTGATTTCATTCAATCATATTTATTAAGCACTTACTGTATGGAGAGCTCTGTACTAAGCACTTGGGAAAGAACAGTACAACAACAACAAAAAAAAACAGTGACAATCCCTGCTCACACTGAGCTCACTGTCTCCCTTTACTGGTCTTATACCACTAACCCACAACTCTGGATCACCTCTGCAGTCTGCTTTTTTCCCCTCCTGCACATGAGCCACAGACCACTGCTGGTGGAAATCCAGATATCTGAGAAAAATAAAATGGAGTAAAACAAAATAAAATAAAGCCAACCTTGTCCATAGCAAATTATCCTTGCCTGTTTTAAGTCTGCTCTCTCCTCTGCGTGGAAAAATTATTTTTCCACTCTTATCAATAATGTTGGTATTTGTTAAGCATTTATTATGTGCAGAGCACTGTTCTAAGTGCTGGGGTAGATAAAAGGTCATCAGGTTGTCCCACGTGAGGCTCACAGTTAATCCCCATTTTACAGATGAGGTAACTGAGGCACAGAGAAGTGAAGTGACTTGCCCACAGTCCCACAGCTGAGAAGTGGCAAATCGGGGATTCGAACCCATGACCTGTGACTCCCAAGCTGGGGCTCTTTCCACTGAGCCATGCTGCTATTGACTCCCAAGACCCTTGCCTTCACCAGAGTTTTGTATTTGTTGGGGTTTTTTTGATGTCTTTTCATGGTATATCATTCAGTTGTATTTACTGAGTGCTCACTGTATGCAGAACACTGTACTAAGTGCTTGGGAGAGTACAGTACAACAATAAATAGATATATTCCCTGGCCACAATGAGCTTACATTGTCGAGCACTTACTACATGCCAGGCACATTATTTAGTTACATTAATATCTGTCTCCCCCTGTAGACTGTAAGCTCACTGTGGACAGGAAATCCATCTTTCATTCAATAGTATTTATTGAGCGCTTACTATGTGCAGAGCACTGTACTAAGCGCTTGGGATGAACAAGTCGGCAACACATAAAGACGGTCCCTGCCGTTTGACGGGCTTACAGTCTAATCGGGGGAGACGGACAGACGAGAACAATGGCAATAAACAGAGTCAAGGGGAAGAACATCTCGTAAAAACAATGGCAACTAAATAGAATCAAGGCGATGTACAATTCATTAACAAAATAAATAGGGTAACGAAAATATATACAGTTGAGCGGACAAGTACAGTGCTGTGGGGATGGGAAGGGAGAGGTGGAGGAGCAGAGGGAAAAGGGGAAAATGAGGCTTTAGCTGCGGAGAGGTAAAGGGGGGATGGCAGAGGGAGTAGAGGGGGAAGAGGAGCTCAGTCTGGGAACGCCTCTTGGAGGAGGTGATTTTTAAGTAGGGTTTTGAAGAGGGAAAGAGAATCAGTTTGGCGGAGGTGAGGAGGGAGGGCGTTCCAGGACTGCGGGAGGACGTGACCCAGGGGTCGACGGCGGGATAGGCGAGACCGAGGGACGGTGAGGAGGTGGGCGGCAGAGGAGCGGAGCGTGCAGGGTGGGCGGTAGAAAGAGAGAAGGGAGGAGAGGTAGGAAGGGGCAAGGTGATGGAGAGCCTTGAAGCCTAGAGTGAGGAGTTTTTGTTTGGAGTGGAGGTCGATAGGCAACCACTGGAGTTGTTTAAGAAGGGGAGTGACATGCCCAGATCGTTTCTGCAGGAAGATGAGCCGGGCAGCGGAGTGAAGAATAGACCGGAGCGGGGCGAGAGAGGAGGAAGGGAGGTCAGAGAGAAGGCTGACACAGTAGTCTAGCCAGGATATAACGAGAGCCCGTAACAGTAAGGTAGCCGTTTGGGTGGAGAGGAAAGGGCGGATCTTGGCGATATTGTAGAGGTGAAACTGGCAGGTCTTGGTAACGGATAGGATGTGTGGGGTGAACGAGAGGGACGAGTCAAGGATGACACCGAGATTGCGGGCCTGAGAGACGGGAAGGATGGTCGTGCCATCCACGGTGATAGAGAAGTCTGGGAGAGGACCGGGTTTGGGAGGGAAGATGAGGAGCTCAGTCTTGCTCATGTTGAGTTTGTTATATTATGTTATATCTGTTATATTATGCTTTCCCAAATGCTTAGTACAGTACTACAGTACCACCCGCAGTAAGCACTCAATAAATAAGAAAGACAGAACCTTCTCATTGGCTTTTTAGTCAGGAGCCTTCAGTCCTGATGACATCACCCCAGCCTGCAGGCAGAGCTGCTACTACTATCCCAGGGCCTGGATTCCCAGAGGTCTGCTTTTTCCACCAGAACAGCAGAAGGGTTGGCGTAAGTCCATTTAAGAGCGAAATGGCTGGCAAGAAATAATAAAGATAATAAGACATCAGTAGCTACTGATCCATGGCAAATGTTTGACAGGCAAATTATTGTAACAGATGGAATTCAGTAGGTACTTATCCCAGAAAATAAATAGTTTTAAAGGAGCCCAGTGGAACCCTGCTTCTGCTCTGACACCCTAAATAGAGAAAACACATTTCAGTAATGAAATAGAGTGGGGAACTTTCCTCTAGCAGGAAAAGTCTAACATATAAATTACTGTGTGACCTACTAATAACGTATCCATTTGACACATAAATACTGGCAACACGAGCATGGCCTGGGAACTCTAATTAGAAAAAGGTGCAGGAGCAAGACAATAAGCTTGCTACTAGACCAAGCACAGGAAAGATGCAATGAATATGCTCTCCAATTTTTAATATGACCTTTACAGGTACATTCTTAGCTTAGTCGGGCATTCAGTCTCCCCACCTTCAAAGCCTTATTTAAAACACATCACCTCCAAGAGGCCTTCTCCAACTAAGCCCTCATTTTCTCCTATCACACTTCTTTCTGGGTCACCCATGTGCTAGGATTTGCACCCTTTATTCACCCTTCCCTGAGACATGTAACACTTAGTTACGTATTTGTAGTTTGATTTATTCATTTATATTAATGTCTGTCTCCTTCTCTGGTCTTTAAACTCACTGTGGGCAGGAACCATATCTACCAGTTCTGTTATGCTGTGCTCTACCAAGCTTCTAATACTGTGCTCTGCACACAGTAAGGTCCTGATAAATACAATTCATTGACGCGTAAGGAATTGGACCAACATGTAAAGATTTGTATTGCCCACATGTTGGTCAAGCATAGTTTGAGTTTGTTTATGTTTGTTAGTGAATTTCCTGAAATGGTGTCACTGGGTTTCAAGAATTTAGCAGTGTATGGTATCTTGCAGGATCTCAATTTTCTGTATTTTAATGCCTAGGGTTAGGTGCTATCATTACCATTCAATTCCAGGTAGTTAAGAGTCAAAAAGAAGTAGATTGAGATAGAGAGATGTCTGCTCTCTCCATCACCCAGCCTACTAGTGGGGGAAGGCTTCTTGGAGGAGATGTGCTTCTAATATGGTTTTGAAGGTGGGGAGAGTGATCATCTGTGGGATATGAAGAGGGAGGGCATTCCAGGCCAGAGGCAGGACATGGCTGAGAGGACAGCAGTAAGGTAGATAAGATCAAGGTACAGTGAGTAGGTTAATGTTAGAAACATTAATGTTGAGAAGCAGCGTGGCTCAGTGGAAAGAGCACGGACTTTGGAGTCAGACATCATGGGTTCGAATCCCGGCTCTGCCACTTGTCAGCTGTGTGACTTTGGGCAAGTCACTTAACTTCTCGGTGCCTCAGTTACCTCATCTGTAAAATGGGGATTAAGACTGTGAGCCCCACGTGGGACAACCTGATTCCCCTGTGTCTACCCCAGCGCTTAGAACAGTGCTCGGCACATAGTAAGCGTTTAACAAATACCAAAAGCGAAGTGTGCAGTCTGAGTTATAGTAAGAAATCAGGGAGGTGAGGTAAGAGGGGCAAGGTGATTGAGTGCTTTGAAGACAATGGCTAGGAGTTTCTGTTTGATGGGGGCATGGATGGGCAACATAAGATTCTTGAAGAGTGAGGAAATATGGATTGAATGATTCTGTAGAAAAATGATCCAGGTACCAGAGTGAAGTACGAACTGACATGGGGAGAGACAGGAGGCAGGGAGGTCAGCAAGGAGGCTAATGCAGTAGTCCAGGTGGGGTAGGATAAATGCTTGGATTAGCATAGTAGCAGTTTGGATGGAGAAGAAAGGGCAAATTTTAGGGATGTTTAGAAGGGTGAACCAACAGGATTTGGAGACAGACTGAATATATGGGTTGAATGAGAGGCAATAGCTACTGCCACTGACTCAGCCAAAGTGGGTTCTGCTCCCAAAAAAGTTTTGCCAAGGGGCTGCTCCAACCAGGCACTCCTGAGAGAAGGCTCCTGCAGCAGAGGAGACAGAAGCCAGCCAGGAACAGGGCTCCCAGGATGGCAAGAGGCGATCAATCAATCAATTAATGGCATTTATTGACTGCTTTCTCTATGCAGAGTGCAGCACTAAATGCCTCTTTTTTAAAAAATGGTATCTGTTAAGAGCTTACTATGTGCCAGACCCTATTCTAAGAGCTGGGGTGGATACAGGGTTATCAGTTCCTGTCCCACATGGGGCTCACAGTCTTAATCCTCATTTTATAGATGAAGTAACTGAGACACAAAGAAGTGAAGTGACTTGCCCAAGGTTATGCAGCGTAGCTCAGTGGAAAGAGCACGGGCTTTGGAGCAGAGGTCATGGGTTCGACTCCCGGCTCTGCCACTTGTCAGCTGTGTGACTGTGGGCAAGTCACTTAACTTCTCTGTGCCTCAGTTACCTCATCTGTAAAATGGGGATTAAGACTGTGAGCCCCACGTGGGACAAGCTGATTCCCCTGTGTCTACCCCAGCGCTTAGAACAGTGCTCTGCACATAGTAAGCGCTTAACAAATACAAACATTATTATTATTATTATACAGCAAACAAATGGTGGAGCTGGGACTAGAACCCATTCATTCATTCAATAGTATTTATTGAGCGCTTACTATGTGCAGAGCACTGTACTAAGCGCTTGGAATGAATAAATCGGCAACAGATAGAGACAGTCCCTGCCATTTGACGGGCTTACGGTCTAATCGGGGAGATAGACAGACGAGAACAATGGCAATAAATAGAGTCAAGGGGAAGAACATCTCGTAAAAACAATGGCAACTAAATAGAATCAAGGCGATGTACATTTCATTAACAAAATAAAGAGGGTAATGAAAATATTTACAGTTGAGCAGACGAGTACAGTGCTGAGGGGATGGGAAGGGAGAGGGGGAGGGGCAGAGGGAGATGGGGGGAAAAGAGGGTTAAGCTGCGGAGAGGTGAAGGGGGAGTGGTAGAGGGAGTAGAGGGAGAAGGGGAGCTCAGTCTGGGAACGCCTCTTGGAGGAGGTGAGTTTTAAGTAGGGTTTTGAAGAGGGAAAGAGAATCAGTTTGGCGGAGGTGAGGAGGGAGGGTGTTCCAGGACCGCGGGAGGATGTGGCCCAGGGGTCGTCGGCGGGATAGGCGAGACCGAGGGACGGTGAGGAGGTGGGCAGCAGAGGAGTGGAGCGTGCGGGGTGGGCAGTAGAAAGAGAGAAGGGAGGAGAGGTAGGAAGGGGCAAGGTGACGTAGAGCCTTGAAGCCTAGAGTGAGGAGTTTTTGTTTGGAGCGGAGGTTGATAGGCAACAACTGGAGGTGTTTAAGAAGGGGAGTGACATGCCCAGATCGTTTCTGCAGGAAGATGAGCCAGGCAGCGGAATGAAGAATAGACTGGAGCGGTGCGAGAGAGGAGGAAGGGAGATCAGAGAGCAGGCTGACACAGTAGTCTAGCCGGGATATAACGAGAGCCCGTAGCAGTAAGGTAGCCGTTTGGGTGGACAGGAAAGGGCGGATCTTGGCGATATTGTAAAGGTGAAACCGGCAGGTCTTGGTAACGGATAGGATGTGTGGACCTATGTAACAGATAGGTATGGTAACGGATAGGATGTGTGGACCTATGTGTGGACCCATGTCCATCTGACTCCCAGGCCCGTGCTCTAAACATTAGAAAATACTGCTTCTCCTTAGTCATTGGGAGAGTACAGTTCAATAGTGTTGCTAGACATGATCCTTGACCTTAAGGAGTTTACAGTCTAGTGGGGGAGACAATGGTCAGTTATGGAGCAATGGGACAGATGGGCTTGCTTCCTCAATACTGGTAATAATAATAATGAATGGTATTTGTTATGCCCTTACTATGTTCCAGGTACTGTACTAAGCTGTGGGATGGATACAAGCAAATAGGGTTAGACAGAGTCCCTGTCCCACATGAGGTTCACAGTCCTATTCTCCATTTGATGGATGAGGCAACTGAGGCCCAGAGAAGTGAAGTGACTTGTCCAAGGTCACACAGCAGACAAGTGGCAGGGCTGGGATTAGAACTCAGGTACTTCTTGACTCCCAGGCCCATGCTCTAATCACTAGGTCATGCTGCTTCCTATCCGCAGCTTGAGAAGCAGCCATGGCCATGTAGCCACAGCAATACAGCATCAAGCTGCATCAAGTACGAAAATTAGCACAATCAGGCCTGAGCTCCCCACAGTCACCCCTTCTCCTTCTGCTCCCCGCCCCAAACCTCTCCCCTACTTTCCCATCCTTCCCTGCAGTATCCTCTGAGGAGATCTCCTCCCTCCTCGATAGTACCACCCCCTCCACCTGTGCTTCGGACCCCATTCCCACTCACCTTATTAAAACCATTGCCCCTTCCCTCCTCCCCACCTTAACTTCTACCTTTAACAGCTCACTCTTCAATGGCTTCTTCCCCTCTCCCTTCAAACATGTCCATGTCTCCCCCATCCTAAAAAAACCCTGTCTCAACCCCACTTCCACTTCCAGTTATCGCCCTATCTCCCTCCTACCCTTCCTTTCCAAACTCCTAGAACGAGTCTTCTATACTCACTGCCTTGAATTCCTCAACTCCAATTCTCTCCTGGACCCCCTCCAATCTGGCTTCCATACCCTCCACTCTACCGAGACTGCTCTCTCAAAGGCCACCCATGACCTCCTTTTTGCCAAAGCCAATTGCTCCTACTCTATCCTAATCCTCCTCGACCTCTCAGCTGCCTTTGACAATGTAGAGCATCCCCTTCTCCTCCACACTTTATCTCACCTTGGCTTCACGGACTCCATCCTATCCTGGGTCTCCTCTTATCTTTCTGGCCTTTCATTCTTGGTCTCCTTCACAAGTTCCTCCTCTCCCTCCCAACCTCTAACTGTAGGGGCTGCTCATGGGTCAGTTCTTGGCCCTCTTCTGTTCTCCATTTACACTCACTCCCTTGGTTAACTCATTCGCTCCCACGGCTTTAATTATCATCTCTATGAAGATGACAGACACACAGATCTACATCTCCTCCCCTGTCCTCTCCCCATCCCTTCAGGCTCATATCTCCTCCTGCCTCCAGGATGTCTCCACCTGGATGTCTGCCCGCCACCTAAAACTCAACATGTCTAAGACTGAGTTCCTTATCTTCCCTCCCAAGCCTTGTCCTCTTCCTGACTTCCCTGTCTCTGTGGATGGTATGACCATCCTTCCCGTCTCTCAAGCCCGCAACCTTGGGGTCATCCTTGACTCAGCTCTCTCATTCACCCCACACATCCAATCTGTCACCAAGGCCTGCCGGTCTCACCTTTACAATATCACCATGATCCGCCCTTTCCTCTCCATCCAAACGGCTATCTTACTGGTACAAGCTCTAATAATATCCCGGCCGGATTATTGTGTCAGCCTTCTCTCTGATCTCCCTTTCTCCTGTCTCTCCCCATTCCAGTCTATTCTTCATTCCTCTGCCCAGATCATCATCCTGCAGAAACGCTCTGGGCATGTCACTCCCCTCCTTAAAAACCTCCAGTGGTTCCCTATCAAGCCCCGCATGAAACAAAAACTTCTCACTCTAGGCTTCAAGGCTCTCCATCACCTTGCCCCCTCCTACCTCTCTTGTCTTCTCTCTTCCTACTGCCCACCCTGAACGCTCCGCTCCTCTGCCGCTCACCTCCTCACCACCCCCCGTTCTCACCTATCCCACGGTCGACCCCTGGCCCACATCCTCTCACTGTCCTGGAATGCCCTCCCTCCTCGCCTCTGCCAAACTAACTCTCTTCCCCTCTTCAAAGCCCTACTGAGAGCTCACCTCCTCTAAGAGGCCTTCCCAGACTGAGCTTCCCCTTTTCCCTCTGCTGCCTCTCTTCCCCCCCCACCTCCCCTCTGCTAAGTCCCCTTTCCCCCCTTTCCCTCTGCTCCTTCCCCTCCCCTCAGCACTGTGGTCATTTGCTCATTTGTATATATCTATATTACCCTATTCATTTTGTTAATGAGGTGTACATCCCCTTGATTCTACTTATGGCTATTGTTTTTGTCTGTCTGTCTCCCCCGACTAGACTGTAAGCCTGTCATTGGGCAGGGACCGTCTCTATCTGTTACCGAATTGTACATTCCAAGCCCTTAGTACAGTGCTCTGCACATAGTAAGCGCTCAATAAATACTATTGAATGAATGAATGAATGACATTTTAGTCCTGTTGACTGATCTTTTCTTATAAGGCAGCAGCCTGAGGTCATGGATGGAATGCATTCCAAAGTCAAGGTTAGCCACTAGACATGTGGTAGCCACACAGGAGCAATGGCTTGATTCATTTATTCAATAATATTTATTGAGGGCTTACTATGTGCAGAGCACTGTACTAAGTGCTTGGAATATACAATTCAGCAACAGATAGAGACAATCCCTGCTCAATGACGGGCTTACAGTCTAATCGAGGGAGACAGATGGACAAAAACAAGACAACATAATCACGATAAATAGAATCAAGGGGATGTACACCTCATTAACAAAGTAAATAGGGTAATAAAAATATATACAAATGAGCACAGTGTTGAGGGGAGGGGAAGGGAGAGGGGGAGGAGCAGAGGGAAAGGGGGCTTAGCTGAGGGGAGGTGAAGGGAGGGAGGGGAAGCAGAGAGGAAGCAGAGGGTTGGGGAGAGGGGCAGGCAGAAGGGCGAGGGGTGACTTTGGGGAGCTCAGACCTAATTGTGTTAATTTTCGTGATGAAGTAGGTGGCCAGATGGTTGGGTGAGGGAGGAGAGAGGGGGAGGAACAGGGGGCCTGAGGAGAGAATTAAAGGTCCGGAACAATTGGCGAGGGTGATGGGCATGGGTGTCAATGAGGGAAGAAAAGTAGTTTTGCCTGGCGGAGGAGAGGGCAGAATTAAGGCAGGAAAGGATAAAATTTCAATGGATAAGATTGGCTTGATGCTTGGACCTTCGCCAGCAGCACTCAGCAGGTCGAGCATAAGAGTGAAGGAGGTGGACAGAGGCAGAGACCCAGGGCTGTGGGTTAGTGGATCGAGAGCGGTGGAGGGAAAAGGGGGCAAGTTAGTTGAGATGAGTAGAGAAGGTGGAGTTGAGAGCGGTAACCTGATCATCAAGAGTGGGAAGAGAGGATAGGGAGGTAAGGTGGGGAGAGATGCTCTTGGAGAGATGGATGGGATCAAGAGAGCAGATGTCAGCAAAAGGGTAGTGGGGAAGTTTGTATCTTGATTACAGATTCTTCTGCTGCTACTGCATCTGCCTCCATGCTGACTTCCCTGTCTTTTGTCTCTCCCCCACAGCAATCCATACTTCACTCAGCTGCCTGGATTATTTTTCTAAGAAAACATTTAGTCCGTGCCTCCTCTGGTACCTCATCTGTAAAATGGGGATTGAGACTGTGAGCCCCACATGGGACAGGGACTGTGTCCAACCCAATTTGATTGTATCCACCTCACTGTTTAGAAGAGTGCCTGACATACAGTAAGTGCTTAATCAGTACCATAATTATTATTATTACTGTTATTATCATTATTATTAATCCCCATTTAACAAATGAGAGAACTGAGGCTCACAGAAGTCAGGTGACTTGCCCAAGGTCACAAAGCAGACAAGTGGCAGAGCCGGGGTTAGAACCCAGGTCCTTCTGACTCCACTAGGCCATGCTGCTTCTCTGGTCCATGGATCCCAATAGGTGCTTAGAGTGTCAGCAGTGCTGTGGGCAGCAGCTGCGCCTAGACAGGAGCTCCAGTTTGATATTCCCAAACCAGGAATGTATGCCAATCTGGCATCCACACAAGCTGTGTTCTCTGGGAAAATCTTGTGTTACTCCAGAGAGTACAGGGCCACACCAGGAGCATGGTCTGGTCTAGCATGGCCCAGCAGTGCCGTGACCCAGCATGGCCCAGCACAGAAGAGCAAGAGCACTGCATGGTGCACCAGGGCATGACCCATCACGCCCCAACAGGCCAGAGCAGAGCACTGTATGGCCCAGGCATGCATGACCCAGCACAACTCAATACAGCAGAACAGAGCACTGCATAACCCCACTGTGGCATGACCCAGACCAGCAGGTCAGAGCAGAGCAGAGCAGAGCACTGCATGGCATAACTCAGCATGGCACAACATACCTTCTGTTGCAGGCTTAGCCGGACTAGCCATCACACCCACTGACATTGAAATCCACCAACCACCATTCCCCATCCAGACTTGCAGAGAACTCTGCCCGCCCCCCCCCCATCTCAGACTAGATTTACAGCAGGCCGAAATGATTTCACTTACTTTAATAGCCATGTAATTCCACCATCTGAGGAAGGAGAAGTGGTAGGGAGTGGCAAAGCTTTAATGGACTATTACATTTTTGTACTTGTCGGTAAGGCTCACTTTTCCAGTTTTACAAGGGAAGGCATTAAAATAGCACTATCCAATTATTAAATTTGTTTTAGTGTTTTAATCTGAGTGGGTTGTATTAATATTTGGCTTCTCCCACAGGGCTGCTGGAGGCTGCATTGTTAATCAATTGTCTGTTTGTAACATACCCCACCTAATCACTTCTCTTTGTTGCTAAGGGCTCTGCTGCAGGCAGAGAAGAATCAGGAGAAACACAACTGGTGCGACATGGCTCTGGGCCAAAGACTCAAGGCAGAGGAGTGGAAGGAGAGCCAGTTTCTAGGAAAAACTCCACATCTTGATGTTTCGTTGCCAGTGACAACATTATTATTCTACAACTGACAGAATCCTCTCGTCTAAGTAGTTACATGGCTCATGTGAATTCATCACAGTAAGGTCTCCCGGGCAACAGAATAATACAAGTTCTTGGGTTACTTGTTAAAAGGCTTCACATACTTAATAATAAATAAAGCTGACATATGCTCCATGTCAGTCAATGGGGCATGGATATCAGGTTAGCTTTTTCAACTTGGAATTCATCAATTCCATGTCCAGTTTAAATGTACCCGAATGGAAAGGAAGTCCACATTCTTCCCATTTCCTATCTGAGTCTTCCCCTCTGCTCTTTCCCCTTCCCCTGCCCTCAGAACTGTGAGCATTTGTATATATTATTTATTACCCTATTTATTTTGTTAATGAGGAGTATATCTCCTTGATTCTATTTATCTTGATGATGATGTCTTGTTTTTGTTTTGTTCTGTTTTGGACTGTGAGATCGTCATTGGGCAGGGATTGTCTCTATCCATTGCTGAATTGTACATTACAAGTGCTTAGTACAGGGCTCTGCACATAGTAAGCACTCAATAAATATGATTGAATGAATGAGTCACTCAAATACTCATATGATTCATAGGGCTTCAAGGCTACCCCATCACTCTAAGTACTCCAAAATGTTCAACTCTGATTTTTGCATCTCTAAATCTCGGCAAACAGGACCTAACATTGGCAAAATCATAGGACCTGACATTGGCAAAGTCACAATCCCTAATGCTGGCAAAGTCTCCTTGATTTCAGCTGCTGAACCACTGGCTCAGCTACACTATAACAACCAGAGGTTTTGACTAATGAGCAACTACAGTCAAAGGGTCTAGATTTTCTCCAGATTCTCAGCACTCTGGGGAAGGGAAAGGCTGCCAGAAACCATGCATGAGAGATGCCTCTGTATAGGGACATAGAGGGGTTGAGAGAGGACAAACTATTAACCCGTGAGCCAGAGATGACACACGGTTCTCAGGGGATAGGGAGTGGGTAGCATTTAAGGCCATTCTGCTATAGCTATGATTTCCACTCCTCTACTCTCCCTTTACCCTCCCCCCAAAGCATCAGAGGGGAATGTTGGAGCACTACTGCCCATGGCGATCTGGAACTTGATTCTCCGATGGAGAAAGGCAGAAAATAAAAGCTGAGGGCAGAACAAGGCAGTTTTTCTTTCCCCACAGTTGCTGTGGGTGGGTATTAGGATCTTTGGATATTGGGGTGGAAAGTCAGGGTTCTAGATATTAGTCCATGACTGCAGCCTCGGTCAGAAAAAGTGCTCATTTTGTGCCTTTTAGTGTAAAAATAACTGGTATGGAATGCCCATTTATTAAAGAATTGTGCATGTTGTCTCAGTGTAGATAGAGAGGAAGTTCCTTGGGGCTATTCCAAGAGTTTTGGGGATGATCACTCATCTTTACAGCAGGTCAGAGGCTCCCAGTGGCAAGGTAAGTGCAGAATGCACATGTCTGGGCCTTGAATGGGTTAACAACATAAAGGTTAATGTTGCATGTATAGAATGGAATCAGACTTGCTAACTGGCAACTGGTAGCCTTTCTTCTCCCTCTGCCACCCAACCCTCACCAACCCTTTCACACCCCCTTCCCCCAGCCCCCTACACACACACACACACACACACACACACTCAAAATGACAAGGTTACAGATGAAGGGGATGTATTTCACAGCTTTGTTTTAATTTCCTGAGTGGTAGAGTTGGCGTGAGACTGCCTGGCTGCATCGAAGGGGTCTGAGAGTGGAATATCTTGGCCATTTAATGGGCTCTGCCCTTTAGGGGGAAGCAGAATGCATCTATCGATTTGGCTCAGCTGTCTTGATTTGGGAGCTGGCCCAGTAATCTCATTACTGCAGTATATACAGCTTTCTTTTTTCCCTCTGCATCAGAATTGAGCTATATATAGAGCCAGCAGCTGCATCCTCAGCAAGACGTCAAGGTATCTAATGTCCCCAAGAGCTTTTAACTACCCATTCTCATTAACACAAGGGACTGATGGTAAATCCGGTCTTCTTTGACCCAGACCATATCCTCCATCCAGTCCTCTGGGATTTTTGTGGGGTTGGGGGAAGTGGGGGGAGGCCCATGGATCTCCAGCTCTTCATCCTACTTGGCTAGCTGATGAAATTTACTGCTGTACCCTTACAATCTTCCATTCTTAATTTGCAAGCACGGACAGTGGAGATGACCTGCAGATCAATCAGTAGTTTTTATGGAGCACTTACTTTATGCAGAGCACTGTGCTAAGCACTTGGGAGAGTATAATACAATGGAATTAGCAGACATGTTACCTGACCATCAAAGGCGATGCTGCCAGTGAAGGTGAGATTGGATTTGTGAGTGAGCATCATTGGGCACAACTGCCCACTGGGTCCAGGACAATGCAGTCAAACATCTTTTCTGGGTCTCTGTCACCAAGGGAGAGCCTTGTTCATTCACCAAGGGTGCTTTTAAAGGCTACTGCTCTCACAAGCTCTCAGATCAGTCTGGGGCTGCCTGTGCTCTCTAGGCTTCTGCTAGGGTGAGGAGAAAGGGACAGAGGTAGAGTCCATGCTGGGCAGGGCATGAGTTTGAGTTGTGAACACCTAAATTGTAAATGAGAGTTTCTTTGCTACCTAACCCTAATTTCTACTTGGAAAGGTCAAGAAGGATCTTAAAGCCCAGATTCATATGCACATCAGGAAAGGATTCATATAAATGCATTCACCAACAGATATCATTTCTTAGTCTGCTTCATTTCCACTGTTGCCCACTCCAACTAATAAAAATCAAAATAGCAACATTTTAGATTTGTTCATGCTACAGAGATAACAACCCTGAAATGAACAATAAATACTTTTGCTAATCTGGTAATGTTAATTTTCTCATCACCATTTAATCAACTTTTCATGTTCTGAAGGTGGAGATTCTGTCTGTAGAGGAATGATTAGTTTTCTGCACTATAAATTACAGTGGCAATCCATTTCAAAGAATGGGCATAATAAAGCCACCCTGCTCCATATCCTTTTATTGGGCTGATTCAACAATGGATTCTTCCACTTCATCTTTCCTGTAGTTATGTTGACGCCAGAAATCCTGCCTTCTAGAGAGACTAGCTCTGGCTAACCTGACACCCCTTGTGGTCTATGAATACTAAATGCGCAAAACTGAAAGAATAGCAACCGCTTGTGACATGCAGGCACATTTTGGCTGTCCAATCTTGAGTTAACTCCACAAAGACTCTCCTCTAAAATATCCTGACTGAAATGCTTTTATGGCTAATCAGATATTTCCACTCAAAAAGTTGAAAGGCTCTTAGGGAAAATTAAGAGTTGTGTTAATAAACGTTTGAGAAGTGCTAATGAAATGCTTTTGCCCAGATGCCACTTTCTCTTTATCCTGAATGTGAAGGTTATGGATTCGGCAAGGCAACCTGCTCTCTCCCTCTCTCCTGAGCCAAATCCCACCCCACCTGGTATAGGTAAAGGGTCTTAAATCACTTTTCCAAGCATAAGGCTGAATCTGCCTCTCCAGATGACTCTCCCTCTCCAGTTCAGCAGAAACAAAAACATTTTCGATTCCTTGCCAGCCTGCCAAGCTCAGAGTGGAGACAACATGTTAATTAGGCTATCTTAGTGTGTCGACAACACTCATGAACTGACAAAGCAATACAGTTAATCGGTTGTGAAAGTGGAAGCAGGGCTCAGCTGGCTGGCACCCCCTAAATTAGGAGTCAAATTAAGTCTACATTTTGCCTTCAAATCCTGACTGATTGAACCAGGCCTCAGATGACTTAGTCCTGGCTAACAATCAATCTTGTAGGGTTAAGATGCCTATTTGTTTTGTTTTGCTGTCTGTCTCCCCCTTCTAGACTGTGAGCCCATTGTTGGGCAGGAATTGTCTCTATATGTTGCTAAATTGTACATTCTAAGCACTTAGTATAGTGCTCTGCACACAGTAAGTGCTCAATAAATACGATTGAATGAATGAATAAGAATGCGCCCCAAGAAGGTAGGATGCCTGGGACTCGGAAATCTAGGACAACCACTGTTTGAACCTTTATCCAATGGAACGGAAAGTTGAGCCTCCCTCAGGTTAACCAGTTCATTGCATATTTTCAAGAGAAGTGCACCCTCAGGTGAGACATGAACAGCGAGAGCCACCGAACACCTCTAATGGTCCACAGGCAGGTATCTTGCTGTAGGGATGCAGCCTGACAATGAATAAGTCATTTTCTCATTTTTCACAAGAAGGAGCCACTGAAATGCAGGGGAAAGGCCTGTAGGACCCAGGAGTGGTTGAACAGATCTTTCTCCCTCAGGTGAACCTTGGCTTCACTGACACTGTCGTTTTTTGGTTCTCCTCCTATCTCTCTGACCTCTCATTCTCTGCCTCCTTCTCAGGCTCCTCTGCCTCCCACCCCATAACTGTGGGGGTTCCTCAAGGTTCAGTTCTGGGTCCCTTTCTATTCTCCATCTACACCCACTTCCTTGGAGAAGTCATTCTCTCCCATGGCTTCAACTACCACCTCTATGAGGATGAGCTCATCTTGCTTCTCTCCTTCTACAACCGCTGCTACATGGGGAAGCAGCGTGGCTCAGTGGAAAGAGCTTGGGCTTCGGAGTCAGAGATCATGGGTTCGACTCTCGGCTCTGCCACTTGTCAGCTGTGTGACTGTGGGCAAGTCACTTAACTTCTCTGGGCCTCAGTTACTTCATCTGTAAAATGGGGATTAACTGTGAGCCTCACGTGGGACATCCTGATGACCCTGTATCTCCCCCAGCGCTTAAAACAGTGCTCTGCACATAGTAAGCACTTAACAAATACCACCATTATTATTACAACCCAGCCCACACACTTGGCTTCTCTAATGCTAACCTTCTCATTGTGCCTCGCCTGTCTCTTGTGTCTCACCTGTCTCGCCACCAACCACTGGGCCATGGCCTGGAACGCCCTCCCTCCTTAAATCCAACAGACAATTAGTGTCCCCTGCTTCAAAGCTTTACTGAGGGCACATCTTCTCCAAGAGACCTTCCCTGACTAAGGCCCCCTTTCCTCTTCTCTCACTCCCTTCTGCATCACCCTGATTTGCTCCCTTTGTTTATCCCCCCTCCCAACCGCACAGCACTTATGTACCTACCTGTAATTTAATTTGTTTTAATGTCTGTCTTCCCCACTCTAGACTGCAATCTCTTTGTGTGCAGGGAATGTATCTGTTCACTGTGTATTGTACTCTCCAAGGAGCTTAGTACAGTGCCCTGCTCACAGAAAGTGCTCAATAAATACGATTAAATGAATGAACTAAACTGGAGGGAAAGGCAAAGAAAGGCATCTTCTCCTCTGAATGGGCTGCATGATTAGTGTCTTGATCAAGAACCTGCACCTCGATCTTGTCTATCTCACTGCTGAGCTCTCACCCACATCCTGTTTCTGGCCTAAAGTGCCCTCCCTCTTCATATCCAACAGACAATTACTCTCCCCACCTTCACAGCCTTATTGAAGGTACCTCTCCTCCAAGAGACCTTGCCTGATTAAGCCCTTCTTTCCTTTTCTCCCAATGCCTTCTACATCACCCTGATTTATTCTCTTTATTCTTCTTCCCTGCACTCAGGCCCACAACACTTAAGTACACACCATAATTTATTAATTTATTAATTTTAATGTCTGTCTCCCCCTCTAGACTCTAAGCTTGTTGTAGGCTGGGAATGTGTTTACAAACTCTGTTGTATTGTGCTCCCCAAGGTGCTTAGTACAGTGCTCTGTACACAATAAGCACTCAATAAATATGATTGATCGATCTATGATAGGAGGCATTACTGAAATACTAGCTGGGGTCACCAAGAAAATAATCACTGACCCCCAGCACAGACTGAGGGGAGAAAAGCATCGTGGCCTAGTGGAAAGAGCATGGGTCTGGGAACTGAGTTCTAATCCTGCCTCTAGCATGTGTCTGTTTTGTGATCTTGGACAAGTCACCACTTAATTTATTTGTGCCTTAGTTACCACATCTGTGAAAATGGGGATTCAATCCTAATCCCTCTGATTTAGACTGTGAGTCCCTTCTGGGATAGGGAATGTGTCCAATTTGATTAACTTGTGTCTAGCCCAGTGCTTAGAACAGTGCTGGGCACATAGTAAGTGCTTAACAAGTATAAAAATAATAATAATGAAAATAACAATAGAAGTCAAAATAGCAACTGTAAACTCACTTTTGTCTGGGCAAGTGTCTATTTATTGTTGTACTGTACTCTCCCAAGAACTTGGTACAGTGTTCTGCACATAGTAACCACTCAATAAATATGATTGACTGACTGACTGACTGACAGACTGACTGACCATAACTGCCCAGGTGACTACCAAAATGGAGCAGCCCTGGCTAATCGGGACCAACTCCAACTCTCGTGGTCCTGGCATCCAACACTCAGAGAATCCTCTCCCTCTGTGAAATGGCACTTCTCCTACCAGTCTCTTCCTCAATTAGAGGCGGGGGAGGCTCAGCAAGGTTTTATCTGTAAAGCAGTTGGAGAACTCTGGGGTAAAACAAAACAACAACGCAAGGCATTGACATACCTTCACCTCCTCCCACTCATAACTGTAAATGTAGATGCTGGAAAGAAGCAATATTCTTTGGATGCTTCATCAACTAAATGGCAGTTAGAATTTTTCAAATCACTCTACTTCTAGCTGCCTTTAATTTGGCAGTGACTTGTCCCAAGCTTGCATATTTTAAATAAACTGTTACAGAACATTTGCCTAGGAACGTGGCCTCATGGAAAGAGCATTGACCTGGAAGTCAAGGGACTTGGGCTCTAATCCCAGCTCTGCCACTTGTTTGCTGTGTGACCTTGGGCAAGTCATTTCTTGGTACTTCAGTTACCTCATCTGTAAAATGGGGATACAATCCTAATCCCTCCTATTTCAACTGTGAGCCCCATTTGGGATAGGGACTGCCTTAAACCTTATTAACTGGTATCTACCCCAGTGCTTAGAACAGTGTTCACCACATAGCAAGTGCTTACCAAGTACCATTATTAAAAAGACAGAATATGAATTTGTTACCAAGAAGCAAGATGACAAGGCAAATCATTTTCTTACCTTTTCTTCAGCAGGATAACCTTCTAAAAGGGCCCACATCAAGAGATGCACCAGAAAAAATCTCCTCGCACTGCATCCTCAAGCAATCATGAATGAGAGATGCATCATTGGCCACAGCCCTGCAAGAGACTCAAGGCTTCTTCCTCCCTTCTGCTGCACCTTGCTACTGGGAGCAACACAGCATGTGGCAGCCTTTCGAGCACACACTGTGGCAGGGACTTTGGGTGTTGCACTGGTCTTTTCAGTCACATTCAATCTTTTCAATCTGCCCTTTCCTCTCCACTGCCTGCTACAATGTGGAACTGAGGCACCGAGAAGTGAAGTGACTTACCCAAAGTCACACAGCTGACAGGTGGCAGATCTGGGATTCAAACCCATGACTTCTGACTCCCAAGCCCAGGCTCTTTCCACTGAGCCACACTGCTTCTCTGTAACTGGCTCAAGGTCATGCAGCAGACAAGTGGCAGAGCTGACTAGAACTCATGACCTTCTGACTCCCAGGCCCAAGCTCTATCCACTATGCCATGCTGCCTGGAGCTAGGTTAAAGGGATGCACAATATGAAGTGCCAGTGCTTTGTTCTATGCACCCACCTCATATTTAGTTATAGTAGTAGTAGTAAATAAGAATAATTTTTAAATGCTTAATTTGTGCAAAGCACTGAACTAAGGACTAGGAAACAATATACAGGCAGATATTAGACATGATTGCTGTCCCTCATGGGGCTGACAATCTAAGAGTATAAGTGGAAGAAGAGACTGGAGACAGACATGTCCAAAATGATGGAAGAAATAAAGTACCACAGACATATACATAAAATAAAGACATAGATATAAAAAAAATCTGAGAAACACTAGAACAATGCATAGTAATCAATCAAGAGCATTTATTGAACACCTACTGTATGCAGAGCACTAAACCAAGCACTTGAAGGAATACCATAGAATATGTTTCTTTGAAACCTACCCTCAAAGTTTACGGAAGCAGCATGGCCTAATGGAAAGAGCACAGACCTGGGAGTCAGGAGACTTGGATTTTTTTTTTAAGTTTAGAGTATTTATAAGTGCTTACTATGAGTCATACAAGTGCTGGGGTACATACAAGTTAATCAAGATGGACAGAGTCCCTAGTTATTTACTCCTCTCCCCAGGCATTTCCTCTCCCATGTCCCCTATAACAGTTTCACCCTTCTCCAGAACTGCCATCCACTAGATTTCCTCCTCCACCACCTCCGAGACAATTAAGCCAAGAGCCCCAGGACTCTCCTTGCCATTAGCCTTTTTGATTTGAATGACCCATCTCACCATGACCCTTCAATTCCCCTGATCCCATCTGCCCTTCCCAGTCCTCACCTTCCCCTTCTCCTCTCCCACCCAGTTCTTTCTCTCTCTTTGCTCCGCCTCCACACCTCCTCCCTGTGCCCGCCCTAGAATCCCTCTGAACCAGCGCCAACCTTCATCCTCCTCCCCTTGCGCAGTTCTCCCTCAAACCCCTCCCTTCCAACCCCTTCCCTCCCCTTCTCCCCACCCCATCCCATCCATGTTCTTCTGTCTCATCGCCACCCCTCATCTCCCTCCCTGGGCCCAGATCCCCACCAACTCATTCCCATCCAAACCCTCCCCATTTCCCGCACCCTTCCCCCTCTCTCCCCTCCCTCCACAGCTGCTGCCGCGTATGGCCTATGGAACCCCTGCTCCATTAGAGGTAAGCTTCCTTTCATTCTTGACCTGTTCCTTTCCTGCTCTCTCCGCCTCCTCGCAATCACTTAGACCTGGCTCACCCCAGTTGACATAGTCTCTTCTGCTGCTTTCTCTTCTTCTTCTTCTTCAATAGTATTTATTGAGTGCTTACTATGTGCAGAGCACTGTACTAAGCTCTTGGGATGAACAAGTCGGCAACAGATAGAGACAGTCCCTGCCGTTTGACGGGCTTACGGTCTAATCGGGGGAGACGGACAGACAAGAACAATGGCAATAAATAGAGTCAAGGGGAAGAACATCTCGTAAAAACAATGGCAACTAAATAGAATCGAGGCGATGTACATTTCATTAACAAAGTAAATAGGGTAATGAAAATATATACAGTTGAGTGGATGAGTACAGTGCTGAGGGGATGGGACGGGAGAGGGGGAGGAGCAGAAGGAAAGGGGGGAAAAGAAGGTTTAGCTGCGGAGAGGTGAAGGGGGGGTGGTAGAGGGAGTAGAGGGAGAAGAGGAGCTCAGTCTGGGAAGGCCTCTTGGAGGAGGTGAGTTTTAAGTAGAGTTTTGAAGAGGGGAAGAGAATCAGTTTGGCGGAGGTGAGGAGGGAGGGCGTTCCAGGACCGCGGGAGGACGTGGCCCAGGGGTCGACGGCGGGATAGGCGAGACCGAGGGATGGTGAGCCTCTTCTTCTCCCACTTCCCTAGAGTCAACGGAAAGGAGAAGGTGTCGGCTTCCTTCTCACACCCCACTGCTGCTTTCGCAACATCCCTCCTCCCCCTTTCCTTTCCTTCTCCTTCTTTGAAGCCCATATAATCCACCTTTACCACCCTCTCCAGATTATTGTGGCCATCATTTAATAATAAAAATAATTTGGTATTAGTTCAGTGCTTACTATGTGCTGAGCACTGTTCTAAGCACTGGGATAGACACAGGGTAATCAGGTTGTCCCACGTAAGGCTCACAGTCTTAATCCCCATTTTACAGATGAGGTAAGTGAGGCACCAAGAAGTGAAGTGACTTGCCTAAAGTCACACAGCTGACAGGTGGCGAAGTCAGGATTAGAAACCATGACCTCTGACTCCTAAGACCGTGATCTTTCCACTGAGCCACGCTGCTTCTCTGTGAGCATGACACTGTACTGGATGCTTGGAGAGGAGGAAGAGACGTGGGGGTTGAAGGTGGGGGGGGGGTAGAGACATCAAGCCCTACAGCTTCCCCTGGGCTGATGGGGGACCTGTCCCACCACCCCCTCCCAGGTCCTGTCCCCCTCCCCCAACAGCCCCCCATCACCCTTCTCTCTGAAGCCCAAAGCCCATCCTCACGCGCCCCCCACTCTTGTCCTGCCTCATGGTCTTATCCCCGGGTTGGCCAGCGGTCCCAGAAGTCTTAGTGGTAGTGGCGCGGCGGCAGCGGTCACATCTCCAACTTCTTCAAGCATTTTGACCCCTTTCTCACCTTCCTTCATTCTTTTTCCGTGCCCACTCTGATCCTCGAGACTTCAACATCCACATGGATCTACTTGGTGACTCCTCTGCCGCCTGCCTTCTATCGCTCCTTGACACCCCCAACCTCCCGCTCCACCTCACCTCACCCACTCACCAATTTGGTCACAACCTCAATCTCATCATCTCTTACCACTGCACTATCTCCACCCTTACCAATTCTGAAATCTCTCTCTCTGACCATAACCTTCTCACTTGCCTCTTCTCTCACACTCCTCTTCCCTGTAAATCTATATTATTCCCCCACAGAGACCTCCGCTCTCTCGACCTCATCCATCTCTCTCAGCACACCTTGCCTCTACCCACTCTTGAAGACCAAACTGATGCTCTCAACTCCACCTTCTCTACTCAACTCACTTGCTCCCCTATCCCTTCATCACTTTCGCACCACTAACCCACAGCCCTGGATCATTGTCACTATCCTATTCCTGCCTTAACTCTGCCCTCCCCTCTGATAGGCAAAGTTATTTTTCTTCTCTCATTGACACCCATGCCCATCACCCCCACCAACTGTTCTGGACATTTAACTCTCTCCTCAGGCTCCCTGTTCCTCCCCCTCATCCATCCCTCACCCACACCAATCTGGCCACCTATTTCATTAGGAAAATTAATACCATGACGTCTGAGCTCCCCAAAGTCACTCCTCCCTCTTCTCCAACCAACCTGCTTTTGACCCCCTCTTCTACTTTCCCATCCTTTCCAGCAGTATCTTCAGAGGAGATCTCCTCCCGCCTCTCAAGTGCCATCCCCTCCTCCTGTGCTTTGGACCCCATTCCCTCTCATCTTATAAAAATTATCACCCCTTTCCTCTTCCCCTCCTTAACTTCCATCTTCAACCGCTCACTCTCCAACGGCTTCTTCCTCTCTGTCTTCAAACATGCTCACGTCTCCCCCATCCTAAAGAAACCCTTTCTTGACCCCACTACCCCCTCCAGTTATCTCCCCATCTCCCTCTAACTCTTCCTTTCCAAACTCCTAGAGCAAGTTGTTTATACTTGCTGCCTCAAATTCCTCAACACCAACTCTCTCCTGGACCCCCTTTAATCAGACTTCCATCCCTTCCACTCCACTGAAACTGCCCTCTCAAAGGTCACCAGTGACCTCCTTCTTGCCAAATCCAATGGTTCCTGGTCTATCCTAATCCTCCTCGACCTCTCAGCTGCCTTTGACACTGTCAACCATCTCCTTCTCCTCAAAACATTATCCAACCTTGACTTCACAGACTCCATCCTCTCCTGGGGTTCTCCTCTTATCTCTCTGCTCGTTCATTCTCAGTCTCCTTTGTGGGCTCCTCCTCCCCTTCCCATCCCCTAACTGTAGGGGTTCCTCAAGGGTGAGTTCTTGGTCTCCGTTTGTTCTCTAGCTATACTCACTCCCTTGGTGAACTCTTTTGCTCTTGGTGAACTATCATCTCTATGCAGATGACACCCAAATCTACATCTCCTCCCCTGTTCTCTCTCTCCCTCTCCTTCCAGGCTTGTACCTCCTGCTGCCTTCAGGACGTTTCCACCTGGATGTCCTCCTGTCACCTAAAACTCAACATGTCTAAGACTGAGCTCCTTATCTTCCCTCCCAAACCCTGTCCTCTCTCTGACTTTCCTGTCACTGTGGGACGGTAGTACCATCCTTCCTGTATTACAAACCCACAACCTTGGCGGCATCCTTGACTCTGCTGTCTTATTCACCCCAGAAGCAGCGTGGCACAGTGGAAAGAGCACAGGCTTTGGAGTCAGGGCTCATGAGTTCGAATCCCAGCTCTGCCACTTGTCAGCTGTGTGACTGTGGGCAAGTCACTTAACTTCTCTGTGCCTCAGTTCCCTCATCTGTAAAATGGGGATTAAGACTGTGAGCCCCACGTGGGACAACCTGATTCCCCTGTGTTTACCCCAGCGCTTAGAACAGTGCTCTGCACATAGTAAGCGCTTAACAAATACCAACATTATTATTATTACCCCACACATCCAATGTGTCACCAAAACCTGCCGGTCTCACCTTCACAACATCACCAAGATTTGCCCTTTCCTCTCCATCCAAACTAACTTGTTGCTACAATCTCTCATCATATCCCGAGTGGATTACTGTATGAGCAACCTTTCTGATCTCCCAACCTCCCGGGTCTCCCCGTTTTGGTCTATATTTCACTCTGCTGGCCAGATTATCTTTCTACAGAAACACTCTGGGCATGTCACCCCAACCCCCTCCTCAAAAATCTCTAGTGGTTCCCTATCAACTTTCACATGAAGCAAAAACTCCTCACTATTGGCACCAAAACTCTCCATCCCCTTGACCCCTCCTACCTCACCTCCTTTCTCTCCTTCTATAGCTCAGCCCTCACACTCTGCTCCTCTGGTGCTAACCTCCTCACTGAACCTTGTTCCCACCTGTCTCCTGGTCCACATCCTACCTCTGGCCTGGAATGCCTTCCCTCCTCACATCTACAATACTAGCTCTCTTGCCCCCTTCAAAGCCCTATTGAGAGCTCACCTCCTCCAGGAGGTCTTCCCAGACCGAACCCCCTTTTCCTCTGCTCCTTCTCCCCTCCCCCTCCCCCCTACACCCTCCCTCTGCTCTACTCCCTTCACGGCCCCACAGCACTTGTGTATATTTGTACATATTTATTATTTTATTAACGATGTGTATATATCTATAATTCTATTCTAATGAGAGAGCAGAGTCAAGGATGACACCAAAGTTGTGGGTTTGTGAGATGGGAAGGATGGTAGTACCATCCACAGTGACAGGAAAGTCAGAGAGAGGACAGAGTTTGGGAGGGAAGATTCATTCCTTCAATAGTATTTATTGAGTGCTTACTATGTGCAGAGCACTGTACTAAGCGCTTGGAATGTACAAATCGGTAACAGATAGAGACAGTCCCTGCCCTGTGACAGGCTTACAGTCTAATAGGGGGAGACGGACAGACAAGAACAATAGCAATAAATAGAATCAAGGGGATGAACATCTCATTAAAACAATAGCAAATAAATAGAATTAAGGCAATGTACATTTCATTAACAAAATAAATAGGGTAATGAAAATATATACAGTTGAGCAGATGAGTACAGTGCTGAGGGGATGGGAGCGGGGAGGAGCAGAGGGAAATGGGGGGAAAAGAGGGTTTAGCCATGGAGAGGTGAAGGGGGGCAGTAGAGGGAGTAGAGGGAGTAGGGGAGCTCAGTCTGGGAAGGCCTCTTGGAGGAGGTGAGCTGTAAGTAGGGTTTTGAAGAGGGGAAGAGAATGAGTTTGGCGGAGGTGAGGAGGGAGGGCGTTACAGGACTGCGGGAGGGCGTGGCCCAGGGGTCGACGGTGGGATAGGCGAGAATGGGGGACGGTGAGGAGGTGGGCGGCAGAGGAGCGGAATGTGCAGGATGGGCAGTAGAAAGAGAGAAGGGAGGAGAGGTAGGAAGGGGCAAGGTGATGGAGAGCCTTGAAGCCTAGAGTGAGAAGTTTTTGTTTTGTGCGGAGGTTAATAATAATGTTGGTATTTGTTAAGCACTTATTATGTGCAGAGCACTGTTCTAAGCGCTGGGGTAGACACAGGGGAATCAGGTTGTCCCACGTGGGGCTCACAGTCTTAATCCCCATTTTACAGATGAGGTACCTGAGGCACAGAGAAGTTAAGTGACTTGCCCACAGTCACACAGCTGACAAGTGGCAGAGCCAGGCTTCGAACCCATGACCTCTGACTCCAAAGCCCATGCTCTTCCCACTGAGCCACGCTGCTTCCCCGCAGTGGTTGGTAGTATCCAGTGGTTGATAGGCAACCACTGGAGGTTTTTAAGAAAGGGAGTGACATGCCCAGAGTGTTTCTGCAGGAAGATGAGCCGGGCAGTGGAGTGAAGAATAGACTGGAGCGGGGAGAGAGAGGAGGAAGGGAGATCAGAGAGAAGGCTGAAGCACCCCCGCTCGGGAACTCCGACACTACGGATCTTCGCCCCCACAGACCCCCAGCCACCAGCTTCCAGTCCACCCGCCCCCCCCCCCCCCCCCCCGCTCGGGCCCGGGGACATTGCGCTCCCCTTCTCGATCCTGGGGACATTGTGCTCCCCTTCTCGGCCCCAAGGACATTGTGTCCTCGGGGGACATTGTGTCCTCGGGGGACATTGTGTCCCCCTGCTCGGGCCCAGGGACATTGTGCTCCCCAACCGCTCCCCCACTCTGCCTGAGGCGGCCATTTTGGGAAGGCCTCACTCCCTCTTCCCTCTTGAGGTGATTCATCTCTCCCGCCCCCACCCCGGGCGACGACGTCCTTGTTCTCACCATGTTACCTTACCTTAGCCGCCGCCTACGGCCGCCACCCACCCCGGACAACCTCAGGGCCCCCCCGCCGCCACAGGGTTATTTGGTCATGAGCTTTGGGACTCTCTCGGCCGCTGGCCGCTTGACTTTGAGTCTGATCGGGTAGGGTCGGCTCGTCCCCCAACCCTGGTCATCGCCTGCTTATTAACACTATTGTAGTGTGCCTTACTGTAGCATGTTGCTATATTTGCGATCTCGCTTTTTATTGTTTATTGTCGTCAGACTTTGAATTTGATCAGGTCGCCCCTTAATCGAGTCTACCCCCGACCCTGATCATCACCCCTTTTATTAACACGACTATATTGTATCATACTGTATCATGTTGCTACATTAGCACTACTGTATTGTATCATATTGTATCATGTTGCTATATTACCGATTTCGTTTATTACTGTTTATTGTTGTCAGTGCTGCCTCCCACCTCTCTGGCCTCGCCATGTCCCTCCTCCCCCCCCCCTCCCCGCCCCTTCCTATCCTCCCCTTCCCCTTCCCCTCTCTCGCTCAGCTCTTTCCCGCGCTCTCCTCTGTCTCCTCCCCCCCTCCTCTCTCCCGCCCTAGAACCCCACTTTACCAGCGCTACCCCTCTTCCCCCTCCCCCTACTTTTCCCCCCACCAAACCCCCTCTTCACCCCCTCCCCCCTTCTCTCTTCCCCACCCATGCCCCATCCCAGTCCTCTTGTCCCACCGCCACCCCTCATCCCCCTCTCCTCGTCCAGGGCCCCGCCACCTCCTTCCCATCCAAACCCTCCCCTCCCCCCGCCCTTCCCCCCCTCCTCCCCCTGCACCCACAGCTACTTTCAAGTGTGGCCTCTGGAACCCCCGCTCTATTACGGGCAAGCTACCTTTCATCCATGACCTTTTCCTCTCTCGCTCTCTCCTCCTCCTCGCCCTTTCGGAAACGTGGCTCTCTCCCGAAGACACGGTCTCCGCCGCCGCTCTCTCCAGCGGAGGCCTCTCCTTCTCCCACTCCCCCAGACTCACCGGTAAGGGAGGAGGCGTCGGCTTCCTCCTCTCGCCCCATTGCCGCTTCCGCACTATCCCTCCTCCCCCCTCCCTCTCCTTCCCCTCCTTCGAAGCCCATATCGTTCGCCTCTACCACCCACTCCAGTTACTTGTCGCCGTCATCTACCGCCCTCCCGGTCCCACCTCCGACTTCTTCAACCACCTTGACCCCTTTCTCACCTTCCTTCTCTCCTTCTCTCTGCCCACTCTGATCCTTGGAGACTTCAACATCCATACGGATGTACCCGATGACTCCTCTGCCGCCCGCCTGCTATCCCTCCTCGACTCTGCCGACCTCCTCCTCCACCATACCGCGCCCACTCACCGACTCGGTCACACCCTCGATCTCGTCATCTCCTACCGCTGCACTATCTCCTCCCTCCCCAACTCTGAAATCCCTCTCTCTGACCATAACCTTCTCACCTGCCTCATCTCTCACACTCCCTCCCCCTGCAAATCTTCGCTACTGCCCCACAGAGACCTCCGCTCTCTCGATCCCATCCGTCTTTCCAATAGCATCTCTCCTCACCTTGCCGCCCTGTCCTCTCTTCCCACTCTCGACGAGCGGGTCTCCGCTCTCAACTCCACCCTCTCTACTCATCTCGACTCTCTCGCCCACCTTTCCCTCCGCCGCTCTCCCTCCACTAACCCACAGCCCTGGATCACCTCCTCCGTCCGCCTCCTACGCTCCTATGCTCGAGCTGCTGAGTGCTGCTGGCGAAAGTCCAAGCACCAAGCCGACCTCACACACTTCAAATTTATCCTTTCCTGCCTTAACTCTGCCCTCTCCTCAGCCAGGCAAAGCTTCTTCTCCTCCCTCATCGACACCCATGCCCGTCACCCCCGCCGATTGTTCCGGACCTTTAACTCTCTCCTTAGGCCCCCTGTTCCTCCCCCTCCCCCATCTCTCACCCCCAATGATCTGGCCACCTATTTCCTCACGAAAATCAACACGATCAGGTCTGAGCTCCCCAAAGTCACCCCTCCGCCTCTCCCCTCCCCCCCACCAACCCCCTCCCCTACTTTCCCATCGTTCCCTGCAGTATCCTCAGAGGAGATCTCCTCCCTCCTCGCAAGTGCCACCCCCTCCACCTGTGCCTCGGACCCCATTCCCTCTCACCTTCTTAAAACCATCGCCCCTGCCCTCCTCCCTTCCTTAACTTCTATTTTTAACCACTCAATCTCCAAGGGCTCCTTCCCCTCTGCCTTCAAACACGCCCACGTCTCCCCCATCCTAAAAAAACCCGCTCTTGACCCCACTTCCCCCTCCAGTTATCGTCCTATCTCCCTACTACCCTTCCTTTCCAAAATCCTAGAACGAGTCGTCTACAATCGATGCCTAGAATTCCTTAACTCCCATTCTCTCCTAGACCCCCTCCAATCTGGCTTCCGTCCCCTCCACTCTACCGAGACTGCTCTCTCTAAGGTCACCCATGACCTCCTTCTTGCCAAATCCAATGGCTCCTACTCCATTCTGATCCTCCTTGACCTCTCTGCTGCCTTTGACACTGTCGACCATCCCCTCCTCCTCCATACCTTATCTCACCTTGGCTTCACGGACTCTGTCCTCTCCTGGTTCTCCTCTTACCTCTCTGGCCGATCATTCTCGGTCTCCTTCGCTGGAGCCTCCTCCCCCTCCCATTCTTTAACTGTTGGAGTTCCTCAAGGGTCAGTTCTTGGCCCTCTTCTGTTCTCCATTTACACTCACTCCCTCGGTGAACTCATCCGCTCTCACGGCTTTGACTACCATCTCTACGCAGATGACACGCAGATCTACATCTCCGCCCCTGTCCTCTCCCCCTCCCTTCAGGCTCGCATCTCCTCCTGCCTCCGGGACGTCTCCACCTGGATGTCGGCCCGCCACCTAAAACTCAACATGAGCAAGACTGAGCTCCTCATCTTCCCTCCCAAACCCGGTCCTCTCCCAGACTTCTCTATCACCGTGGATGGCACGACCATCCTTCCCGTCCTGCAGGCCCGCAATCTCGGTGTCATCCTTGACTCGTCCCTCTCGTTCACCCCACACATCCTATCCGTTACCAAGACCTGCCGGTTTCACCTCTACAATATCGCCAAGATCCACCCTTTCCTCTCCACCCAAACGGCTACCTTACTGTTATGGGCTCTCGTTATATCCAGGCTAGACTACTGTGTCAGCCTTCTCTCTGACCTCCCTTCCTCCTCTCTCGCCCCGCTCCGGTCTATTCTTCACTCCGCTGCCCGGCTCATCTTCCTGCAGAAACGATCTGGGCATGTCACTCCCCTTCTTAAACAACTCCAGTGGTTGCCTATCAACCTCCGCTCCAAACAAAAACTCCTCACTCTAGGCTTCAAGGCTCTCCATCACCTTGCCCCTTCCTACCTCTCCTCCCTTCTCTCTTTCTACCGCCCACCCCGCACGCTCCGCTCCTCTGCCGCCCACCTCCTCGCCGTCCCTCGGTCTCGCCTATCCCGCCGTCGACCCCTGGGTCACGTCCTCCCGCAATCCTGGAACGCCCTCCCTCCTCACCTCCACCAAACTGATTCTCTTTCCCTCTTCAAAACCCTACTTAAAACTCACCTCCTCCAAGAGGCGTTCCCAGACTGAGCTCCTCGTCCCCCTCTACTCCCTCTGCCATCCCCCCTTTACCTCTCCGCAGCTAAAGCCTCATTTTCCCCTTTTCCCTCTGCTCCTCCACCTCTCCCTTCCCATCCCCACAGCACTGTACTTGTCCGCTCAACTGTATATATTTTCGTTACCCTATTTATTTTGTTAATGAATTGTACATCACCTTGATTCTATTTAGTTGCCATTGTTTTTACGAGATGTTCTTCCCCTTGACGCTGTTTAGTGCCATTGTTCTTGTCTGTCCGTCTCCCCCGATTAGACTGTAAGCCCGTCAAACGGCAGGGACCGTCTTTATGTGTTGCCGACTTGTTCATCCCAAGCGCTTAGTACAGTGCTCTGCACATAGTAAGAGCTCAATAAATACTATTGAATGAATAATCTAGCCAGGATATTACTGGAGCCTGTAGCAGTAAGGTAGCTGTTTGGGTGGAGAGGAAAGGTCATTCAAAAAAAAAAAAAGAAAAATGAAGGCTTCACTAGCTAAGCTCTCACAATAACAATAATAATAATAATTATATTTGTTAAGAGCTTACTATGGGCCAACCACTGTTCTAAGAGCTAGGGTAGGTTTAAACTAATCAGATTGTCCCAAACGGGGCTCACAGTCTTAATCTCCAATTTACAGATGAGGTAATTGAAGTACAGAGAGGTTAAGTGGCTTGGCCAAGGTCACACAGCAGACAAGTGGCAGAAACAAGATTATAACCCATGTCCACTGATTCCCAAGCCCATTTTCTTTCCACTAACCCATACTGTTTCTCGATGTTTCTCATCATCCCACCCTATTCTCTGTCACTTCTGCATTGCCAAGGCACGTGTGTCCAAACCCCCAAAGTACATAGACACTCATCATAATTATTACCCACCCTGACCTCTACTACCTATTTTTGTATATATCCTTATACTTTACTACTTTCCTATTTTAATATTTGTCTTCCTCCACTAGGTGGTAAGCTCCTTAAAAAGGAGCACGGCCTAGTGGATAGAGCATGGACCTGGGAGTTAGAAGGTCATGGGTTCTAATCCTGACTCCACCACTTATTTGCTGTGTGACCATGGACAAGTCACTTCACTTCTTGGGACCTAATCTTTATAATGGAGCTTGAGCCCCACATGGGACAGGGACTGTGTCCAACTCAAGTTTTTTGTATCCAACCCAGCACTTAATACAGTGCCTGAACATAGCATAGTGATATCCTTCTTGCTAAATCCAATAGCCTCTACTCCATCTTAATCCTCCTCAACCTCTCAGCTGCCTTTGACACTGAGGACCACCACCTTCTCCTAGAAACATTATCCAACCTTGGCTTCATTGTGACTCTGTCCTCTCCTGGTTCTCCTTTTACCTCTCTGGCTGTTCATTTTCAGTCCCCTTCATAGGTTCCTTCTCGGCCTCCTACCCCCTAACTGTGGGGGTCCCTCAAGGTTCAGTTCTGGTTCTTCTTTTATTCTCCATCTACACCTACTCCCTTGGAGAACTCATTGCCTCCCATGGTTTCAACTACGACCTCTATGTGGATGTTACCCAAATCTTCATCTCCAGCCCTGATCTTTCTCTCTCTCTCTCTTTCTCTCCAGTCTCGCATCTATTCCTGCCTTCAAGACATCTCTACTTGGTCATCTATTTATTGCTATTGTTATTGTCTGTCTGTCTCCCCTGACTAGACTGTAAGTCCGTCAAAGGGCAGGGACTGTCTCTGTTACTGATTTGTACATTCCAAGCGCTTAGTACAGTGCTCTGCACATAGTAAGCGCTCAATAAATACTATTGAATGAATGAATGAACATCTCTACTTGGATATCCTGCCATGAGTTCAAACTTAACATTTCCAAAAGAGAGCTCCTTATCATCCTACCCAAACCCTATCCTCTCCTTGACTTTCCCATCACTGTAGATGGCACTACCATCCTTCCTTGGGAAGCAGCGTGGCTCAGTGGAAAGAGCCTGGGCTTTGGAGTCAGGGGTCCTGGGTTTGAATCCCGGCTCTGCCACTTGTCAGCTGTGTGACTGTGGGCAAGTCACTTAATGTCTCTGTGCCTCAGTTACCTCATCTGTAAAATGGGGATTAACTGTGAGCCTCACGTGGGACAACCTGATTACCCTGTATCTACCCCAGCACTTAGAACAGTGCTCTGCACATAGTAAGCGCTTAACAAATACCAACATTATTATTATTATTATCCTTCCTATCTCACAAGTTCATAACTGTCCCAAGCCCCCAGTTCATACTGGCCAGGACCTTCCTGGGCTGGGGGAGCCTCGGTGATGTAGTAGAGTTCAAATCACACTTCTGATCACTGAGGTTACCCTAAAATGTTTTTTACTTAGTTTTACCAGCGTACAAGGGAGTGACACACACTCCCTCAACCTCCAAGGATCCAGTACCAGCCTGTGGTCAGAGGAGCCCATTCTTCCAGTGCGTCTTCTTTCTGTTTCCAAGTGATGCTGTCAGCATGTTTCCTTCTTGCTTCTCTGCATGCTTCTGACCCTCTTCTGCTGCCCTTTATATGCCTCCTCACGGTTCAAAACGAGCTCTTTTTATCTGCCTTAGGCATGGCAGCTGTGGCCATACCTAGCAATCACTGATTGGTCCAGGCCCGTTACTGGGTAGAACAAGGAGAGAAAGCCATGCTTCTCTCCATGCTCTACCCCAAAAGGCTCGCAAATATCTGCCTCAAGCAGAGCATATCAGTGGCTTCTCCAATCTGTTCCTTTTTGTTGTTGTTCACGGGATCACAGTTTCTAATGAGGTAGCTTCTTGTGGGCTCACCACAGTAATCTTGGCATTATCCTTGACTCCTTTCTCTCATTCAACCTACATAAAATAATGATGGTATTTGTTAAGTGCTTACTATGTGCAGAGCACTGTTGTAAACATTGATAATAATTATTATTATTATGGTATTTGTTAAGCACTATGTGCCAAGCACTGTTCTAAGTCCTGAGGTAGATACAGGGTAACCAGGTTGTCCGACGTGAGGCTCACACTTTTAATCCCCATTTTACAGATGAGGTTACTGAGGCACAGAGAAGATAAGTGATTTACCCAAGTTCACACAGCAGACAGGTGACAGAGCTGGGATTAGAACCCACATCCTGTGACTCCCAAGCCCGTGGTCTTTCCTCTAAGCCATGCTGCTTCTCAAACCTTCACTAAATCCTGTTGGTTCTACCTTCACAACATAACTAAAATCCACCCTTTCCTCTCTACCCAAACTGCTACTATGTTAATACAGTCACTCATTCTATCCTGCCTGGATTACTGCATCAGCCTCTTTGCTGATCTCCCAGCCTCCTGTCTCTCCCTAATGCAGTCCATACTTCACTCTGTTGCCCAGATTATTTTTCAAAAAAAACATTCAGGACAGGAAACCCCAGTCCTCAAAAAACTCCAGTGGTTGCCTATCCACCACTGCATCAAACAAAAACTCCTCACCAGTGGCAGCGTGGCTCAGTGGAAAGAGCTCAGGCTGGGGAGTCAGAGATCATGGGTTCAAATCCCAGCTCTGCTGCTTGTCGGCCTTGTGACTTTGGCAAGTCACTTTCATTCATTCATTCATTCAATAGTATTTATTGAGTGCTTACTATGTGCAGAGCACTGTACTATGCGCTTGGAATGTACAAATCGGTAACAGATAGAGACAGTCCCTGCCCTTTGACGGGCTTAAAGTCTAGTCGGGGAGACAGACAGACAAGAACATTGGCAATAAATAGAATCAAGGGGAAGAACATCTCATTAAAACAATAGCAACTAAATAGAATCAGGGTGATGTACATCTCATTAACAAAATAAATAGGGTGACGAAGATATATACAGTTGAGCGGACGAGTACAGTGCTGAGGGGATGGGACGGGAGAGGGGGAGGAGCAGAGGGAAAGGGGGGAGAAGAGGGTTTAGCTGCGGAGAGGTGAAGGGGGGGGTAGAGGGAGCAGAGGGAAAAGGGGAGCTCAGTCTGGGAAGGCCTCTTGGAGGAGGTGAGCCTTAAGTAGGGTTTTGAAGAGGGGAAGAGAATTAGTTTGGCGGAGGTGAGGAGGGAGGGCATTCCAGGACTGCGGGAGGACGTGGTCCAGGGGTCGACGGCGGGATAGGCAAGAACGGGGGACGGTGAGGAGGTGGACGGCAGAGGAGCGGAGTGTGCGGGGTGGGCAGGAGAAACAGAGAAGGGAGGAGAGGTAGGAGGGGGCAAGGTGATGGAGAGCCTCGAAGCCTAGAGTGAGAAGTTTTTGTTTCGTGTGAAGGTTGATAGGCAACCACTGGAGGTTTTTAAGAAGGGGAGTGACATGCCCAGAGCGTTTCTGCAGGAAGATGAGCTGGGCAACGGAGTGAAGAATAGACTGGAGCGGGAAAAGAGAGGAGAAAGGGAGATCAGAGAGAAGGCTGACACAATAGTCTAGCCGGGATATTACGAGAGCCTGTAGCAGTAAGGTAGCCTTACTTAGCAGTAAGGTAACACTTAACTTCTCTGTGGCTCAGTTACCTCAACTGTAAAATGGGCATTAAGACTGAGCCCCACGTGGGACAACCTGATCACCTTGTATCCTCCCCAGTGCTTAGAACAGTACTTTGCACATAGTAAACGCTTAACAAATGCCATCATTATTATGATTATTTAAAGCATTCCATCACCTTGCCCCCTCCAATTCATCTCACTTCTCTCCTTCTACAACCCAGCCTGCACACTTCGCTCCTCTAGTGCTAATTTTCTCACTGTGCCTCGATCTCACCTGTCTTGCCACTGACCCCCTAGCCCACGTCCTGCCTCTAGCCTGGAATGCCCTCCCTCCTTTAATCCAACAGACAATTACTCTCATCCCCTTCAAAGCCTTACTGAAGGCACATCTCCTCCAAGAGGTCTTTCCAGACTAAGCCCCACTTTTCCTCATCTCCCACACCCTCTGACGCGGGTCTGACTTGCTCTCCTTCCTCTTCCCCCGTCCCAGTCCCAGAGCACTTATGTACATATCTGTAATTTTATTTATCTGTATTGATATCTGTATCCCCCCCACACACTGCAAGCTTGTTGTGGGCAGGGAATGTCACTGCTTATTGTTGTATTGTACTTTCCCAAGTGTTTAGTACAGGGCTCTGCACACAGTAAGCACTCAATAAGTACTATTGAATGAATGAATGAATAGTAAGCACTTAACAAATACCGTTATTATTACTATTATCAGGGATCATGTCTACCTATTCCATTGTACACTCCCACATTCATTCATTCATTCATTCAATAGTATTTATTGAGCGCTTACTATGTGCAGAGCTCTGTACTAAGCGCTTGGGATGAACAAGTCGGCAACAGATAGAGACAATCCCTGCCCAATGACGGGCTCACAGTCTCAGCTTATTTGTAAATATTTCTGTGTTTTTGTCTCCCACTGGAGTATAAGCTTCTTGAGGTCACTGGTAATCTTAGAGAGAGCTGTTTCTGTGGAGTTTAGAGAGCAGAAATCAGATTGGAGGGAGTCAGGGTGAGAATTGGAGGAGAAGTGGAGAGAGTGGGTATAGACAACTCGCTCAGGAAGTTTGGAGAGGAATGGCAGGAGGGAGTTAGGGCAATAATTGGAGAGAACTGTGGGGTGGACAGGAAATCCATCTTTCATTCAATAGTATTTATTGAGCGCTTACTATGTGCAGAGCACTGTACTAAGCGCTTGGGATGAACAAGTCGGCAACAGATAGAGACAGTCCCTGCCGTTTGACGGGCTTACAGTCTAATCGGGGGAGACGGACAGACAGGAACAATGGCAATAAATAGAGTCAAGGGGAAGAACATCTCGTAAAAACAATGGCAACTAAATAGAATCAAGGCGATGTACAATTCATTAACAAAATAAATAGGGTAACGAATTAAGTGTTCTATAAATACCACTGATTGACTTATGTTCACTTAAAGAGCAGAACACTGTACCAGCAAGTAATTTTGCTCCAGAAAGCCCCTTTCTCCTCCCTTTCTTACCCTCATCGGAAGAAGCTCCCATCCAAATGAAACCTCATCAGAAATGAGTCCCAAGTCCTAACCATCTACTTGAATCCAAAACCCCAAATTCAACCTGCCAATAAATTTTCATAATCTGCATTTCCTAAGGCAAAGAACTCATAGTATGCTGGAAAGCATAGAGGAAGTGAGTGAAAACGTGAACAAATCGCTTTACATACTGGTTCCAATTTAAATGTTAATAAGCAACTTGCAAGTCTTTTCTGGAGGTGTAAGTAAAGACAATCCTTTCTGTACTGTGGTTTTAGTTATTTGCAGGGATTGGCCTGTTTTCTGCTCTGCCGCTTGCTCTCATAATCTTCTCGCAGTCTTCGCTCTAAGTGAATCTATCAACACAAACACTATTTTCATCAACCTCTCGACTACCTTCAACATTGTAGACCTCCCCCTTCTCCTGTAAACATTATCCAACATCGGCTTCACTGACACTGTCCTCTTCTGGTTCTCTTCCTATTCTCTGGCCACTTCTCAGTCTCTTTTGCCTCTTCTGTCTCCAACCCCTAACTGTGGGTGTCCTTCAAAGTTCAGTTCTGAGTCCCCTTCTATCCTCCATCTACACCCACATCCTTGAAGAACTCATTTGCTCCCATGTCTTCAAGTACAGTGTTTATGCAGATGATTCCCAAATCTATATCTCCAGTCCTGATCTCTCTCTCTCTTCCTCTCTGCAGTTTCACATTTCTTTCTGCCTTCAAGACATGTCTACTTGGATGACACGCCAACACTTCAAACTTTACATGTCCAAAACAAAACTCCTAATCTTCCCACCCAAACCCTGTCCTCCTTCTGACTTTCTTGTCACTGTAGACAGCACCACCACCCTTCCTTTCTCACAAGCCCATAAGCTTGGTGTTATCCTCGACTCACCTCTCTCATTTAACCCACCTATTCTTGTCCTATGCTGTCGAGTTGTCTCCAACCCATAGTGACACAATGGACACATCTGTCCCAAAATGCCCCACCTCCCTCTGCAATCATTCTGGTAGTATATCCATAAAGTTTCTTGGTAAAAATACAGAAGTGGTTTACTTTTGCCTCCTTCCATGAAGTAAGCCTGAGTCTCTGCCCTTGACTCTCACATGCCACCACTGCCCAGCATAGGTGAGTTTTGACTTGTAGCAGATTGCCTTCCACTTGCTAGTCCCTGTCCAAGCTAGGAATGGAATGGGTATGCCTCTGCTTGACTCTCCCTCCTGTAGTCGAGACTGGTAGAGTACTGGAAACTCTCCAGGAGTGACTGAGAGGAACTACAAATTCTATCTATCACTAAATCATGTCGGTTCAACCATCACAACATTGTTAAAATCATCCCTTTCCTCTCCATCCAAACTGCCACCATATTAGTCCAAGCATTTATTATCTCCTGCCTTGATTATTATATCAGCCTCCTTGCTGACTTCCCTGTCTTCTGTCTCTCCCCACTCCAGTCCATACTTCATTCTGCTATCCGGGTCATTTTTGTACAAAAAGTTCAGTCTCTGCAAATAATAAGCACTCAAAAAATGCCACTGATTGATTGATTTTTTCAGTCCTTGTTTCCCTACTCCCAAACCTTCCAATGGTTGCCTATTCGACTATGCATCAAAAGAAACTCCTTACCATTGGCTTTAAAGCACTCAGTTACCTTATCCTCTCCTACCTTATCTTGTTGCTCTCCCACTACAACCCAGCCCATACAGTTCGATCCTCTAATGCTGACCTTCTCACTGTACTTTGATCTAGTGTATCTCACTGCCGACCTCTTGCCTACATCCTGCCTCTGGTCTGGAATGCTCTCCCTCCTTCATTATCTGACAGAGAATTACTCTCCCCACCTTCAGAGCCTTGCTGAAGGCACATCTCCTCATAAAGGTCTTCCCTGACTAAGCCCTCATTTCCTCTTCTCCCCTTCTCCCACTCCCTTCTACATCACCTTTGTACTTGGATTTGCTCCCTTTTTATCCTCTTCCTCATTCTAGCATAGCACTTATATATGTATCTGTAATTTGTTTATATTAATGTCTGTCTCTCCTTCTACACTGTAAGTTCATTATGGGCAGGGAATGTGTCTACCAATTCTTATATTGTACTTTACCAAATGCTTAATACAGTGCTCTGCACACAGTACCTGCTCAGTGAATAAGATTGATTGATTGACTGTCCTGAGCACAAGAGAGAACCTTTGGCATTGGTTCAGACCTAGTTCAGGCCCACAAGGTCTCACAGACTGAAGTTGCTATGGACAGACTCATGGTGGGTGGTTTTGAAGGAAAGAGGGAAAAGGAGGGAGGGAGGGAGGGAGAGAGAGAGAAACAAATTGACATGACAGTAAAAATTAAAATTCAGTGCTGGAGAAGGAGGATGGTCTTCAGTTTCCTTGGCTCCTCTATCCCCAGTAAGAGCCAAAATACCACACAACCTTCCCTACATTCTAAATGTTGGAACAGTGCCTTCTCCCTGCACTATCATCTTTCCATCCCTACTGCCACCCAACCTGTTAATTAATCTGCCACCTTTTCTTCTGGCCTCATCAGCTATGCCACACTGCCTGTAATTGTGTTTGACAATCTAGCTCCTTGGCCCCTCCTTGAGAAAGTTCCCCAAACCCCACCCCATTTGGGTTCACCATAGAGCAGCTGATCACTAAGCCTGCTATGATCCAGTCTCCTTCTATGGTCAATGTTTGAGAAACAGCATGGCCCAGGAGAAGCAGCATGGCCTAGTGGAAAGAGCACACACAGGCCCTGGCATCAGGGAATCTGGGTTCTAATCCCAGCTCCTCCACTTGTCTGCTATGTGACCTGGGACAAGTCACCTAATTTCTCTGTGCCTCAGTTACCTCATCTGTGAAATGGGGAGTAATGTGGTGAGCCCCATATGGGACAGGGACTACATGCAACCTATCTTGTATCAACCTAGTGCTTAGTACAGGTGCCTGGCACATAGTAAATGCTTAACAAATACCATTAAAAAAATCAATCATTCCTTCAGCTAACTCGAGAATTTATGAGTATTTACCTCCTCTTCAGTTCTATGGGTGTATGTCTGCTCAAAGTGTTTATTTCAACCATTCTAACTGTAAATGGTTTTAAGTCTCTTATTAGAATGTACACATCTTGTGGGCAAGGAACACACCACTTTCATACTCTGTATTCTGTACTTCCCAAATGCCTAGTACAGCACACTGCACCATGTGGATCCTCAATAAATGCCACTCAGTCATACTTTATGCATTTTTTAGAGTTCCTTTCCTCTGGGGGGCTTAAAGTCCATCATAACCAATTTCCTTTTTCAATTTTAAAAATGAGACTGATGAAATCACTCCCAGGCACAAGAACAAAATTCAGTACATTCAATTTAAATGTGTGAAGCTTGCCTAGTAGCAGGTCAAGAATAAAAATGAGCCTTAACATGTCACCCCCTCCTGAGAGATGCTTGAAGAATTTTTCTGGGAGCAAATGGGGTGTTTATGATCCCAGGCCCCCTGAAAAAAGACTCCATCTCTAAGGTTAGTTCAGGGCTGTGGCAGGGTGGGCCCTGTTAACATGGTGGGGCACTGGAAAGCAGTTTTGAGGTGGTCCCACCCTCCACCCCTCCCCACACTGACATAGAGGATGAGTGGCAGACCTGATATCTGAGCACTCTGGGTCTTAAACCACCTTCCAAATGACATCGTATAGCTTTCCCATTTCAGACATGTCTTGGTGTCCATCACAAAACTCTTTGCTTTTGTTCTCCACCCCTGGTTTACCATCATCATTATTATTATTATCACCATTATCATTATTAAAGTAAGCAAGCCAGGATGAATACAAGATAATCAGGTTGGATCCAGTCTCTGTCCCACAGGGGGCTCATAGTCTAAGGGGGAGGGAGAACAGGTAGTGAATCCTGATGTTACTCTTGAGAAAACAGACACAGACAAGCTGAATGACTTTCCCGAGGCCACACAGCAGGCAATTGGCTGAGCTGGGATTGGAACTCAGGTCCCCTGCTTCCTGGGCCCGTGCTCTTTCCACTAAAACTTACTGCTTCTCAATTTTCCGCCATATACAAGGCTTCCTGATTTGCACTTAGAAATCCACCATGGAGGGGCTCTGTCTACTCCCAGCCCAGATCCCAGCTCCCTCAGCGACAGAGCGGATGAAGGCCATCCATCCCGCATGTGCGCATATGAGCCAGGCAGCCCAGCGCCAGGTCCGAGGCCAGACGTGAGAGATTCTGGAATGAGACTGCCAGTCGGGGATCTGCTTTGTGCCAATATGAATCCTCTTGTTTTTCTCCCACTGCTCAGTCCAATTGACCAGAGAAAGGCACCTCTCTGCCAACACTTCTCTGACGACGACGGCAGCAGAGGCGGCAGTGGTGGCAGTGGTGACAGTGGCAGCAGAGGCAACGGCGATGGCAGTGCCTCTCTCAGCATTCCCTGGATTTGGCTCAGGCCTCCACTGAGGAAGAACTTCTGAAGCAGAGCAGGCCCCTGAGCCATTCAGGGACACTACCGCAGAGGTTCCCATTTCCAGGGTTGGAGAGTCTGACTTATTTCTTGTATATTCTCTCCCTATAATCCTGCCTCAGGACTCTCTTGTGGGGTGGCTCTGTGACCTTGAAAGGTCAAGTCCAAATATGTCTCACATGGAATGTTTCCTCTCTGATTAGAATGACCTCAAGGTGGAAAGATATCAGTCCCCCCAGAGAACAGCCATCCAGAGCAATCAAAGGACTGACTATAGAAGATAGAGAGAATACAGAGGTGGATGGAATATGACAGATGGACAGACTGCAACAGACAGGCAGACTGCAGCCAATGGACCAATTGGAACAGAAGAGTGCAGTTTGCACCTTGCCGTAACAACTTGATAAACTCAATGTCCTTCAGAGTATTGCTTCCTGTGATCCCAAGCAGCCAGCCAGACAGGTTCCATGTGAAGACCAAATGTTGACACACCCTCAGGGGCCCCAGGCTTAGACTCCTTCTAAGAAGGGAACACAATGGAACTATAATAGATAAATTAGGATAATTAGATGGCAGGAGCTCTATGTAATGATCAACAAATATAGTATAAAAGGCTGAGGGAAATGCCTGCCCTTGTTGTTAGCTGTTATCTGAGTGGACCACAGAGAGAGCACAGGCTGGAGGAGACCTTTTAACCAGGGACGCCAGTACTGGTCTCAGCCATATTTGCTGGTTTGCTGGCCTCTGAATGGATGACCTTTTAACCAGGGACACTCGCCTTGGTCTAAAGTTCAACCGGACAGAATACCAATTTGGGACTGATCATCCCACGGTAGGAAACTCTCAATGTCCCTCGGTTTGAGGGCTTAAGTGGTGTCAGAGATCTCATCACCTCTGGGTTGAGATCTCTGATTTAACAGAAGTGGGAATCCGTTTCGACTGATGTTTTGTGCTTGCTAATAAATGTTTTCTTATTGTAATTCATCCATTCAATCATATTTATTGAGTGCTTAATGTGTGCAAAGCACTGTACTAAGCACTTGGGGGAATTCATTAGAACAACAAAAAGACACATTCTTGCCCACAGTGAGCTCGCAGTCTAGAGATTACTGAAATCGTGGTTTGTTCCATCAGTAAAGATGAGTCATGAACCCCACCTTGTCTCTAATAAGCCTTACTGGGATGTAGCAGCAACTTATGAAAAGAGCAGTAGATGGACAGACTGCAGCAGAGTGCAGCCGATGGACAGACTGCAATCTATGTACAGACTGCAGCGCATGGACAGACTGCAGTTTAAGAAAAGACTGCAGTAGAAGGACTGCAGTCTTTGAACTCCTCATCATCCCACCCAAATCCTTTCCTCCCCCGTCTTTCCTATGGCTGTAGACACCACTACTATCCTCGCTCCTTCATAAGCCTGCAACCTTGGTTTTGTACTGGACGATTTACCATCCTGTCTCTGATCTGTCTCCTTCCCATACTGTGCTAGACATTCTGTCTCCATGTAATCTCCTTCCTGTGGAAGATCAATCAATTGAATTTGGGTAACAGTGTGTCAATTACATTACCACTACTAAGAACTGATTCTGAATGGAGGGTGGAGTTCCGGCCAATGCAAGGTGGTTGGGTGGGATTTGGGGTGCCCACTGGAAGAGTTGTGGTCGAGTGGAATGCGGAAATGCTTGCAAATAAAGGTACCGGGTTTGGGATGGCTCGTGGCTGTTGGACACTTGTACCCGGCTGGGGTGAACGGGCGGCAGCCACTTTCCTCCCTTTCCTGCTCTCTCGGCTCGCTCTCTTGAGTCTGTTCATTTCTACAACAAGGTCACAAAACCCTCTCATGCGATTGCGAGATCAGAGTCGTTTCTCTGACAAAAATCCGTAACAGGCTTTATACTTCATTCACCTCTCTCATTCAACCCTCATACTCAGTCACCAAATACTAATCCTTCTACCTTCACATCGCTAAATTCCACCCTCTCCATCTAAAATGCTATTATGCTGACCTCACTGCCTCTTCTCCCACTCCCTTCTGCATCGCTTGACTTGCTCCCTTTATTCAGTACCCTCTCAGCCCCACAGCACTTGTGTACATATTAGTAATTTATTTATATTAATGTTTGTCTCCCCCTCTAGCCTATAAGCTTGTTGTGAGCAGGAATGTGTCTATTGTTGTATTGTACTCTCCCTAGTACTTAGTACAGTGCTCTGCACACAGAAAGCCTCAATAAACATGATTGACTGACTGACTAACTCTTGCCTATCCTCACACCAATCCTTATTTCACTCTGCCCCAGATAATTTTTCGAAAAAAAATGTTTCTGTCCATGTCTCCCCCCTCCTAAAAACCTCCAGTGGTTGCTCTTCCATTCACCTCTGCTTCATAAACACCTCACCATTGGCTTTAAAGCACTTAATCAGCTTGCCTCCTCCTGCCTTACAGTGCTGATTTTCTATTACAATCCAGCCCACACACACTGCTCCTCCAACACCAACTTACTCACTCTATCTCGATCTCATCTGTACAACTGCCAAACTCTTGCCCCAAATCCTTCTTTGGCCTGGAACTCCCTCCCCCTCCATATCCGACAGACCACCACTCTCCCCACCTTCAAAACCTTATTAAAGTTACATTTAATCAAATATCATCATTATTATTATTTATTCTAAGAGGCCTTCCCCGAATAAGCCCTATATTTGGCTACTCCTTCCTCCTGTTGTGCCTTCTGTGTACTTGGATCCGTATCCTTTAAGAACTTGTTTTTCAATCCATCCCCAGCCCCGCCGCACTTAGGTACATAGTCATAAAATTTTAATATTTGCCTCCCTCTCTATTCTGTAAGCTCCTTGTGGGCAGGGAACTTTGTTGCACTGCAGTATCCCAAACTCTTAGAACAGTGCTCAATAAATACCAAGGATTGATTTGTTGATTGACAGAAAGCATCAGGAGGACAGACTGCAGGAGGACAGACTGAAGCTGGTGGACAGACAACAGCAGAAGGACAGAACGCTCTTGATGGACAGATTGCAGCAAGACAGACTACAGCTGATGGGCAGACTGCAGTCGGAAGACAGACTGCACTAGGTGGACAGACTGCAGCAGATGAACAGACTGCAGCAGAAGGCACTAGACTGCAGCAGAACACAGTGCAGAGGTGGTTGGGTCTGCAGCAGTGATTCAGGGGTCAGTTTAGATTTATGCAGCCTCTCCCAGAGCTGCAAGCAGAGCCTGCACTTACTTTCTGATGCATTGCAGATAAAATGCAGATCAACCCTACTTCTTGGCAATGAGCCTGTCTGATAGCAAGCTGTTCTTTTAACTGGAATCAAAGCTTGCAATTTCTCTTAATCCACTTTCCCTCAAAAGACCATTACTACCTGCAAACATGAAAGAAGAGCCTCAATCTAAGTGAAAAAATGGTTTGTATTTTCAAAAATGGTTTTCAGGCTGCACTAATCCATCCAGGGTATTTACAGGTTAGAAATATGTATGGGGGAAAATAGTTTCCCTTTTGTTGATGTGTTTATGGGATCTGTTAAAATACTCAAGCCTAATCAGAGAACATTAATGCTTTAAACTACCCACTAGGTTCTCAATGTCTCAAGTCTAATTTCCTAATAATAATAATAATAATGTTGGTATTTAAGTGCTTACTATGTGCTGAGCACTGTTCTAAGCACTGGGGTAGATACAGGGTAATCAGGGTGTCCCACGTGAGGCTCACAGTTAATCCCCATTTTACAGATGAGGTAACTGAGGCACAGAGAAGTTAAGTGACTTGCCCACAGTCACACAGCTGACATGTGGCAGAGGCGGGATTTGAATCTTGTTTACCTTGATTACCTTGTATCTACCCCAGCAATGAGAACAGTGCTTGGCACATAGTAAGCACTTAACAAATACCAACATCATTATTATTATTACTATTATTAAATATCATCTTCAAAGTACTCAATCACTTTCTCTTTCTCTTTTTCTTCTTTCCACTCTCCCCCTGCCCACCCGCACCTCACCTACCTATTTTTGTACTCCAACCTAGCACCCCCACTTTACACTGTATCTATATCATCTGTACCCCTGTAGTCATGAGAAGCAGCATGGCTTAGTGGAAAGAGCACAGGCTTGGGAATCAGAGGTCATGGGTTCTAATCTCGTTCACCCCACACATCTGATCCTTTCCAAGACCTGCCGATCTCACCTTTACAATATCGCCAAGATCCGCCCTTACCTCTCCACCCAAACGGCTACCTTACTGCTACAGGCTCTCGTTATATCCCGGCTAGACTACTGTTGTCAGCCTTCTCTCTGATCTCCCTTCCTCCTCTGTCGCCCCGCTCCAGTCTATTCTTCACTCCACTGCCTGGCTCATCTTCCTGCAGAAACGATCTGGGCATGTCACTCCCCTTCTTAAACACCTCCAGTGGTTGCCTATCGACTTCCGCTCAAGACAAAAACTCCTCACTCTAGGCTTCAAGGCTGTCCATCACCTTGCCCCTTCCTACCTCTCCTCCCTTCTCTCTTTCATCTGCCCACCCTACACACTCTGCTCCTCTGCCGCCCACCTCCTCACCGTCCCTCGGTCTCGCCTATCCCGCCGTCGACGCCTGGGCCACATCCTCCTGCGGTCCCGGAATGCCCTCCCTCCTCACCTCCGACAATCTAATTCTCTTCCCCTCTTCAAATCCCTACTTAAAGCTCACCTCCTCCAAGAGGCCTTCCCAGACTGAGCTCCCCCCTTTTTCCCTCTGCTCCCTCTACCCCCCCCACTTCTCCGCAGCTAAACCCTCTTCTCCCCCCTTTCCCTCTCCTCCTCCCCCTCTCCCATCCCAACCCCTCAGCACTGTACTCCTCCGCTCAACTGTATATATCTTCATCACCCTATTTATTTTATTTTGTTTAATGAGATGTACATCACCCTGATTCTATTTAGTTGCCATTGTTTTTATGAGATGTTCTTCCCCTTGACTCTATTTATTGCCATTGTTCTTGTCTGCCTATCTCCCCCCATTAGACTGTAAGCCCATCAAAGGGCAGGGACTGTCCCTATCTGTTGCCAACTTGTACATTCCAAGCTCTTAGTACAGTGCTCTGCACATAGTAAGCGCTCAATAAATATTATTGAATGAATGAGTGAATGAATAATCCCAGTTCTACCATCTATCAGCAGTGTGACTTTGGGCAAGTCACTTAACTTCTCTGTGCCTCGGTTACCTCATCTGTAAAATGGGGATGAAGACTGTGAGCCCCACGTGGGACAACCTGATTACCTTGTATCAACCCCAGCACTTAGAACAGTGCTTTACACATAGTAAGCGCTTAACAATACCATTATCATTATTCATTCATTCATTCATTCATTCAATAGTATTTATTGAGCGCTTACTATGTGCAGAGCACTGTACTAAGCGCTTGGGATGAACAAGTCGGCAACAGATAGAGACAGTCCCTGCCGTTTGACGGGCTTACAGTCTAATCGGGGGAGACGGACAGACAAGAACAATGGCACTAAACAGCGTCATGGGGAAGAACATCTCGTAAAAACAATGGCAACTAAATAGAATCAAGGCGATGTACAATTCATTAACAAAATAAATAGGGTAACGAAAATATATACAGTTGAGCGGACGGGTACAGTGCTGTGGGGATGGGAAGGGAGAGGTGGAGGAGCAGAGGGAAAAGGGGAAAATGAGGCTTTAGCTGCGGAGAGGTAAAGGGGGGATGGCAGAGGGAGTAGAGGGGGAAGAGGAGCTCAGTCTGGGAAGGCCTCTTGGAGGAGGTGATTTTTAAGTAAGGTTTTGAAGAGGGAAAGAGAATCAGTTTGGTGGAGGTGAGGAGGGAGGGCGTTCCAGGACCGCGGGAGGACGTGACCCAGGGGTCGACGGCGGGATAGGCGAGACCGAGGGACGGCGAGGAGGTGGGCGGCAGAGGAGCGGAGCGTGCGGGGTGGGCGGTAGAAAGAGAGAAGGGAGGAGAGGTAGGAAGGGGCAAGGTGATGGAGAGCCTTGAAGCCTAGAGTGAGGAGTTTTTGTTTGGAGCGGAGGTCGATAGGCAACCACTGGAGTTGTTTAAGAAGGGGAGTGACATGCCCAGATCGTTTCTGCAGGAAGATGAGCCGGGCAGCGGAGTGAAGAATAGACCGGAGCGGGGCGAGAGAGGAGGAAGGGAGGTCAGAGAGAAGGCTGACACAGTAGTCTAGCCGGGATATAACGAGAGCCCGTAATAGTAAGGTAGCCGTTTGGGTGGAGAGGAAAGGGCGGATCTTGGCGATATTGTAGAGGTGAAACCGGCAGGTCTTGGTAACGGATAGGATGTGTGGGGTGAACGAGAGGGACGAGTCAAGGATGACACCGAGATTGCGGGCCTGCAGGACGGGAAGGATGGTCGTGCCATCCACGGTGATGGAGAAGTCTGGGAGCGGACCGGGCTTGGGAGGGAAGATGAGGAGCTCAGTCTTGCTCATGTTGAGTTTTAGGTGGCGGGCCGACATCCAGGTGGAGACGTCCCGGAGGCAGGAGGAGATGCGAGCCTGAAGGGAGGGGGAGAGGACAGGGGCGGAGATGTAGATCTGCGTGTCATCTGCGTAGAGATGGTAGTCAAAGCCGTGAGAGCGGATGAGTTCACCGAGGGAGTGAGTGTAAATGGAGAACAGAAGAGGGCCAAGAACTGACCCTTGAGGAACTCCAACAGTTAAAGGATGGGAGGGGGAGGAGGCTCCAGCGTAGGAGACCGAGAATGATCGGCCAGAGAGGTAAGAGGAGAACCAGGAGAGGACAGAGTCCGTGAAGCCAAGGTGAGATAAGGTATGGAGGAGGAGGGGATGGTCGACAGTGTCAAAGGCAGCAGAGAGGTCAAGGAGGTCAAGGAGGATCAGATAATAATAATAATAATTATTATATATTATAATATATAATATTAATATATAATATAACAGATAATAATAATTATTATTATTATTACTGTGGGCAGGGAACATGTCTACCAACTCTGTTAGATCATACTCATCCAAACACTTGGTACAGTGCTCTGCACACAGTAAGCACTCAAAAATATGATTGATTGATTGATTAGATACTCTTGATCAGCCCTCTCCCTCCTCCTACCTTATTTCACTGATTTCTTACTACAACCCAGTTCATATCCTTTGCTTTTCTAAGGCCAAATTAGTCACTTAATCTCGATCTCGTCTATCTCACCACATACTCTTTACCCATGTCCTCCCTCAGCCTGGAAGTCCCTTCTCTTTCATATCCAACAGACCACCAGTCTCTCCATCTTGAAAGTCCTATTAAAATCCTATCTCCCCTAAGAGACCTCCCATGACTAAGCCTGTGTTTCTCCATCTTTTTCACCCATTCCTCTGCCTCAGCTTTGGAAGTCGGTCTATACCTCTTAAACACTTTGATAATAATAATTGTGGTATTTGTTAAGTGCTTACTATGTGCCAGGCCTAGTGCTAAGCACTAGGGTGGATTCAGGCAAATCAGATCCGACATAGTTCCTGTCCCATATAGGATTTACTGTCTCAATCCCCATTTTATAAATGAGGTAACTGCGGCACAGAGTAGTGAAGTGACTTGCCCAAGGGCACACAGCAGGCAAGTGGTAGAGCTGGGATAAGAACCCATGACCTACTCACTCCCAGGCCCATGCTTTATCCATTATGTCATGCTGCTCTCACCCCACTGCCAGCCCCTCAACACTTATGTACATGTTCTTAGAATCTGCCATTTCCCCTGTCTTTAATTTATTTTACTGTCTGACTCCCCCACCTAGATTGTGGGCAGGAATTGTGACTACCTACAGGATTGTATTGAACTCTCCCAGGCGCTTAGAACAATGCTCTGTACACAGTAAAGGCTTAATAAATACCACTGATTATATTTGCTAGGAGTCCTTATGCACCCCTATCCAAATGAGGCCTAAAACCTGGGTCCATGACCGAGCCCAAACCTGAGCTCAGTTCAACATTCAACAGACCATCTGACAGATCTGACCAATCCGAATGGTCGGGCTGGGGCAGAAGCCCCAGGTGCCTAGCCCAAATCCAACAACAGGTCTGAACTTCTGGTTTTCAGAGTCCTAAATTCATGGCTAGGCCCTGAAACTGCTCTACAAGCAGGGCCTGCAGAGCAGCAGTCTCATTGCAGCCTTGCTCACAGTGACCACGCCCATTGCAGCCTCACCTACTGCGGCCTCACGTACTTTCCACACCAGTCAGGTAGCAAAATTAGGTAAGAACTTGCCTCAAACTCACCTTTACTCCAGGGTCCTCCCCTCACTCTACCCCCCGATTCTGCATCCCCCAACACATCCTCCCTCCTTGTACTTCCTGTCGGGCTCCAGGGGACCCTGGGTCCTGAGAGTGCAGGCCTGGGGTGAAGGGAGTGGGGAAAGGTAGGGGGGTGGAGAGGCACAGGTAAAGGTGACAGAGTCTCCAGGCAGGGATTACCCCAGACCCTCAGGCTGGCCACAAAGACCTTAGGACCAAGGGCCTGCACAGAGGAGTTGATTACAGCATCAGCGGTCTAGGCGGTGCCACTCACACTCTCCTCCTTGCGCACTGTGGTCCCGCTGGGGGTCGGGGCGTAGCAAGCAAAGAGGCAGATGCAGGGAGAGGTGTGTTTGTGGCCTTCACCCACTTGGGCCAGCAACATGCAGATCCAGGATGAGAGTGCCGGACTCTGCATTCCCAGAGCCAGGCCCTGTCCCCTTGGACACCCAGTAGGGCTGCAGGCAGAGGAAGAAATTCTGCAGAGGCTCAGAGACCCTTTCCCCTAGAACTCTCCTCCTCTTCCCTCCTCCCCTCACTTCCTAGAAATAATTCTTGTGCATGCTCAGAGCAATGTAAATGCTTTATTTTAGACATTGAAACAGCGTATTTCACATTCCTGTTTACTGTGACATATTCATTCAATAGTATTTATTGAGCGCTTACTATGTGCAGAGCACTGTACTAAGCGCTTGGGATGAACAAGTCGGCAACAGATAGAGACAGTCCCTGCCGTTTGACGGGTTTACAGTCTAATCGGGGGAGACGGACAGACAAGAACAATGGCAATAAACATGTCAGTTTTGCTTTCTTCCATTTGTAGTCTACTGAAGGTCAAGGTCAAGGTTGTCATTTGTCTTTGAAGTCTGGTAGCTCATAGCTCAGTTCCATGTATTTGTAAGTGCTAAATGAGAGATTCATCCTTGACCTCATTGTTGATGCAGACTCAAGGAAAACCTTGCCTCAAGTCAGGAACAAATTGTCTCTCTCTCTCTCTCTCTCTCTCTGCAGAGTCAAATGTCTTCTAAAATGTCTTCCTTTAAACAAGGAAGAGAGAAAAAGAAATGCAGAAATAGGCCCCTGATGTCTGCCAACTTCTGAAACCTGACCATATCTGCAGGATTAGGGCGCTGGCTCTTTTTCCCTGCCCTGTCTGCCACAGGAGGTCATTTTGGTTCCGACTCTTGCTTCAATGAGTCGGTTAACAAGATCTGGCCTTTTATCAGATACTTTGTCATGCCAGCAAGACTCCTGGGAATTCACAATTCCACTGCCCTATTCCTAGGCTCACATTGTAGGTTCCAGGTCAGTTTTTTCAGGGAAATTCCGTGGGTGTTAGCTAAAGTCAGAATCCCTACCTGCTGCGTCTTTTGGAAAACTCTCTAATTGGTTCCAAGGGTTCCTTGGCTCCATCCATTTGGAAGTGAAGATCTGTCTCAAAGACAAGAGTAAGGTGCAGCCTAGGCTGGGGTCTGAGGAAAAATAGCTCATCGGCAAAATTGCTCGATGTTAAAGCCATTTTTTTATTTGGCTGGACCCAAGCCTAACTCAGCATCAATCAGTGGCATCCTGTCTCCGATTCCTGGCACCAATGGCTTGATAAAATGTTGTTCTTGGCAAAGACCTCGTCCAGACTTGCACTACAGGGCAACAGTGATCAATTAAGTTTCCTTCTGTACATTCTAATGTGGGGCTACTTGGATTCGGAAGATTTCCAACAAATGATAATGAAATGTCTCCTTAGGAAAAGGCAATTTGATTAAAAATGGTGGGGGCAGAGAGGAGAGAGAGTCTCAGGGGTTAAATCAAGTAATCAGAAGAAATTGGCTTTCAAATGTGACAGTGCTAAATGACTCTAAGAGCAGGAGGCTTCTTGATCCCGGTGCCAGTGCTTCAGAGGGACCCCTGAAATTATCCCTTTTCTGGGGATGATATAAGAAGGCAAGATGGTGTTACCCTCAGACAGCAGCAGAGGGAGGAGAAAGGAAAACGTCAGCATCCATTTTGGGTTGGAGAATCTGGATGCTGACTCGTTTCCCTGTCCATCCTCAGCAGGACATGTGCTGATCCCCGCCGGGTATGTTCTAAAACAAGTGCCAGCAAATTAGTGACCTCCCGAAAGCATGGGCAAGCAGGGAAGAAGTGTGACCTAGTGGAAAGAGCACAGGCCTGGCTGTCAGAGGACCTATGTTCAAATTCCAGCTCTGTGACTTGTCTGCTGTAGGACCTTAAGCGAGTCATTTCACTTCTCTGGCCCTCAGTTCCCACTTTTGCAAAATGGGGATTCAATACCTGTTCTCCCTCCTACTAAGACTGTGGGACCTGATTATCTGGTATCTCCTACAGAGCTTAGCACAGTGATTGGTGTATAGTAATTATAGTAATTATATTTATAATATAGAAATTATAATTAATAGTAATAACATATAGTAATAACAAAGTAATTATAATAATAAGTGTGGTATCTGTTAAGCATTTACTGTGTGCCAGGCACTCTACTAAGCGCTGGGGTAGATACAGGGAATGTGCCTGCTAGTTCTGTTGTACTTTGCCAAGCACTTAGTACAATGCTCTGCACATTGCAAATACTCAATAAATATGATTGACTGATAAGAGTTAATCAGGTTGGACACAGTTCCTGTCCCACATGGAGTTCCAGTCTTAATCCCCATTTTACAGATGTGGAAACTGAGACACAGAGAAGTTAAGTGACTTGCCCAAGGTCACAGAGCAGACAGGTGGTGGAGCTGGGATTAGAATCCAGGTTCTTCTGGCTCCCAGGCCACAAAATTATTATTATTATCCCACTCCTTCATGGCCCCCACAGACTGAGGAGATTGTTGGGCAAAATTCACTCCTTGAACTGTGTTGGGGCTGGGAACCCGAGGAGAGAGAGGAGGATGGTTTCCCTGTTACTCCCTTCTCAGGGAGAGAAGAGAACAGAGGTTTGGTCTAGTCAGGGTTAGGAATTCTACCTCTCACCTTTGAGAGGTGAACGGATTCTTTTGGGCTTTGGGAGGGGGGAGGGGAACATCACTTAGGGTACCAGTTTCCTCTGTGATGCCCTGAAAGAGTTAAATCTCCTCAAAATTAACCCTGTTCCTCTTGCTCTCCAAATGGACCAGGAGACACTTTCAGAGATGGATTTGGAATTAAAATCCAGTAGTTGTAGCAGCAGTGGCATGTATTGAGTGCCCACTTGGCATACATTGTATGACAATGGACACTCGGAAGTACAGAATAAAAAGTGACAAACTCCCTACCCACAATAATAATAATAATAATAATGATAATGTTACTATTTGTTAAGCACTTACTATGTGCCAAGCACTGTTCTAAGCTCTGCGGGAGATACAGGGTAATCAGGTCGTCCCATGTGAGGCTCACAGTCTTAATCCCCATTTTACACATGAGGTAACTGAGGCACCGACAAGTGAAGTGACACACAGCTGACAGGTGGCAAAGCAGGATTAGAACCCATGACCTCTGACTCCTAAGCCCGTGCTCTTTCCATTGAGCCACGCTGCTTCTCAAGGAGTTTACACAAGGAGCTTACATTCTCACTGGGAAGACAAAAGTGTAAAGTTTTCAACTTGAATGCTCAAAATAAATAAACTGAATCAACATCTACATAATGATAATAATAATAATAATTGTGGCATTTTTAAGGACTTACTATGTGCCAGGCACTGTACTAAGCACAAGGGTTAATAATAATAATAATAATGTTGGTATTTGTTAAGCGCTTACTATGTGCCGAGCACTGTTCTAAGCGCTGGGGTAGACATAGGGGAATCAGCTTGTCCCACGTGGGGCTCACAGTCTTAATCCCCATTTTACAGATGAGGGAACTGAGGCACAGAGAAGTTAAGTGACTTGCCCACAGTCACACAGCCAACAAGTGGCAGAGCTGGGATTCGAACTCATGAGCCCTGACTCCAAAGCCCATGCTCTTTCCACTGGGTTGATACAAGCAAATCGAGTTGTACGTATGGGGACATGTGGGTCTCACAGTCTCGATCCCCATTTTACAGATGAGGTAAGGGAGACCCAGAGAAGTGAAGTGACTTGCCCAAGGTCACACAGCAGATACTTGGCAGAGCCGGAATTAGAATCAGGTCCATCTGACTCCCAGGCCTGTGGTCTATCCACGAGATCATGCTGCTTCTCTGAGTGAATACTGAGAATGGGTTGTATTTAGATTGTTTTGGGAACCCAAAGCATTTATGCACATATCTCTAATTCATATATCTGCATTAATGTCCGTCTCCCCCTCCAGACTGCATGTTTCTTGTGGGCAGGGAACATGTCTACCAACTCTATCATATTGCATCTCCCAAGCAGCTAGTACAGTGCTCTGAACAGAGTAAGCACTCAATATGGTTGACTGATTGATAATTATTAATTGTATTTATCAAGCACTTACTGTGTACAAAACACTAATTGACTGTGTTAATAAGTGCTAAAGATGTCTGATATGTTTATACAATTTGGAGTAATTAATGAGGGAAAATTAATCAAGGAAAGTTTGATGGGGAATGGGGGATTTTAGGAAGGTTTTGAATGTGGGCAAAGTTATGGTCTGTCTGATGTGGGGAGGGAGGGAATTCCAGGTGGGGGACCAGCATGAGCAAGGGAATGAGGGGGTGAGATGAGAGGGAGGAATAGCTAGAATGTTTTCTTGGGAAACATGAAGAGAGAGAATCAGGGTAGAGTGGGTGGAGAGAGCAGATAGCAAATTACCTTGAGCAAAAACAGTTCAGGGAGTAATTAATGATATTTGCACTTGTCTCCTGCTCTTGCCTAAACCTCTGGTATTTATTGAGTGCTTCAACCAATCAATCAGTCATATTTTTTGAATCCCTGCTGCATAGAGAGCAGTATTCTAAGTGTTGGGGGGAGTACAAGACAATAATATAACAGATATACTCCCTGCCCACAATGAGCTTACAGTCTAGAGGGGGAGGTATACTGAATACAGAGTCCTGCAGTAAGTGCTTGGGAGAGTACAGTACAACAGAATTGGTAGACACATTCCCTGCGCAACAGGAGTTCACAGTCTAGGGGGGAAACAGATATCAAAATAAATTACGAATATGTATGTAAGTGCTCTGGGCCTAAGGAGGAGTTGAATATCAATTGCTTAAAGGATTCAGATCCCAGTGTATAGGTGATGCAGAAGGGAGAGGGAATAGAGGAAATGAAGGTGTAGTTGGGGAAGGTCTCTTGTGTGACCTTGGGCAAGTCACAGCATGGCTCAGTGGAAAGAGCACGGGCTTTGGAGTCAGAGGTCATGGGTTCGAATCCCTGCTCTGCCACTTGTCAGCTGTGTGACTGTGGGCAAGTCACTTAGCTTCTCTGGGCCTCAGTTACCTCATCTGTAAAATGGGGATTAAGACTGTGAGCCTCACGTGGGACAACCTGATTATCCTGTATCTCCCCCAGCACTTAGAACAGTGCTCTGCACATAGTAAGTGCTTAACAGATACCAACATTATTAAGTGATGTGATTTTAATAAGGTTTTGAAGGTGGGGAGAGTGGTGGACTGTTGTATACAAAGGAGGAGGGCATTCACTCCAGAGGGTAAGGGTTCAGTACTGAGGTAGATTAGATCAAGATCCAGTGAGCAAGTTGCCAATAGAAAAGTGAACCAAGTGGGCTCGTTACAGTAGATTAGCTAGGTAATATAGGACTGGGGGGAGCTGATTGAATCCTTTAAAGCCGATGTTAAGGAGTTTCTGTTCGATGCACAGATGGGAGGGCAACCTCTGGAGGTCCTTGATGAGTGGGGTGATATGGACATAACTTTTTTTAGAAAAATGATCCAGGCAGCAGAGTGAAATAAAGACTGGTGTGGGAAGAGACAGAAGGCAGGGAAGTCAACAAGGTAGCTGATGAGGTAGTCAAGGCAGGGTATGCTAAGTGCTTGAATTAGCATGGTAGTAGTTTCTTTGGAGAGGAACAGGTGGAATTTAGCAATGTTGTGAAAATAAAACTGGTAGGATTTGGTGATAGGTTGAATACGTGGATTGAACCAGAGGGGTCGAGGATCAAGCCAAGGCTGTGGGCTCTTGAGAAAGCGAGGATAGCAATGTTGTCTAATAATAACATTGGTATTTGTTAAGTGCTTACTATGTGCAGAGCACTGTTCTAAGCGCTGGGGGAGATACAGGGTCATCAGGTTGTCCCACGTGAGGCTCATATTTAATCCCCATTTTACAGATGAGGTCACTGAGGCACAGAGAAGTTAAGTGACTTGCCCACAGTCACACAGCTGACAAGTGGCAGAGCTAGGATTCGAACTCATGACCTCTGACTCCCGAGCCCAGGCTCTTTCCACTAAGCCACACTGCTTCTCTACATCAGAAAGACAGGGGGTTGGATGGGACGATGAGGAGTTCCATTTTGGACTTGTTAAGTTCAAGGTAATGGCACGGGACAACGAAGTAGAGATGTCCCTGAAGGCAGAAGGAAATGAGAGCCTGCAGAGAAGGAGAGCTGTCAGGGCTGGAGAGGTATGCATCCAATTGCCATTAGACTGTAAGCTCCTTGAAAGCAGGGACTGTCTTTTATTTTCATTGAAAACTCCCAAGTGCTCTTAGTACAATGTACTGCATATTCAGTAGGCCTCCAGACATTTTTGGATGCATAATTTCCCGGTGATAAGCAACACAAATGCTTTAACTTTCACCTGACTGCAAACTCCATGTCTTGTTTTTTATGTGGGCTTCTCCACATCACCTAGCACAGGGCTTGAGATTCAGTGACATCTGCCCTTAGGCTGAAATACCAGAGCTCTGCCCTCCCACCAACCTATCTCCTTTTCCCTTGAGGGTTTCCCGACCTCTTGTGAAATTTGACTTGCAGTAGTCCCTGGCAGCAAGTCACTATCACCCCAGCCAAAGTAACAGAACACGTCAGCAGTTTGTTCTCTGCAGTGTTTCCAGGGACTCATTCACCAAAGCTTGCATGGCTTGGCTTGCTCAGTGTTACACAATCTACAGCCCACATGAAAGGAGGGTTAGATCTTTGATATTCTAAATTTAGCACTAGACCAGTTGCAGGGAGATCCTCTATGAGAACACACGAAGGTGATGTACAAAGGTAGATTTAGCAGGATTGGGTCATGCTAGGCCTGTTGTAACCCTCTCTTCTCTTCTGGACTATGAATCTGTTGAAAGGCCAGGAAAGTGGTAGAACAACATTAAAGCCCCTTGAATTCCTCTGATTCCGTCCTCCAAGGGATCACTTTGACACTCACCCAGCCCCACAGTACTTTCATATATATTCTTAGGCTTTATCTCCCCTATCTGTAATTTACTTTAATGTCTGTCTCCCACTGTGGACTAAGCTACTTGTGGGTTCATATTCCCCTTCTGACACAATTCTCCCTTTAGACTATAAGCTCCCTTTAGACTTTAAGATCACTGTGAGCAGGGACTGGTTCTGTTCGATTGTACTCTCACAAGCACACAGTAAGTGCCCAATAAATAAGATTTACAGTGATTGTGACAATACCAACTCTAGTGCATTGTTTGTTCCCAAGTGCTTAGTACAGTGCTCTGCATCCACTAAGCACTCAATGAATACCACTGATTGATTGATTGAAGGAGATGACAGGTCGCTAATCCTAAAGCCAGTTTTTCCTCCTCCTGCCCAGTACCTAGGGACTATTCTGAGTCAACGGTGGGCCTTTCTCCTTAGAGGTTTTTTAAGAACAAAGAGGCCAGAGCCCAGTTTGGCACCCTCAAGTCATTCAGGCACCAGATAGACCAAGTGTCACACCTGGGCTGCAGGACCGTAAACTTTAGCCCCGATGGTCACACTTGGCCCTGTAGGTACAGAAGATTCTGATGCTCAATTGTCCCCTATTTTGTCTTCCATTCTCCACTCCCCAATTTACATCCTATCCTGTTGCTGGCTGGAAATAGGCAAGTCAGGTGTAGATGCCCAGAAGGAAATATTAGAGGAAACAAAGCTCATTATGTATTCAGGAGAATCAATTAATCAGTCAACCAAACAATGCTATTTACTGAGTGCTTACTGGGTAGGGGGCACTGTACTAAGTGCTTGGGAGAGTACAATGCAATGGAATAAATCAATCAATTGATGATATTTATTGAGTGCTGACTGTATGCAGAACATACAGTGTAAATGGGAGAGACAGACATTAATACAAATAAATTACGGATGTGTACATAAGTGCTGTGGGACTGGGATGAGGGGATGAATAAAAGGATCAAGTCAGGTTGATGCAGAATGAAGTGGAAGAAAAGGAAATGAGGACTTAGGGAAGAGTTGGGAGAGATGTTCCCTGCTTACAAGGAGCTTACAGTCTAGAGGAAGATATGGGCAGTCTACATTTTCCCATTAGGTTGATCGATTTAATCTTTCCAGACCTCATAAGTTAATGAGGATGAGATTACAGAACACATAGAACCCAGATCCTTCTGACTTCCAGACCCGTGCTCCATCCATAGGCCATACTGCTTCTCTTCTTCTAGAAGATGATGGACAACCCAGGACAGGCATTATGGCAGTGAGCCAGTCAGGTATGGCATGTCTGGAGGACTTGAGGAGCTGCCTTAGTACCAGAAAAGGAAGCCGTTCAGGGTTCCCATTCCAGAACCGTGGAGCCAGAAGGAGCTGCTGCAGATGGTCTGTCCACCTGTCGGGAAGTGACAGACTATCCCAACCAGAAGAGATGTCGACCTTAAAATTCTCCACAACCTCCCTTGGTAGCCCATTCCAGCAACTAATCATCATTTTCTGGAAGTGCTTCCTGTTACCCAACTGAAAATTTTCCTGCTCTATCTCATGGCATCCCTCCCCACCTAATCTAATAAGACACAGCTCTCCCTATGTTTAAAGCTCTCCTAAAACTCCATTTTTTCCATTAAGCCTTCCTTGTTTTACTGCCAGCATCCCGAGACCCAAAAGCCCGTCAGCACCCCCTAGGACTTTATATTCAATTATACTCTTCCTCAGTACTTATGTTTGTAAATATAATCAGTTGAATAGTCAATTTACTTATTTTCATTCATTCATTCATTCAATAGTATTTATTGAGCACTTACTATGTGCAGAGCACGGTACTAGCGCTTGGAATGTACAATTCGGCAACAGATAGAGACAATCCCTGCCCAATGACGGGCTCACAGTCTCAGCTTATTTGTAAATATTTCTGTGTTTTTGTCTCCCACTGGAGTATAAGCTTCTTGAGAGCAGAGAATGCTTTTTCCCATGTGTCCTGTCTAGTGCAGTGCACACAGAGGGTGCTCAATAAAAACCTCTATGCCAGTCTACCTGCTAGAGAAGGTGACTCAATGAGTCCAGCACAATTTGCTCTTCACAAAGCTGTACTGGTTACTTCCTAGTATCTTTTTTTTCCGATGAGTTTACAAATACATAGTTTGATTATTTGATGTAATAGACATTAGTATTAATTCACCTTAATTTCTAGCTGTACTAAAAACATCCAAAGTATTAAAAACCTTGTTAATTATCAGACTCTTGGTGGGTTGACATTATTTTGAGGAAAAGAAGAGGATAAGGAATAAGCCCCGTCCTCTTTCTGACTTCCCTATCACTGTGGATGGTACAACCATCCTTCCCGTCTCTCAAGCCCGCAACCATCCTTGACTCAGCTCTCTCATTCACCCCACATATCCAATCCGTCACCAAGACCTGCCGGTCTCATCTTTATAATATCGCCAAGATCTGCCCTTTTCTCTCCATCCAAACAGCTATTTTACTGGTACAGGCTCTCACAATATCCTGGCTGGATTAATGTGTCAGCCTTCTCTCTGATCTCCCTTTCTCCTGTCTCTCCCCGCTTCAGTCTATTCTTCATTCTGCTGCCTGGATCATCTTCCTGCTGAAACGCTCTGGGCATGTCACTCCCCTTCTTAAAAACCTCCAGTGTTTGCCTATCAACCTCCACCCAAAACAAAAACTTCTCACTCTAGGCTTCAAGGCTCTCCATCACCTTGCCCCCTCCTACCTCTCCTCCCTTCTCTCTTTCTACTGCCCACCCCGTAGGCTCTGCTCCTCTGCCACCCACCTCCTCACCATGCCCCGTTCTCACCTATCCCGCCATCAACACTGGCCCATGTCCTCCCTGGAATGCCCTCCCTCCTCACATCCCCCGAACTAACTTTCTTCCCTTCTTCAAAGCCCTACTGAGAGCTCACCTCCTCCAAGAGGCTTCCCAGACTGTTTCCCCTTTTCCCTCTGCTCCACCTGCTGCATCTCTTCCCCCCCTTCACCTCCCCTCAGCTAAGCCCCCTTTCCCCCGCTTTCCCTCTGCTCCTCCCCTTCTCCCTTCCCCTCCCCTCAGCACTGTGCTCATCTGCTCATATGTATATATTTTTATTACCCTATTTATTTTGTTAATGAGATGTACATCCCCTTGATTCTATTTATTGCTACTGTTTTTGTCTGTCTGTTTCCCCCAATTAGACTGTAAGCCTGTCAATGGGCAAGGATTGTCTCTATCTGTTGCCGAATTGTACATTCCAAGCACTTAGTACAGTGCTCTGCAAATAATAAGCGCTCAATAAATACTATTGCATGAATGAATGAATAAGATTTTGGCATCTTTTATGGCTTAAACAAGTCATACTTCCTTTACAACATATCTTCTCTGACCTTTTTCCTCATCAGCATGATGCTTTTTTATAAGCTTTAATAATTTTGTGTAATCCACTTCTGTGATTTTCCCATTTACCCTTAAACCACCTCAAGCATCTTGGTTTAGCTAGTTAGGCATCCTGTTTCCCTTCCTCCCCTTCTTAGACACTGATGGGATTTGTTTCTGAGTTACCACTTCCTCTGCATCAAACACTGGGAAGCAGCATTGCCTAGCAGAAAGAGCACGGGCCTAGGAGTCAGAAGACCTGCGTTCTAATCCCGGCTCTGCCACATGCCTGCTGGGTGACTTTGGGCAAGTCACCCAATTTCTGTGCTTCAGTTTCCTCACCTGTAAAATGGAAATTAAGACTGTGAGCCCTATTTAGAGCAGGGACTGTGTCCAACCTGATTACCTTGTATCTACCTCAGTGCTTAGAACAGTGCTTGGCACATAGTAAGCGCTTAATGAATACCATAAAAAAAGACCACTGAGTTATCAGGACAGGTGTCCCTCAAACAAAATCCTCCTCAGCTAGTGAAAAGAACTGCATTCAGACTTCCCTCTCCCTGTTTCCATCCACTAGATCATGAGCTCTATTCCAGGTACCAGTGGCCAAACTTTAAATGGTTTTCCTGGGCTCTTTTAATTTCATCACATAATCACAAAATCACATCATTTTTATGCACTTACTGTGTGCTAAACTGTTTGCTGAATGCTGGGGTAGATACAACGCAATGAGATTAGACACAATTCCTGCCTCATATGAGTAGCACAGTCTAGGTCACAGTCACAGTGCTCCGCACATAGTAAGCACTCAATAAATACTATGGAATGAATAAGGGGGAGAGAGACTGGTACTTAATCCCCATTGTACAGATGAGGAAAAAGAGGCACAAAGAAATTAAGTGGCTTGACCAAGGTTGCCCAGCAGGCAAGTGGCAGACCTGGGATTAGAATTTAGGTCTTCTAACTCCCAGCCCTGTGCTTATTCCAGTAGGCCATGCTGCTTCTCATGTCATGTAGTGCCTTGTTTACTGCTCAAAGCATCTGAGTTAATAGAGTCCTTCTGAGTTTTAATGAAAAAATTCTCTACCCCCAACAGGTAAATTGCCTTTCTTATATGCTCCCTGGCTACTCACCACCCTCATGGTCTGCCTCTCTTGAACCAATTATTGTCTGGTTTTTGAAGCATGTTTGTTTATCTATTTTATTAGGATTTCAGCTTCAAGAGCTAATTTCCAGCTGCTTTACTGAAATACTACCATGCTGTAATGGGTTTAGAGCCACAGCCTGGATGAATCCCATGAATCATCCCTTCTGGACACCCCTCCATGGCCAGCCCAGAGCCAAAAAGAATTGCCACCCATTGCAGAGCAGCAGACAGTGGCTAGGGGAGTTGCGATCCTTTACCTAAGTCATGTATTCTTTCCAACACTGGTCAAAGAAAAGGGAGAAGTAGCCTCAGCTCGGACCAGCTTACAACCAGTTCTATGCAGCTTTTGCTCTGATGTAAAGGCTTCAGGGATTTATGGAAGCAAGGAGTCCCTCTCTCCCTAATATGAAACAAGCACAAAAGCCAAACAATTGTCTCCTCATTAAGGAACACCTCAGAGGCCAATCTGCTTCTCGAACTCCTGATGACTACCTCCACATTTATGCCATTCTTTCTTGGGGAACTGGGCAAGAGCATAAGGGTGGTTCAGTACAACTGGTCACCCCTGCTGGAAAAACAAATCCAAGCACCAGCGCAGGAAAGGATTGTTCATTCCACAGTACAAATATACATCCACTCCATAGGTCAATTTCACAATTAGTGGCAAATTCTTCAAATGTGTGTATATATATTCCTCTATATCTGCACCCGTTATCTGGACAGAGTGATTGCACAAAGTCCTTAATAGACTGGAAGCTCTTCTTGGGCAGGAAAGGTAGCTTTGGCTTCTGTTGCTCATTCATTCATTCATTCATTCATTCATTCATTCATTCATATTTACTGAGCACTTACTGGGTGCACAGCACTATACTAAGTGCTTGGAAAGTACAATGCAGCAATAAGGAGAGATATTCCCTGCCCACAATGGGCTCATAGTCTAAAGTGGGGGAGACAGACATGAATACAAGTGAACGGGCATCAATATAAATAGAATTATAGATACGTACATATATACATTAGTGGTGTTGGGTGGGGAGTGGAGGGAAGAGCAAAGGGACCGAGTCATGGAAGGGAGTGGGAGCTGAGGAAAAGAGGGGCTTAGTCTGGGAAGGTCTTTTGGAGGAGGTGAGCCTTCAGTAGGACTTTGAAGTGGGAAGAGCGCTTGTCTGGCGAATTTGAGGAGGGAGGGCGTTCCAGGCCAGAGACACACTTTAGGACTAGTCCTAGACGTGGACTAGGGGGTCGACGGTGGGACAGGAGAGATGGAGGCACAGTGAGAAGGTTAGCACTAGAGGAGCGGAGTGTGTGGGCTGGAATGTAAGAAAGAAGGGAAATAAGGTAGGAGGGGGCAAGGTGTTCTTTCTCTAAGCTATTAGTACAGTGTCTTGTATTTGGCAGGGGTTTGAGACATAGCATCATTTGTACTGCTCTGGCATAATAATAATAGTAATGTTGGCATTTGTTAAGCACTTACTATGTGCTGAGCACTGTTCTGAGCACTGGGGTAAATACAGGGTAATCAGGTTGTCCCACGTGAGCCTCATAGTCTGAATCCCCATTTTACAGATGAGGTAACTGAAGACCTGAGAAGTTAAGTGATTTGCCCAAAGTCACACAGCTGACAGGTGGAGGAGCTGGGATTAGAACCCATGACCTCTGACTCCTAAGCCCTGGCTCTTTCCACTGAGATACGCTGCTGCTGGCCTCTTGTTGACAGGTCACCACTGCCCTCTCAGATTCTAGAGCTGCCCAGCAGATTTCAGTTTCCCAATGCCACCTCCCACCTCCTCCCATTCTCATATTACCAGCCCCTCAGCTGGGGTCAGAGATAAGCAAATATTTTTCTAAATGTTTGTGTAGGACAGGAAGAATACAATAATGATGAAAACTATTTCAATTTCTGAGGTCTTAGGAAAATACAAAATTGCATTACTCTCTTTGAAACTCTTGCATATTAAAGAAAATCAAAGGGGTAAGCTTAATGTGTTTGCCACTTACATGATTAAAATTTCTTTCACTCCTCCCCAAAAGAGGAACTCTTACTGAGGCTAGGCACTGAGGTTGAGGGTTCTCTCAGCCAATGTTGGGGTATGAATAGGAGACACTGGAAGGAGCAGGAGAATGGGGTGGGGCAGTCAGATCCTGGCAGTAACAGGAAAATGCAGGTACCAGGATCCACACAATAGAAAATAGAAGACAAAAGATGGATGGGATCAGGGCAGTTAGAAGGGACAATAGGGCAAAAACAAATGATAGATAATCCCATTATCACCAGGAGAGAGATTGATATTGGCATTATTGATAGACAGGGAAACATTCCCCATTCAGCTCAAGAAGGTCATGCTGGCCCCTTTGCAAGAGTTGCACAGATTCCCAACCAGGGCACAACCCAAAATATGCAGATGCACACCAAGAATGCCCCAGAACACCTAGATTGATGAAAAAAAATCCTCTCTTGACCCCACAGTTCTCTCCAGTTATCGCCCCATCTTCCTCCTACCATTCCTCTCCAAATTTCTTCAGCGAGTTGTCTACACCCGCTGTCTCAAATTCCTCTCCTCCAATTCTCTCCTTGACACCCTCCAATCTAGCTTCCATCCCCTTCACTCCACAGAAATTGCCCTCTCAAATGTCACCAGTGATCTCCTTCTTGCCAAATCCAATGGCCTCTACTTCATCCCAATCCTCCTTGGCCTCTTAGCTACCTTTGATTCTGTGGACCACTCCCTTCTCCTGGAAACGTTATCCATCCTTAGCTTCACTGATTCAGTCCTCTCCTGGCTCTTCTCCTATCTCTTTGGCCACTCATTTTCAGTCTCCTTAGCAGGCTCCTCCTCTGTCTCCCACCGCCAAAGGGCAGGAGTTCCTCAAGGTTCAGTTCTGGGTGCCCTTCTATTCTCCATCTACACCCACTCCCTTGGAGAACTCATTTACTCCCAAGGCGTCAACTACCACCTCTATGGGGAGGATGCCCAAATCTACATCTCCAGCTCTGATCTCTCTCTCTCTAGTCTCGCATCTACTCCTGCCTTCAAAACATCTCTACTTGGGTGTCCTCGTTTCACCTCAAACTTGACATTTCCTAAAGAAAGCTCCTTATCTTCCCACCCAAAGCCCATCCTCCCCCGACTTTCCCATCACTGTAAGAAGGCACCACCATCCTTCCTGTCTCACAAGCCTGTAACCTTGACATTATCCTTGTCTCCTCTCTCTAATTCAACCCACATATTCAATCCATCATTAAATCCTGTTGGTCCCACCTTCACAACATAGTTAAAATCTACCCTTTCCTCTCCATCCAAACTGCTACATTAATACAATCATTCATCCTATCCTCCCAGGATTACTGCATCAGCCTCCTTGCTGATCTCTCAACCTCCTGTCTCTCCCCACTCCAGTGCATACTTCACTTTGCTGCCCAGATCATTTTTCTACAAAAACATTCAGGTCATGTCACCCTGCTCCTCAAAAAACTCAGTGGTTGCCCAGCCAACTCCACATGGAACAAAACCTCCTCACCATTGGCTTTATAGCATTCCACCACCTCCCCTTCTACTTCACCTCTTTTCTCCCTTCTACAACTCACCCCACACACTTTGCTCCTCTAGTGATAACTTTCTCACTGTGCTTCGATCTCACCTACCTCACTGACGACCCCTCGCTCATGTTCTGCCTCTAGATTGGAACTCCCTCCCTCCTCAAATCTGACATTTACTCTCCCCAACTTCAAAGCCTTATTGAAGTCATATTTCCTCCAAGAGGCCTTCCCAGACTAGGAAGGCTAGGTCCCAACTTTGCTCAACTCCCACTCCCTTCTGTATCACCCTGACTTGTTCCCTTTGCCTTTCCTCCCTTCCAGCACCTCCACACTTATGAATGTATCTGTAATTTTACTTATTTGTATTCATGTCTGTTTCCCTGCTTCTAGACTCTAAGCTCATTGTGGGCAGGGAATGTGTCTGTTTATTGTTGTATTATACCCTCCTAAGTGCTTAGTGCAGTGCTCTACACACAGTCAGTGCTCAATAAATATGATTGAATGAGTGAATGAATGAGGATGAGGATGATTCACAGGTGAGGGGCAAGGAGATTTGGAGGGTATAAAAGGAGTACAGGCAACAGTGGTCTTTGCTCTGTGGGCTGGAGGACCATTGGACCATTTATACCCTAAACCATTGTGTAGGAGAGCCAGTAAAGTGAATTGTTGTGGACCGCTTGATATGTCATCTCATTCTTGGATGGGTAATTATACCAGGGCTATAGGTGGGTCCTTTCCCTTTTTTTTTTTTAAGGGGGAGGAGATTCTCTTACAGGAACCCCTGTATGTTGCTCATAGGAGGAAGTCGTCGGCAACAGGAACCTCCATGAAAAAGCAATTAAATAGTCTCACGAATGTCATGTCTTCTTCAAACAAGAATTATACTGGAAGATGAGAAACACGACCTTCTAGCCTTTTAGCTCAAACCATGCCATGCCAGGACTTCCATTTGTTCACATTTTATGCTCCAACAGGGGATGGACTAAGTGGAGTAAAAGGGTTTGTCTTCCACATCCAATCTTGGTCAACATGAAATACAAGACAGTGAGGCAAGCTAAGCAATTCCTCATCAGGAAATAATAGCCTTCTCTTCCTCCTCCCTTAATTTCTCTCTGTGGGCTTGTTAATTCTGCCATATGACTCTGGACTTGGTTAATTTACCAAAGTGCTGAGAGATAAACGGAGTCCTTCCAAAATGAATTAGAGGTTGGGAGCTGCTTCATCAATTTCAAAATTGTTTTCTTTCCTGAATGTATGTCTGCCCAAATCATTTAGCCACTTCATTCTGTGGCCACTAATTAGATGAGAAGATTAGGATTAGTAATTATAAATGCAATTTATCATTCTAAATACAATTTTAAATGCAAAGTGACAACATATAGCTTGGTAACACTGGATGCTGAATATTTGCTTCGGCTCAATTTTTCAAGACGGACATTTTGGAGGCTACAATAATCTCCACATCAGTGAAGTGAGTAACTGATGATTCCTCAAAGTCAGGAAGAAATTGAGCCAAAACCTACCATTTCAGTGTATACAATAGAAATTTACCTGGGCATGATCCTCAACTACGGGGTTTTGCCCTTTATGTATTTTCCCCCAAGAATGTATCAGGCTTTAAATATTCTGTGGGAATAATTATGGCACTTGTTTTTATTATTATTATTATTACTGTATTGGTTTAGTGTTAACTATGTGCCAAGCACTGTTCTAAGAACTGAAGTAGATACAAGTTAATCAGGTTGGACACAGCCCCTCCCTGTCCTACATGGGGCTTACATTCCTATCCCCATTTTTTAGATGAGGTACCTGAGGCACAGAGAAGTTAAGTGACCTGCTCAAGATCACACAGCAGACATATGTGCTGAAGAAATACCATTAACAAATACCATTATTACCATTATTATTGTGTGGTAGAGCCAGGATTAGAACCAGGTCCTTCTGTCTCCCCATTGTGAAAGTTGATAGGCAACCCCTGGAGGTTCTTGAGGAATGGGGGAAAAGGACAGAATGGTTTTGTAGAAAAATAATTTTTTTTAAAAACCCAAAATTACTAAATTACTTACTAGTGGCTGTGTCTCTATGTATAGCCATGTACAGTCCTCTGTTGGATGTTAAAAGCAGCATGGCCTGGTGGAAAGAGCAAGGGCCTGGGAATCAGAGAACCTGGGTTCTAATTCTAGCTCTGCCATAGGTCTGCTGTGTGATCTTTGGCAAGCCACTTAAATTCTCTGTTCCTCAGTTCCCTCATCTGTAAAATATGGATTAAGACTGTGAGCCCAATGTGTGTCACTGGCTGAGTCAAACCTGATCATCTTATATTCATTCATTCATTCATTAGTATTTATTGAGCGCTTACTATGTGCAGAGCACTGTACTAAGCCCTTGGGATGAACAAGTCGGCAACAGATAGAGACAGTCCCTGCCGTTTGACGGGCTTACAGTCTAATCGGGGGAGACGGACAGACAAGAACAATGGCAATAAATAGAGTCAAGGGGAAGAACATCTCGTAAAAACCGCTGGCAACTAAATAGAATCAAGGCGATGTACAATTCATTAACAAAATAAATAGGGTAACGAAAATATATACAGTTGAGCGGACAAGTACAGTGCTGTGGGGATGGGAAGGGAGAGGTGGAGGAGCAGAGGGAAAAGGGGAAAAAGAGGGTTATATCTACCCCACCAATTAGTACAGTGCCTGGCACATGGTGAGCATGTAAAAAATAACATTAAGAAAGAAAGAAACAAACAAAAAAACTCTTGCAGCTGTTTGGAAGGAACTTTAGACAATGACACTATAACATCCAAAACCCCTGGCTATACAGAGGAGAATATATTTTATGTATTCAGTGGGTGGGGAACTCAGTGGGTGGGGTAGAAGTGGGATTGTTAGTTGAGGTGTAGTGAGAGAGAGAAGCAAGGAGCAAGTAACATAACTTCTTTGTGCCTCAGTTTCCTTCTGACAAAACAACTGAAAAAGCAGTCACTGAGTTTCATATTAATCAATGTGCTGAGCGTAAGAGCTCCCCACCTCTGCACCCCTGACTACAGGGAGAGGAACCAGAAAATCAAAGACTCCACCCACCTGATAATTTCTTCAAAACATGTTTGAGGAGAGGGCAGCCCACACCCTTCAGGGTCTTGCTACCATTTCCCATCTCTCAATCATTCAATAGTATTTATTGAGTGCTGTCTGTTTGCAAAGCAGCATGGCTCAGTGGAAAGAGCCTGGGCTTGGGAACCGGAGGACATGGGTTCACATCCCGGCTCAGTCACTTGCCAGCTGTGTGACTTTGGGCAAGTCACTTAACTTCTCTGTGCCTCAGTTACCCCATCTGTAATATGGGGATTAAGGCTGTGAGCCCCACGTGGGACAAATTGGTTACCTTGTATCTCCCCAAGCACTTGGCACATAGTAAGCGCTTAACAAATACCAACATTATTATTATTATTACTAAGCACTTGGGATGGTACAATACAACAATAAACAGGCACATTCCCTGCCCACAACGAGCTTACAGTCTGGGGGTTGGTGGGCGACAGACATTAATATTAATAAATTAATGAGAGATATGTACTTAAGTGCTGTGGACCTGAGATGGGGGAAGAACAAAAGGAACAAGTCAGGATAGTGCAGAAGGGAACGGGAGAAGAGAAAAGGGGGGTTTAGCAGGAAAGGACTCATGGAGGAGATGTGCCTTCCATAAGGCTTTGAAAAGCGGGAGAGTAATTGTTGGATTTTAGGAAGGAGGGCATTCCAGGCCAGAGGCAGGACATGGGCAAGGGGTCAGTGGCGAGATAGGTGAAATCGAGGCACAGTGAGAAGGTTAGCATTAGAGGAGTGAAGTGTGCGAGCTGGGTTGTGATAGGAGAGTAGCGAGGTGAGATAGGAGGGGGTAAGGTGATGGAGTGCTGTAAAGCCAATGGCGAGGAATTTTTGTTTGATGCAGAGATGGATGGGCAATCACTGGAGGTTTTTGAGGAGTGGGGTGACATGACCTGAATGTTTTCATAGAGAAATGAACTGGGCAGCAGAACGAAGTATACATTGGAGTGGGAAGAGACAGGAGTCTGGGAAATCAGCAAGGAGGCTGATGCAGTAATCCAGGCAGGATAGGGTGAGTGATTGTACAAACGTAGTAGCAGTTTGGATGGAGAGGAAAGGGTGGTTTTTTAGCTATGTTGTGAAGGTGGGACTGACAGGATTTAGTAATGGATTGAATGCGTGGTTAGCATGAGAGAGGACTCAAGGATAATGCCAAGGCTATGGACTTGTGAGACAGGAAGGATGGTGATGCCTTCTACAGTAATGGGAAAGTTATGGGGAGGACAGGGTTTGGATGGGAAGATAAGGAGCTCTGTTTTGGACATGTTAAGTTTGAGGAGATGGCAGGATATCCAAGTAGAGATGTCTTAAAAGCAGGAGTAGATGTGAGACTGAAGAGAGAAAGAGAGATTGATCAGGGCTGGAGATGCAGATTTGGGTATCATCCACAAAGAGGTGGTACTTCATTCATTCATTCATTCAATAGTATTTATTGAGTGCTTACTATGTGCAGAGTACTGTACTAAGCACTTGGGATGTACAATTTGGGCAACAGATAGAGACAATCCCTGCCCAACGACAGGCTCACAGTCTGAAAGGTAGAAACAGCAAAGCAAAAAAGAACAAGACAAAAACAAGACAACATCATCAAGATAAATAGAATCAAGTAGATATACACCTTACTAACAAAATAAATAGGGTAATAAATAATATATACAAATGAGCACAGTGCTGAGGGGAGGGGAAGGGGGAAAAACAGAGGGTGGGGGGGAGGAGAGGGGAAGCAGAAGGAAAGGGGGGGCTCAGTCTGGGAAGGCCTCCTGGAGGAGATGAGCTCTCAGTAGGGCTTTGAAGAAGGAAAGAGAGTTAGTTTGGTGGATGTGAAGAGGGAGGGCATTCCAGGACAGCGGTAGGACGCGGGCCAGTTGAAGCCCTGGAAGCAAATGAGTTCTCCAAGGGAGTGTGTGTAGATATAGAATAAAAGGGGATCCAGAACTAAACTTTGGGGACCCTCAGAGTTAGGGGGTGAGAATCAGAGGAGGAGCCCCCAAAGGAGACAGAGAGTGAATGGCCAGAGAGATGAGGAGAACCAGGAGAAAAAAGAGTCAGGGAAGCCAAGGTTGGATAATGTTTCCAGTTGAAAGGGGGTAGTCCACAGTGTTGAAGGTAGCTGAGAGGCAGAGGAGGATTTGGATGGAGTAGAGGCAGTTGGATTTGGCGAGGAGATCATTGGTGACCTTTGAGAGGGCAGTTTCTATGGAGTGAAGGGGGCATAAATCAGATTGGAGGGTGTCAAGGAGTGAATTGGAGCAGAGGGATTTGAGACAGTGGGTATAGACAACTCGTTCAAGGAGTTTGGCAAGGAATGGTAGGAGAAGGAGAAGGAGCATGGCTTAGCGTAAAGAGCCTTGGCTTGGGAGTCCGAGGTCATGGGTTCTAATCCCGGCTCTGCCACGTGTCAGCTGTGGGACTTTGGGCAAGTCACTTAACTTCTCTGTGCCTCAGTTAACCTCATCTGTAAAACGGGCATTAAGATTGTGAGCTCTACATGGGACAACCTGATTACCTTGTATCTACCTCAGCGCTTAGAACAGTGTTTGGCATATAGTAAGTGCTTAATAAATACCATCATTATCATTATTATTATTAATGGTAAGAAGGAGATGGGGTGAAAACTGAAGTGAGCCGTAGGGTCAAGGGAGGGTTTTTTTAGGATGGGGAGACATGGGCATGTTTGAAAGCAATGGGGAAGAAGTTACTGGCAAGCAAACAGTTGAAGATGGTTGTTAGGGAGGGAGAAAGGGAGGGAGCAAGAGTTTTGATAAGGTGCAAAGGAAAGGGGTCAGTTGCACAGGTGGAGGGGGTGGCTTTTGAAAAGATACAGGAGCTCTCTTCTAGATATATTGCTGAGAAGGATGGGAGAGTTGAAGAGGGGGCCAGAAGGGTGAGGGACTGAGGAGGGACAGGGGCGATTTTGGGGAGCTCACACCTGATAGTGTCCATTTTCTTAACAAAGTAGATGGCCAGGTCACTGGGGGCAAGGGATGGGGGAGGCGGAGGGGCAAGTGCCCTGAGGAGGGTGTTATATGTCTGAAACAACTGGCAAGGCTGATGGGGATGGGTGTCATCACTCCCTCTGTCACCAATTCTCTGGTCCATGTAACACCCCTTCTCTGAGGAGAGGGGCTGCAGTAGGGAGGGGGAGGATACAATAATAATAATAATAATAATATTGGTATTTTTTAAGTGCTTACTATGTGCAGAGCACTGTTCTAAGTGCTGGGGTAGATACAGGGTAATCAGGTTGACCCACGTGAGGCTCACAGTCTTCATCCCCAATTTAAAGATGAGGGAACTGAGGCCCAGAGAAGTGAAGTGACTTGCCCACAGTCACACAGCTGACAAGTGGCAGAGCCGGGAGTCGAACCCATGACCTCTGACTCCCAAGCCCGGGTTCTTTTCTTAGAGACACGGCTCCCCTCATGCAGGAGGTGCAGAAAAATCATTTACACTTTGAAGAAATTAAGTGGCTAGGGTCTTTGCTTTTTATATTGTTTCCTCCACACACCCACTTAACTTCTTTATGCCTCAGTTTCCTCATTATAAAACAATTGATACTTTTAGAAGTCAGTGTTCATTTAATTTCTGAATACTTAAAAACTTCAGTACAGATGATTAACTGATTTGTCTGGCCCCTGGAGCGAACAAGACTGTAAATTCTCCAGGGGGTGGGGAGCGGAGGGGGCTGCAGGCATTAAGGATTATGTCATAAGACTGAGGGAAGGGGAGGGGGAGGCAGGGCCATAGAGGAGAGTAATTCAACCCCTTAGCCTTGATTGACTTGACAGGATGCCCAGACAACCTTGGAAGTTAACAACATGATTATGATGATAATGTTGGTATTTGTTAAGCGCTTACTATGTGCCGAGCACTGATGCAAATCTCACTCCTGTTGCAGGACTTTGTGGAGACACAAGCCGAATGAGGTTTTAGAAAAATGATAAAGGTGTGAAGTGTGGAGTGGAGAGGAAAGAGAATGGGGGCTGCTCCCTTCTCTCTGCACACCTCTGCTTCGATTCTTTGCTCCTTCCTAGGGAATTTGCTAACCAAGCTTTGATCAGCTCTCTGTCTCTTCCCTATCTCAAACATCATTCCTACTTTAATGTCCCATGGAATGGTCCTCCCACCTCCAACATCAGACAGTATCTCACCCCTCCTTCAAAGTCCATCTAAACTGATACCTTTTCTTTGAGTCCATCCTTGATTAATACACCGTTCATCCTCCTCAACCATTTCTCTGTATTCGTTTGTTATTGATTTACTTATCCACTTGAGTTTATCACAAGTACTCTCATAATCTTTCAACTATAATTTCTTTTTTCAAATATGTCTCACTAAATTGTAAATTCCTCAAGAGAATGCAACACAGTATATGTTTCTAGATATTTGGTGACTAATTCAATGACCTGTAGTCAGTAGGAGCTCAATAAATGTTGTTCATTTGGATATTGGTCTTGATAATTAAGTTGAGAGGCCTTAGATCAAGCATAGTAATGTCTAATGATAGTTAAAGCCTTTATGAAAATTTGGAAATTCTCAGTGAAATGCATGCCAGTTGCATAGAGAAGCAGCAAAACAGCAGAGCCTAGTGGAAAGAGCACAGGCCTGGGAGTCAGAAGACCTGGGTTCTAATTCCTGCTCTACCACTTCCCTGTTCTGTGACCTTGGACAAGTCACTTAACTTCTCTGTGCCTCAGTTACTTTATGTGTAAAATGAGGATTCAAAACTTGTTCTCCCTCCTATCTAGATGGTGTCTAAGGCAGGACTGCATCTAACCGAACCATCTTTATCTATCCCAGTGCCTAACACAGTGCTTGCATATAGTAAGTGCTCAACAAATGCTATTATTATCATTATTACATTTTTTAAAATAAAGAAGAAAAACATGAGCAGGAGATAAAAGTGCAGAAAACCTTCCAAACTCAATTTCCAGTGAATGTATGCAACTTTATAAGAAGAGGTAAACATTAATTGTGTAAACAACATAAAATGATTTCATATCATTTTTAGCATGACTGGTAAAATACCAATTGCTGTGCAATTAAAAATATGCACTTAATGCCTCAACCTTTCAAGCTCATAGCCAACAAGGATATTATGAATAACTGGAACATACAGATGAGCCCAACACCACAATTTACCAAAATGTTTCAACATTTTTACCCAACAAAACCTATACTAGAATTTAGAGGAACCAAGTAATATATTTTCTTTCTCTGAAATGCTGCTAACTGAAGACAAATGACCAAAGGAGAATGAGGAAAAGCATAATAACCAAATCTTGTTAAATTAAAAAGGGAATTGATGATACCATTATAGCATTTCCTGGTATTTAAATTGGGCAGTGCTATGTTTGTGGTAGTAGGAAATACAAATAGTCACTGTAATCATAATGACTTTAGTACCTGTTAAGTCCTTGCTGAGTGTCAAGCAAGGTACTAAGAACTGGATTTCAGTTAGACACTGTCCCTTTCCCACATGGGGCTCAAAGTCTAAGTAGTTTAAGTCAAAGTTTACAGATTAGGAAACTGAGGCTCAGAGAAGTTGTGACATAATGATAATAGTAGTAGTGGTATTTGTCAAGTGCTTACTATGTGCCAGGCACTGTTCTAAGTGCAGGGGTAGATACAAATTTACCAGGTTAGATACAGTCCCTGACCCATGTGGGGCTCACAGTCTTAATCCCCATTTTACAGATGAGGTAACTGTGAGACCGACCTGAGATATGTCCACAGTCGCTGGACCAGAGCGAGCCAAACTGACTCCATTTTAGAAAAGCCGACCTTCTTAATAATAATAATAATGTTGGTATTTGTTAAGCGCTTACTATGTACAGAGCACTGTTCTAAGCACTGGGGTAGATAAAGGGTAATCAGGTTGTCCCACGTGAGGCTCACAGTCTTAATCCCCGTTTTACAGATGAGGTAACTGAGACACAGAGAAGTTTAGTGACTTGCCCAAAGTCACACAGCTGACAAGTGGCAGAGTCGGTATTCGAACCCATGACCTCTGACTCCCAATCCCGTGCTCTTTCCATTGAGTCACGATGCTTCTTAAGATACGGTAGTGAAAGATTTGAGGTTGGAGGCCACAGTTTGCAGATATGGCCCAATATTGCACTTAACAGGGACTAAACATCTCACCCAAATTGCATTTCCACAAAATGTTGATATGTAGATTAGGGTCCATGTGGAAGAAGCTTTATGCTACGCATTACAGGCAGAAAATCTGTTCCAAAACATAGTGGTGACATGGTTTTCTCACCTGATTGGTCAGGGGAATACGAACAATCAGCTTCCACCTCAACACCCCCTCATAAAAGCCAAGTGCACCTGGGTAAGCTGCTGCTCCTTGCACCTTGGAGGGGAGGCTAGGACAGCTCAGAATCTCTTTGGCTTACTTGGGGATGCCCAGTTTGAGACTCCCTAAAGGACCCACCAAGTAAAAGAAGTTTGAGGACTTGCCCATCTGGGATAGAGGTTGGTGCATGCAAGAGAATAGCCCCAAGGTGGGGTGAGACTTCTATCTTGGGGGATAGAATATCTTTTGTTTGAGGTTTGGGTGTTTTGTGCATTGGATCCATAGCTTTTCATAGGTTTATGCATTAAAGCCCTAGTTCCCATAGCTAAACTCAGTGAGTCCATTTATTTCATTCCTCCAAGCCAGGATCTAAGTGCCCACAGACGAACCCCATCCTTCAGGGTATGTCAGGGAACTGAGGCACAGAGAAGTGAAGTGACTTTCCCAAGGTTACACAACAGACAAGCAGCAGATCAGGGATTAGAACACATGACCTTCTGAGTCCCAGGCCCATGCTCCAGCTACTATCCATGTTTTATTTGCTATGCCATATTGCTTCTGCTTTCTAAGTACTCATGAAGACAAATAACAGAGCCAGTTTTAGAACCCAGTCTGATGATGATGATGATGATGATGATGATGGTATTTGTTAAGCGCTTACTGTGTGCCAAGCACTGCTCTAAGCACTGGGGTAGATACAAACTAATCAGGGTGTTCCACATGGGGCTCAGTCTTAATCCTCATTTTTTTACAGATGAGGTAACTGAAGCCCAGAAAAGTTAAGTGATTTGCCCAAAGTCACACAACTGACAAATGGCAGAGCTGGGATTAGAACCTATGACCTCTGACTCCCAAGCCCGTGCTCTTTCCACTCTGCCACGCTTTTCCTCAGCACTCTTTCCCCTAGGCGATGAAGCTTCACAGTATTTATCGTTATCAGTACTGAGCTCCATTAAAGCAAGTTTAAAAAAAAAACCTGTAAAATAATAGGTTATTTGTGACCCAAACATTCCCCAAGAAAATGAAACCCTAAATAAACTAAAACACAGATTTGTTCTAAACTGATCTTAAATGATCATATAAGATTTAGTAGTACCAGGTTACAAAGAGTTTACTGTCTAGAGAGGGAGGCAGATACTAAAATAAATGGCAGATATCAGAAATGACAGAGTTTAAGGATATGCACATAAGTGCTGTGGGGCTGGTGGTGGCATGAATATCAAAGTGTTTGAGGGGTACAGATCCAAATGCACAGCTGATGCAGAAGAGGGGAGGAAGAGAAGGATAGAGGGCTTAGTGTAGTGCTCTGCAAACAGTAAATGTTCAATAAAAATAATTGAATGAATGAATGAACTTTTCTGTGCCTCAGTTACCTCATCTGAAAAATGGGGATGAAGACTGTGAGTTCTTTGGGGGACAGGCCAGGGACTGTGTCCAACCCAGTTACCTTATATCTACCCCAGCACTTAGTACAATGCCTGGCACATAGTAAGTTTATTCATTCATTCAATCATAATTATTGAGTGCTTACTGTGTGCAGAACACTGTACTAAGCACTTGGAAAGTACAATACAGGAACAGAGACAATCCCTGCTCACAATGGGCTCACAGTCTAGAAGGGCGGATACAGACATCAAAACAAGTAAAGTGGCGTCAATAGCATCAATATAAATAAATAGAATTATATATATACATCATTAATATAAATAAAATTATAAATATGTACATATGTGTGCAAGCGCTGTGGGGTGGGGATGAGGGTAGAGCAAAGGGAACAAGTTGGGGTAATGGTAAGTGCTCAAAAAGTACAATTATCATTATTATTATTATTATTACCATGTCTATGGAGATGATTCCCAAATCTCCCTCCAGCCCTGACCTCCCTCTTCTGCTGTCTCACATTTCCTCCTGCTTTCTGGACATTTCTATTTTGATGTCCAGCAGATACCTCAAACTTAACATATCTAAAGTAGAGTTCTTCATAGAGATCCTCATTTTCCCAGCTAAACCCTGCACTCTTCCAGATTCTTCCCAAACTGTAGACAACATCACCATCCTCCCAATTTCACAAAACCCCTAACCTTGGCATTATCCTAGACTCAACTCTTTAATTCAACCAGCATACTCAGTCTGTCACTAAATCCTATTGATTCTATTGCCTCAACAACCTTTAGAATCCATCCCTTCTTCTTCATCCAAACTGCTTCTATCCTAATCCAAACTTTGACTACCGCAACAGCCTCCTCAGTGACCTCCCTGCCTCTTCTCCACTCCAGTCCACACTTCATTCTGCTGCCCAGGTCATTCTTCTAAGAAAAAAAAAAAACCCAACTCAATCCAGATCTCTTCACTCCTCAAAAACCTCCAACATTTGCCCATCCATCTCCACATCAAACAGAAACTCCTCTTCACTGACTTTAAGGCACTCAAACAGCTCTGCCCTTTCCAGTTAATCTTCTCTCCTCTGATGCCCACCAATTCACTGTACCTCAATCTTGTCTTTCTCACGGCTTTCCCCTTTCTCACTTTCCCCCTCTGGCCTGGAACTCTCTCTCCCAAAATATTTGACAGACCACCATTCTATCCATCTTCAAAGCCCTAAGAATCTTTTATCTTCTAAGAGTCCTTCCCTGACTAATCCCTCACTTTATTTTTTGCCCTCCCTTCCCCTATTTGTCCTCCCTTCTGCATTGCCTATGCACTTGGGTCTGTGCCCCTTAAGCACTTTGATATTCACAAACCACCCAGCTCCACGGCACTTATGTACATATTCATCTGTAAAATTTTAATATCTACCTACCTCTGGTCTGTAAAGCCTTTGTGGGCAGGAATCGTGATCACCTACTGTCTTACTGCACTTTCCCATGCCCTTAGTACAGTGTTCTGCACACCATAAGCCATGAATAAATACACTTAATTGATTGATTGGGAAAAGGAAAGATTAATAAGGGAAGGACTCCTGATGGTGAAGTAATTTAGAAGACCTTTGAAGATGGGGAGACTGGTGGTCTGCCAGATAGGAAGAAAGGGAGATCCAGAAAAGCGGGAGGGTGTGTCAGCTAGACATCAGTGGCAAAAGAGAAGAGCAGGTTGGCTTGAGAGGAGTGAAGCTTGTGAGCTGGGTGAAGTGGTGAGAGAATTGAGAGTCAGTAGCTGGAGAAGAGCTAACTGAATGTCTTAAAGCTGATGGTTAGGAGTTTATTCTTGATGTGGAGAGGAATGGGCAGCCATTGGAGGTTTTTGAAAATGTTAGTCATTTTTTCCCATCTGCCTTTTCAGTGGTTTGCACAAAGCTTGAAAAATTGACTACCCTGGCCATTTCTTATCCAACTTATAACAAGCTTCTGAGAAATCAATCATGAAAGCATTTCTTGATCCATGCATTAGCTATACTGGAAGAAGAAACTGCTGGTGCAATTACTTTCATGGTCTCTTACAATCTCACTAATCTTCTTGGAAACAGGCATACTTTCAGTCATTTAAAGCAATTTATGTCAAGAGCAAACTACTTTAATGAAGAGATCAGCCCAGGTATCCTTGTAATTCTGATTGCAGCTCTCTGTCTCCACTCCTCCTGTTAATAGTCAAGCAAGAGGTCCCTGGTTTCTGCTTTGTTGAAACCAAACCCTTCTACATCTCGGAATGCTAAGAAATTTTCAAGGGAGCCCTCCAAAGTCTCTCTGTTTTCAGTGTTCATTCATATAGTCTGGCACCGTGGGGCCAGGATCTCCCTTCAACCAAGACTCCAGTGACCCTGTGGCCATCTTGGGATCCAGACTGCCCCCACTCTCCCAACCAACAGTGGGGTTCTAGCCCCATCCCCTACAGAAACCATCATTATCATACCTGCCGTGTTGGAAAAGTTGGAGCAACCTCATCCCTTCTTGGAGCAGGGAGGAGCCCAACTTCCCTCCAAGGGGTAATCAACTGTTGGCTTTACCTTGCAGTTTTTCATTTATATCAGGCTTCATACTCTCTCTCTCCCTTAGTGCCTGTGTGCCCCACCCCCATCACTTAGAATGAAGGGCTGTGACTGTAATTTAATAAATTCCCTAGCAATTTTCTCCAGTTTAGTGCAGTGCTTTGCAAATTGTAGAGGTAGCTGTCATCTTATTTCTTAAATGCTTACTGTGCAGTCCTGTGGTAAATACTGGGAAAGAATACATGGGTGAGAATTATTAATAATAATAATAATGTTAGTATTTGTTAAGTGCTTACTCTGTGCAGAGCACTGTTCTAAGCGCTGGGGTAGGCACAGGGGAATCAGGTTGTCCCACGTGGGGCTCACAGTCTTAATCCCCATTTTACAGATGAGGTAACTGAGGCACAGAAAAGTGAAGTGACTTGCCCACGGTTACACAGCTAACAAGTGGCAGAGGTGGGATTTGTACTCATGACCTCTGACTCCCAAGACTGTGCTCTTTCCACTAAGCCACGCTGCAGCAGAGTGAAGTGTGGACTGGAGTGGGGAGACACAGGAGGCTGGTAGGTCAGCAAGGAGGCTGGTGCAGTAATCCAGGCGGGATAGGATGAGTGATTGTACTAATGTGAAATTAAATTCTCTGTGCCTCAGTTACAATGGGGACGATGATTGAGCCCCCTGTAGGATAAAGACTGTGTAAAGGGGGGAGAGGAACCGGAAACAGGCACATAAGGAACGATAAAACAATAGAAATATAAAAAGAACATAAAGAACAGGGATAAATATGACAAATACCCCAAAACATCAGTAGAGTGTAGTGGCTAGAGGAGCAGCATTTCAGGCCCAAGTGGCTCAGAGTCCAACAGTCACAATGGTAATCCCAGTGCCTGGAGCCATGGCTAAGTCCTCCTTCTGGTCCACGGTTAGTGGTGACCTTGTGCTGTCCCTGCTCTGGTCCTCCCCAGCGCTTTGGTGCAAAGCAGATGGGGACCGAGGCACCGATAGGATGCAGCCAGGGAAGGGAGGGAGGTGGGGTGCAGCGGAGTGGGGTACTGAAGAAGCAGTGCAGTTGCCTAGGGATTAGAAGCTGCAGCCACACGTTGCTGTTGCTTGTAGAAATGCACGCTTATGATGGGTTGGCCGACCAAGAATGAATATTCTTTAGCATTGGGAATTCAGCCTAGAGATAGCACCAGTGGCACTGTACCATGTTGTCTTGGCTTACAGCTTCTTTTAGGAATTTCCACAGGAATTTTAAAATTTCTGTTCAAATAAAAGATATACACAGGGTCCAAGGGTAATAACGTGTTGGGTTTTTTTCTTTCCACACTCACTGCCTCCATTTCCTGTCCTCCAATTCTCTGCTTGACCCCCTCTGGCTTGGTTTCTGCCCTCTTGACTCCACAGAAACTGCCCTCTCTAAGGTCATCAATGATTTCATCCTTGCCAAATTTTATGGCCTCTACTGCATCCTAATTCACCTCAACCTCTCAGCTGTCTTTGACACTGTGGACCAGCTCCTTCTTCTGGAAACATGATCTAACCTTCATTTCACTGACACTGTCTTCTCCTAATTCTCCTCCTATCTCTCTGGCCATTTATTCTCAATCTCTTTTGCAGGCTCCTCCTCTGTCCCACACTCCCTAACTGTGAGAGTCCCTCAAGGCTCAGTTCTGAGTCCCCTTCTATTCTACATCTACACACACTCCCTTGGAGAACTCATTCACTCCCATGGTTGCAGCTACCTTTCTACATGGATAATTCCCAAATCTACCTCTCCAGCCCTCATCTCTCTCCTTCTCTGAAGTCTAGTATTTTCTCCTGCCTTCAGAACATTTCTACTTGGCTGTCCCACCGACATCTCAAACTTAAAATGTCCAGAGCAGAACTCTTCATCTTCCCATCCAAACCTAGTCCTCTCTGTGCCTTTACCATCATGAAGACAGCCCCGGATTCTACAGTTTCTACAGAAATGCTCTGGACATGTCACTCCCCTCAAAAACCTCCAGTGGTTGTTTATCAACCTTCACATGAAACAAAAACTCCTCACTCTTGGCTTCAGAGCTGTCCATCATCTTGCCCCCTCCTAGCTCACCTCCCTTCTCTCCTTCTACAACCCACCCCGTACACTTCACTCTTCTGCCGCTCAACTCCTCACAGTCCCCCGTTTGCGCCTGCCCCACCGTCAACCGCTGGTCCATGTCCTACTGTTGACCTAGAATGCCCTCCCCCTTCACATCCACCAAACTAACTCTCTTCCCCTCTTCAAAGTCCTACTGAGAGCTCACCTCTTCCAGGAGGCCTTCCCAGACTGAGCCCTCCCGTTCCCTCTGCTCCTCCTCCCTTCCACATCCCCCCTTCTCCTGCTCTCTGCTCTTCTCCCTTACCACAGCACTGTGCGTATTTGTATATATTATTTATTACTCTATTTTGTTAACGATGTGTATATATATATATGATTCTATTTATCTTGATGATATTTACACCAGTCTACTTGGTTTGTTTTGCTTCCTTTCTCCCCCGTTTAGAGTGTGAGCCCCTTGTTGGACAGGGGCTGTCTCTATCTTTGCCGAACTGTACATTCCAAGCACTGAGTATAGTGCTCTGCGCATCGTAAGCGCTCAATAAATGCAACTGAATTAATCAATATGATTGAATGAATCCACCCTGTCACATAGCCCATAAGCTTGGCAATATTCTCATTCATTCATTCAATTCAATCATATTTATTGAGTGCTTACTGTGTACAGACCATTGCACTAAAAAGGTTGGGAGAGTGCAATATAACAATAACAGACATATTCCCTGCCCACAATGAGCTTATGGTCTAGAGGGGGAAACAGACATGATATAAATAATTACAGATATGTAATAATAATATTAATGTTGGCATTTGTTAAGTGCTTACTATGTGCAGAGCACTGTTCTAAGCACTGGTGTAGATACCGGGTAATCAGGTTGTCCCATGTGGGGCTCACAGTCTTATTCCTCATTTTACAGATGAGGTAACTGAGGCACAGAGAAGTTAAGTGATTTGCCCATAGACACAGAGCTGACAAGTGGCAGAGCCAGGATTCAAACCCAAAACCTCTGACTCCCAAGCCCGTGCTCTTTCCACTGAGCCATGCTGCTTCACATAAGTGCTGTGGGGCTGAGAGGGGGAATGAATAGAGAGAGCAAGACAGGGTGATGCAGAAGGGAGTGGGAGAAGATGAAAGTCAACCCACATATTCACTTGGTCAACAAGTCCTGTTGGCTCTACATTCATAATGTTTTTAAAATCTCCCCTTTCCTCTCCATCCAAACTACTACAACTACTACTACTACTACTACTAATTGCTGTGGGGTTTTTTAAGCATTTACTACATGGTAGGCATTGTACTAAGCGTTGTGGTGGATATAAGCAAATTAGGTTGGACACAGTCCCTGCCCCCGTGGAGCTGTCAGTCTCTATCCCTATTTTACAGATGAGTTAACTGAGGCACAGAGAAGTGAAGTAATTTGCCAAAGGTCACACAGCAGACAAGGGGCGGAGCTGGAGCTATCCATGACTCCATTTCTGTGGAGTCAAGAGGGCAGAAACCAAGCCGGAGGGGGTCAAGGAGAGAATTGGAGGACACGACATGGAGGCAGTGAGTGTGGAAAGAAAAAAAAACTTATTGTCCTTGGACCATTTGTATATCTTTTATTTGAACAGAAATTTTAAAATTCCTGTGGAAATTCCTAAAAGAAGCTGTAAAGCCAAGACAACATGGTACAGTGCCACTGGTGCTATCTCTAGTTCCAGCTCCAGCTCCAGAATCCATGACCTCCTGAGTCCCAGGCTTGTGCTCTATCCACTAAAACATGCTGCTTCTCACTCAGTAATAATAAAAACTAATACACTGATCAAGGCATTTATTATATCCCAACCTGACTATTGCATGAGGCTCTTTGCCGACCTCCATGCCTCCTCTCTCCTACTATTCCAGTCCATATTCTATCTACACCTACTTCCTTGGAGAAGTCATTCTCCCCCATGGTTTCAACTATGATCTCTGTGCAGATACTTCCCAAATCTACATCTGCAACTTTGATCTTTCAGAGAAGCAGAAGTGAGAAGCAGCTCGGCTTAATAGATAGGGCACAGGCCTGCAAGTTAGAAAGACTTGAGTTCTAATCCTGCCTCTGCCACATGTCTGCTGTGACCTTGGAGTCACTTAGAGAAGCAGTGTGGCTCAGTAGAAAGAGCCTGGGCTTGAGAGTCAGCAGTCGTGGGTTCTAATCCCGACTCCATCACTTGTCAGCTATGTGACTTCGGGCATGTTGCATAATTTCTCTGTGCCTCAGTTACCTCAACTGTGAAATGGGCATTATTAATAATAATAATAATTATGGCATTTGTTAAGCGCTTACTATGTGCAAAGCACTGTTCCAAGTACTTGGGTAGATACAGGGTAATCAGATTGTCTCATGTGGGGCTCACAGTTTTTTTTAATCCCCCTTTTCATCATTTTACAGATGAGGTAACTGAGGCATTAAGACTGTGAGCCCCACGTAGGACAACCTGATTATCTTGTATCTCCCCCAGCGCTTAGAACAGTGCTTGGCACATAGTAAGTGCTTAACATATACCATTATCATTATTATTATCATTGACTTCTCTGGCCTTCAGTTATTGCATCTGTAAAATGGGGGTTAAGAGTGTGAGTCCCATGTGGGACAGGGATTGTGTCCAACCTAATTAACTTGTATCTACCCCAGTGTTTAGAACAGTGCTTGCCACATAATGAGTGCTTAACAAGTACCATAATTATCAATTATTATTATTATTCTCCTTCTCTGCAGTCTCATATTTTCTCCTGGCTTCAGGACATCTCCTCTGGAGTATCCTGACAACATCTCACACTTACTATGTTCAAAACAGAACTCCTTATCTTTCTGCCCAGACCTGTCCTCCTCTTGATTTTCCCATCACTGTAAACAGCACCACCAACCTCCCTCTCTCACAAACCCATAACCTTAACTTATTTCTCAAATATTCAATCTGTCACCAAATCCTGTAGGCTCAACTTCCACAACATTCCTAAAATCCACCCTTTCCATTCCATTCCATGTGAGTCTAAGCACTTATCCTACTTTGTCTTGATTAGTCCATCGGTCTCCTTGCTGACCTTTCTGCCTCCTGTGTCTTCCCACTCCTGGCCATACTTCACTTGGTTCTAATCCTGGCTCTGCCACTTGTGTGCTCTGTGACTTTGGGTAAGTCACTTAACTTCTCTGTGCCTCAGTTACCTCATTTCTAAAATGGGGATTAGGACTGTGAACCTCATTTGGGTCAGGTACTGTATTCAACCTGATAACCTTGTATCTACCCCAGTGCTTAGAACAGTGCTTGGCACATAATAAGCACTTAAATTTCATATTATCATCATTATTATTAGGGTTTATTGTAAAAAGCAATAGCATCTGTATTTTGCACCCACAACAATCAATCAGTGGTATTTACTGAGTGCTTACTGTGTGCAGCTTACTGTACTAAGTGCTTTGGAGAGTATAATATTCTAAAGTAGGTAGACATGATCCCTGCCTTAAGGGAACAGAGATGGAGAGCAACACTAAAATGACAGAATATAAGGATAAGTGCATCTTAAAGCCTTGCTCCCATAATTGGCCCTATTTCTGAACATTGATTTAAGAGGTAAGACTATGGCATTTTAACTTTTTCTTTCCAAAAATTATTGGCTTGTGGCCAGCTTATATATTAGCAAAGAAATCTCCCTAGAGGGAGTTACCCATCTTCACTGGTTTCAGTAGCAAAGCAGTTGACAAGGAGGAATAATAAAGACACAAATTAAAGCTTACTAATGTCCTGCCGAGAGCTCCAAGTGCACCTTGCCTTTCCCATTAACTTTCAGTAGACAATCTCCATTACAGAGAAATAGATCACAGCTCCATTAATATAAAGTTCAAGATATAGCTGGTAATTTTAACTTTTCTCCTTGAAATTCAAAGATTGCTTTATAGGGCTTTTTTCTTGCTACTGGATTTCTAATAAATACAAAGATGACTCTGGTTTGATTAAGCCAAAAGGAGTTTGGCTCTGGGCAGCGAGGTGCTCTATAATTAATTCCTTCAATCAATCAGTCAGTTGATGATATTTATTGAGCATTTGCTGAGTGCAGAGCATTTGACTAAGCACTAGGGAGAATACCATAAAACAGAGGTGGTTAGACATGTTCCCTGCCCACAGGCAGCTTACAGTCTAGATGGAGAGCTAGACACTGATACAAATAATTTACAGATATAGACATAAATGCTTTGGGGCTGAAGCTGAGTTGAATACCAAATGTCCAAAGGGTATGGATCCAGGTGCATAGATGAAGCATAAGGGAGAGAAAATCAGGGAAAGAGGATTAATCAAAGAAAGCTTCTTAGAGGGGATGTGACCTTAAAAAGGCATTGAAGGTGGGGAAAGTATGATCTGGAGTATATGGAGGGGGAGGGGGTTCCAGGCCAGAAGGTGGACATGGGAATGGGGTCACTGACAAGATAGATGAGACGGGGGCACAGTGAACAAGCTGGCACTAGAGGAGTCAAGTAGACTAGTCTGGCTGTAGTAGGAGATCAGTGAGGTAAGGAAGGAGAGAGGGGAAGCTTAATGAATGCTTTAAAGACAATGGAAAGGAGCTTTTGTTTGATACGGTTTGATGGGAAACAAGTGGTATTCATTCATTCATTCAATTGTATTTATTGAGTGCTTACCATGTGCAGAGCACTGTACTAAGTGCTTGGAAAGTACAATTCAGCAACAGAGAGAGACGATCCTTACCCAACAATGGGCTCACAGTCTAGAAGGGGGAGAGAGACAAAAAAAACAAGTAAACAGGCATCAGTGACATCAAAATAGATAAATAGAATAGGTACCAAGGAGTGGGAAGACTTGGACTGAATTTTTCTTAGAAAAATGATTTATGCAGCAGGGTGGAGTATGGACTAAGTCTTCATTTCCTCTTCTCCCACTCTCTTCTGCAGTGTCCTTACACTTGGCTTTGCACCCTTTATTCAGTCCTCCCTCAGCACTATTGTACTTATGTACATATTTTAATGGCATTTATTTATATTAATGTCTGTCTCCATCTCTATACCATGAGAGTGCTGTGGGCACAGAACATGTCTACCAGCTCTGTTATATTATACTCCCTCAAGCATTTAATACAGTGCTTTGCACACAGTAAGTGTTTAATGAATCTGATCAATTGATGGATTGACTGGAGTGTGGAGTGACAAGAGGCAGGGAAGTCAGCGAGGAGGCAGATTCAGTAGATCTCTAACTGGATGTCCTGCTAACACCTCAAACTAATAGTAATAGTGGTGTTTGTTAAACATTTACCATGTGCCAGGCACTGTCTTAAATGCTGAGACGGATACAGCACTGTACTCGTCCGCTCAACTGTATATATTTTCATTACCCTATTTATTTTGTTAATGAATTGTACATCGCCTTGATTCTATTTAGTTGCCATTGTTTTTACGAGATGTTCTTCCCCTCGACTCTATTTATTGCCATTGTTCTTGTCTGTCCATCTCCCCCGATTAGACTGTAAGCCCGTCAAACGGCAGGGACCGTCTCTATCTGTTGCCGACTTGTTCATCCCAAGCGCTTAGTACAGTGCTCTGCACATAGTAACCGCTCAATAAATATTATTGAATGAATGAATGAATGAATGAATGAATGGATACTAGCAATTCAGGTTAGACACAGCCCCTGTCCCATATGGGGCTCACGGTCTTAATCCCTATTTTACAGATGAGGTAAATGAGGCACAGAGAAATTAAGTGACTTGCCCAAGGTCACGCACAGAAGCAGTGGAGTCAAGATTAGAACACAGATCTTTCTCAAGCCCAGGCTCGTACTCTATCCACTAGACAACCCTGCTTCTTGTGTCCAAACATGTCCAAACATGACCAAAACTAAACTCCTTATCTGCCCACCTACACCATATGCTCCCCCTGACTTTTCCATCATTTAATGCTATACCAATAATAATACTAACTGCGGAAATGTGATACTGTGAAGTAGGAGAGAGATTAAAGGAGGAGAGGTAAATTTGGGAATCATCATCTTAAAGATGGTAGTTGAAGCTAGGGGAGCAAATGAATTCTCCAAGGGAGTGGGTGTAGATGGAGAATAGATGCAGACCCAGAAAAGAACCTTGAGGGACCTCCCCCGACTCCCCACCACAGTTACAGAGTAGGAGATCAAGGAGGCGCCTACAAAAGTCACTGAGAAAGAACAGTCAAAGAGATTAGAGGTGGACAAGGAGAGGACGGTGTCAGTGAAGCCTTGGTTGGATAATGTTTCTAGGCGAAGGGCATGGTCCATAGTGTTGAGGGCAGCTGAGAGATCGAGGAGGATTAGGATAAAGCAACGTGCTCAGTGGAAAGAGCCCGGGCTTGGGAGTCAGAGGTCATGGGTTCTAATCCCAGCTCTGCCACTTAGCTGTGTCACTTTGGGCAAGTCATTTAACTTCTCTCTGCCTCAGTTCCCTCATCTGTAAAATGGGGATTAAGTCTGTGAGCTCCACATGGTACAAACTGATCACCTTGTATCCCCCCAGAGCTTAGAACAATGCTTCACACATAGTAAGAGCTTACAAATGCCATCATCATTATTATTATTATAAAGTAAAGGCTGTTGGATTTGGTGAGAAGGTCACTGGTAATCTTAGAGAGAGCTGTTTCTGTGGAGTTTAGAGAGCAGAAATCAGATTGGAAGGAGTCAGGGTGAGAATTGGAGGAGAAGTGGAGAGAGTGGGTATAGACAACTCGCTCAGGAAGTTTGGAGAGGAATGGCAGGAGGGAGTTAGGGCAATAATTGGAGAGAACTGTGGGGTGAAGGGTTTTGATGTTTTTTTAGGGTAGGGGGTACATGAGCAAGCTTGAAAACAGTGGGGAAGAAGTCACTGGAAAGTGAATAGTTGAAGATGGAGTACAAGGAGGGAGAAAGGGAGGGGGCAAGTGTTTTAATAAAATATGAATTAATATTGTGATTTCACAGGATCAGTTGCTGCTGCTTCTGTCCCAGGTGGTACAGGGCAGTCAAATCCCTAAACACACACTGTAGAGCATGATAGGGAGTTCAAGCAAGTAACCCTGAGAGTTATTAAAAGTGAACAATGAGACATAAATGTCCAGTCATGCACATTCCTCTGGTGCTGTTTCTTGAAGTGTGCAGAACGGATCTCAGGGCCACATTCTCACTTCACTGAGATTGGGGACTCAAAGGCTGAAGTGACAATCAGTGAGAACACCATTGGAGAATATTTCTGTGCTTTCCTTGGTTGACAGAAGTCGGTCAGGACAGGCTAGCGGGGGTGGGGAATCTTCATCTTCTTTAGTCGTCATCTCGTCTCAGGACTCTTCCGGCCAATCTGCTGCTTGTAAGTGTTCAGCAGCTGATGGCTCATCAGTATGCGAAGCTGAGATCATTCACTTGCAGCACTGAGGAGGTTGACAGTGTGGAAATAATATCCTATTCCAAGGTCAGATGGAGTAAGGATAGCATAGAGTACAGACAAAAAGACTCCTTGATTGCCTGGTATCATACACATGAGAGTATCACCATGAGCAATATCTTCTTTTTTCAATCTTCAAACCAAAGGATATATATCATACATATGTGTGTTTTGTGTGCATGCATGTACATGGTTACATATACATACATATATACATAATAATGTTGGTATTTGTTAAGCGCTTACTATGTGCAGAGCACTGTTCTAAGCGCTGGGGTAGATACAGGGTAATCAGGTTGTCCTACGTGAGGCTCACAGTCTTAACCCCCATTTTACAGATGAGGTAACTGAGGCCCAGAGAAGTTAAGTGACTTGCCCACAGTCACACAGCTGCCAAGTGGCAGAGCCGGGATTCGAACCCATGACCTCTGACTCCCAAGCCCGAGCTCTTGCCTCTGAGCCACGCTGCTTCTCTGCATGAACCCATGTTAAGAATGAACAAACTGACAACTATACCCATTGAGAACCTATATATCACAGCATACATATTCCCTATGTGTTTTCACATGTTTGTGTGTTTGTGTGTTTGTTCTTTCTGTCCAAATATGATACCATTTGAAATTGGGACTGTCCATTTATACTAGAGTCCTGGAGAGGCCGTGAGTGTGGCAATGTCTCTTCCATGCTGTCTACACACAAATCCTAAATAGGCCTACTCAGATGCTTAAAGAGTTTCCCAATAATGTGTTACTTCAAGGCAACTGAGGCCATCATCTTAAGCTCCTGTTTGCATAGAAGGTCATGTATTGGAAGTGGGGAAGAGAGGTCTGAATGAGAGAGAAGTCAGCAGGGCAGATGCCTGATTTGGTCTGACAGCAGTGAAAATGGGATCTGAGCTTCCTCTCTCTCTGGCAATTTTTTTTGTATTTCTTAAGTGCTTAGTATGTACCAAGCAGATTGGATACAATCTATGTCCCACATGGGACTCACAGTCTTAATCCCTATTTTAGATGAGGCACAGAGAAGTGAAGTGACACAGAAAAGTGAAGTGATGTGCCCACAGTCACACAGCAGACAAGTGACAGAGCTGGAATTAGAATGCGGGCCCTTCGTACTCCCAGTCCCGTGTTCTACCCATTAGGCCATGCTGCTTGTAGGCAGATGGGCTGAGGTGTGGTCTGTGGCCAGGCACAGACCAACTCTTCATTGCTGTATTGTACTTTTCCAAGCACTTAGTACAGTGCTCGACACACAGTAAGTGCTTAATAAATACGATTGACTGAATGAATAGCTAACACCTTTCTCTACAGTAGGCATGGCTAGGCCATTGTGTGTTTCTTAGGTCAATGTTGATTGAACTCACACTTGTGCCATGTGACAATTCCTTGCTGCTCAGAGCCCCATCAATCCAGTTTCTAAACAAACCCTGTAAGTAGGATAGGTCACAGAACAAGAATAATAATAATAATAATGATGGTTTTCATTAAGCACTTACTATGTGCCAAGCACTGTTCTAAGCACTGGGGTAGATACAAGATAATCAGGTTATCCCACGTGGGGCTCACAGTCTTAATCCCCATTTTAAGGATGAGGTAAATGAGGTCCAGAGAAGTTGAGCAACTTGCCCAAGGTTACCTAGCAGACAAGTGACAGAGCTGGGATTAGAACCCATGTCCTTAATAATAATAATAATGTTGGTATTTGTTAAGCGCTTACTATGTGCAGAGCACTGTTATAAGCGCTGGGGGAGATAGAGGGTCATCAGGTTGTCCTACGTGAGGCTCACAGTCTTAATCCCCATTTTACAGATGAGGAAACTGAGGCACAGAGAAGTTAAGTGACTTGCCCACAGTCACACAGCTGACAAGTGGCAGAGCAGGGATTCGAACCCATGACCTCTGACTTCCAAGCCCGTGCTCTTTCCACTGAGCCACGCCATGCTCTATCCACTAAGCCATGCTGCTTCTCCATTAGCTCTTCTAGGGAGTCTTGTGCCAGCAGGCACTCAGGGAGAGAGGCTTATGAGTAACCTTCCAGGCTGGAACTCTCCTAAATGTGATGGTGCCCCAGTCACCCCACCCCCACAGCCCATAATTACTAAGAATGAGCTAATGAGCTCTAAGGTGGCTAAGCTCCTGGGGGCAAAGTATGCTCCTTTGTTGTGTTTGAAAATATGAAGTTTTGGGGGGAAATCTTTCATGAAGATGCAAAGTCATTCAAAATTATCATGAATTGGTTAAGTGCTTATTCAGGAGTTATTCAGAGTGACCAGGAAAAGTGGGTATGGTTAGCCCAAAATAATGACTATTCCATCACCTATGTGAATTAGGTTCTACAAAATGCAAGCCTCTCTATCCTTCAATATTCTTCCCAACTACTTTCTCCCTGTAACTTGACCCAAACTCCTTGGAAAAATCTGACAAAGAGCAAATTTAAAAATCTGATTTTTTTGTATCATTACAATTGGGGAAACAGGAGTTATCTAAAATGGACAGATTTTTCCCTGGCTTTTCTTTTCACACCTCTTTTCCTTTTCCCTTCTGCCCTCTTTTCTATTCTGTCTTCCCCGTTCTCTCTAAACCTCTCTTCTTCCCGCCAACCCCGCCTCCCTTTCTGTCTCTGGTTCTCTCTCTCTCTCTCTCTCTTGCCCTTCTCCTCTTCTTTATCTTTCTCCCTGTCCCTCCTTTTCTTCTTTATCTGTCTCTCTCCTCCCCCCCCCTTATTTGCTCCTCCTTTTCACCTCACCGCCCCCCTCCCAATTCATCTCTTACTGCAGGACTTTGTCTCTCTCTTCCCTCCCCATCAAACTCAGGCACTGAACAGAGTCAATTATCCAGACGGATCTGCTCCCACACTGAGGGAGACCCTCATTGTTCATCTTCCCTCCAGGCTCCATCAGTCTCTCTGGGCAGCAGAGAAAGTTCCAGAAGGAATTGCCTACCAACTCTCCCTTATGCTTTGGCAAGACACCTGCTGTGGTCCCATCTCTCATCTTCCTCCTTGCCTTCATCCTGGGCCTCATGTTTGTGCCCTGCAGATCTGGAGTGGGCTTGAAGACCAGAATAAACAATACTTCTCTCCACTGCCTGGATCATCTTTCTAAAGAAACGTTCAGGATGTGTCACCCTGCTCCTCAAAAATCTCCCGTAGCTGTCCTTCCACCTCCTTATCAAACAAAAACTCCTCCCCATTGGCTTTAAAGCAGTCCATCCCCTTGCCCCCACCTACCTCACCTCACTTCTCGCCTTCTACAACCCAGCCTGTACACTTCTCTCCTCTAGTACTAACCTTCTCACTGTGCCTCGATCTCAACTGTCCCACTGCCAACCCCTGGGCCACGTTCTACCTCTGGCCTGGAAAACCTCCCTTCTCCAATCCGACAATTTCTCTTCCCCGCTTCAAAGCCTTACTGAAGGTACATCTCCTCCAAGAGGCCTTCCCAGACTAAGCCCCACTTTTCCTCATCTCCCACTCCCTTCTGCATTGCCCTGACTTGCTCCCTTTGCTCTCCCCTACCCCCTGCCCCCAGCACGTATGTATATATCTGTAATTGTATTTATTTATATTGATGTCTGTCTAACCCCATCTAGATTGTTAGCTCATGTGGCCAGGGATTGTCACTCTTTATTGCTGTATTGTACTTTCCAAGTGCTTAGTATGATGCTCTGTACACAGTAAGTGCTTAATAAATACGACTGAAAGAATGAATGAATAAATGAATTCAGAAGCCAGTCAGCCAGAGGAGGGGGTGTGCCGGGCTTGGAAACCCAGTACTCATAGGCTATTGTTGATCTGGGCTGTGAGTGATCAGGATGAAGGTGGCTGGGTAGGAGGAATTCTCAGAGGGGGCAACAGTATGCACTTAATAAATATGATTGAATGAATGAATGAGCAACATAAAACTGATTTGGAGGAGGAGACTACTTGCTATAATAGCCTCAGTACTGTACTGATTCTCATTTCTGTCTTTGTGTTTTCTTAGGGGCTTGTTTCATCTCTCCATACGTATTGGTCGCAGTCCCCTCTGCTCTTTTTTATTTTTAAATCGGGAGTCTCCCCAACCCCCAGGGACGAGGTCTAATTCCCATCTGTGTATTCTTTCCCACCACTTAGTAGTGTGCTGTGCCCTTAAAAAATACCATCAATAATAATAATAATAATTATGGTATTTGTTAAGCACTTACTATGTTCCAGGCACTGTACTAAGTGCTGGGGTAGATACAAGGGAATAGGGTTGGACACAGTCTCTTTGGCACGTGGGGCTCACAGTCTCAATCCCCATTTTATAGATGAGTTAACTGAGGCCCAGAGAAGTGAAATGACTTGCCTAAGGTAACACAGCAGACAAGAGGCAGAGTCAGGATTAGAACCCATGACCTTATGACTTCCAGATCCATGCTCTGTCTACTATGCCATGCCACTTCTCTATTACTACTGCTACTACTAATAGAGCAGCAGCAGGAAGTTTTCTCAATCATTATTATTATTATCATTATCATTATATTTGTTAAATGCTCACTATGTATCAAGCACCCTTGTAAGTGGTGGGATACATACAAGTTAATCAAGGTGGATAAAATCCCTGTCCCACATGAGGTTCACAGTCTAAGATGGCAAATTATGCTGGCAAAACAATCAGTATTAATCAGTTCTGGCAACTGCCTGCTGTGTGGCCTTGGGCAAATCAGTAAACTTCTCTGTGCCTTAATTTCCTCATCTGTACAATGGGAATTCAATACCCATCCTCTCTCCTACTTAGACTGTGAGCCCCATGTGGGACAGGGACTGAGTACAGGGTGATTAACTGTATCTACCCTAGCACTTAGAACAGTGTTTGAAACAGAGTAAGTGCTTAACAAATACCATCATTATCAATCAATGCTATTTCTTGAGCACTTACAATCAATCAATCATTGGTAACAGAACTTCTTCTTTTCCCAACCAAAACCTGCCCTCCCCTTGACTTTCCCATTACTATAGATAGCACCACCATCTTTCGGAGAAGCAGCGTGGCTCAGTGGAAAGAGCATGGGCTGGGGAGTCAGAGTCATGGATTCAAATCCTGGCTCCACCACTTGTCAGCTGTGTGACTTTGGGCAAGTCACTTAACTTCTCTGTGTCGCAGTTACCTCAACTGTAAAATGGGGATTAAGACTGTGAGCCCCACATGGGATAACCTGATCACGTTTTCATCATCCCCAGTGCTTAAAACAGTGCTTTGCACATAGTAAGTGCTTAACAAATGCCATTATTATTATTACAAGCCCCTAACCTTGGCATGATCCTTGATACTTTTCTCTCATTTAATTCAGATATTCAATGTATCATTAAACTCTGTGGGTTCAACCTTCACAATATCGCTAAAATCAGCCCAGTCTCCTCCATCCAAACTGCTTTCATGTTAATCCAAGCATTTATCCTATCCTACCTTGAATATTGTATTGGGCACCTTGCTGACCTCCCTGCCTCCTGTCTCTCTTCTCTCCAGTCCATACTTCATTCTGCTGCTCAGATCATTTATCTACAAAAATGTTCAGTCTATGTTTCCCCACTCCTCAAAATCCTCCAGGGGTTGCTCATCCACCTCTTCATTAAACAGGAACTCCTTACCATTAGCTTTAAAGCACTCAACCACCTTCTCCCCTCAAACTTCACCTCCTTAATTCTTACTAGAACCCAAACCGCATGCTTTGCTCCTCTAATACCAACCTACTCACTCTACCTTGATCTCATCTCTCTTGCTGCTGACCCCTAGCACACATCCTAAATCTGACCTGGAACTCTGGAAATCTGATCTGGAACTTTTTAACAAGTTATTCCTTTCTTGTATTCTGATGGGAAAGCCGGAACTCCAACAGGTGCAGCTTTGCAAACCTCTACCTATCCCAGACTCTGGGTAATCCTTCCCCCCACCCCCCACCCGAGGGGGCAGACAATCAGTGAGATAGAATCCTCACTGTAACTCACCAGCCATAGATCTTCAATCTCCCAGGAAGAGGAAGTGGATGAGCAGCATTTGGATTTGGATTCAGTTTACAACCCCAGCTGGGTCCTTGAAAGTGATCCCTCCAGCCTGGACATGGAGCCTTGAGCCAGCCTCACTCTTATGGGCACATGGGCACTTCTACCTCTCAGGCATCTGAAGAATACTGAATAGGAGGACATATAGGAAGACACTCTGCCTCCTGTAACCTCTTGATGCTCCTATCCAAAACGGAGGAGCCAATTCTCCTCAGGTGTGTATAATGGATAGAGCATTGCCCTGGCAGTCAAAAGGCCATGGGTTTTAATCCCAGCTCCACCACTTGCTTGCTTGGGCAAGTCACTTCACATCTCTGAGCCTCAGTTATCTCATCTATAAAATGGGGATTAAGACTGTGAGCCCACTGCAGGACAGGGACTGTGTCTAACCTGATTAGCTTGTATCCATCCCAGTGCTTAGTACAGTGTCTGGCACATAGTAAGTATTTAACAAATACCATTATTATTATTATTATTATTATTATTATCTCCTCCAAGAAGGCTTCCTTGACTAAACCCTCCTTTCCTCTTTTCCCACTCCCTCCTCTGTCACCCTGACTTGCTCACTTTATTCATCCTCCATCCCAGCCTCACAGAATTTAGGTACATATTATTGTTTATTTATATTAATGTTTGTCTCCTCCTCTATAATGTAAGCTCATTGTGGGCAGGGAATTTGTTTATTGTTGTACTGTACTCTCCCAAGCACTTAGTACAGTGTTCCACATGAAGTAAGTGCTCAATAAATACAATTGAATGAATTTATTAGTAAAGGCTATTCACACCCACAGCCTCCACTTTGTCCCCCTACCTCCCTTCTCATAACTTTCTCATCACTTTTTACAACACCATAACTGTTCTTGACCCCACTGGATCTTCCAGTTATTGTAGAATCTCTCTCTTATCCCCTTTCTTTGATCTCCTTGAACAAGTTGTTTACACCTTCTGCCTCTACTTCCTCCCCTCCAATACTCACTTGACTCCTGCAAACTGGCTCCTGCCCACTACACTACACAGAAAATGCCCTTTCTACGTTCAACAGTGGTCTCCTTCTTGCCAAAACAAATGGCCTCTACTCCATACTAATCCTCCTAGACCATTCAGTTGCTTTCAACACAGTGGACTACTTCCTTCATCTGGAAACATTATGTAACCTTGACTCCATTGACTCTGTCCTTTCCTGGTTCTCCTCCTATCGCTCTGGCTGTTCATTCTCAGTCTCTTTCAATGGCTTCTTCTCTGCCTCCAATCCCCTTGGCCCTCCACCTTCCCAGTGGACTTAGATACATATCTTTTACATTCTATTACCTCAATCTGAAATTTGTGGTGAGTCTCCCACACTAAATTACAAGCCCTGTGAAGACAGGAATCATGCCTAATCATTCTGTTGTGCTCTCTGAAGTGCTTAGTGCAGTAAGTGCTCAGTAAATATGATTGAATGAATGTAGTGCTCTATTCAGGATAAGTACTCAATAAATACTACTAATTAATGGAAAAATTCAATAGAATGGTCATGATAAATTCATCAGATTGAGTCAGTTGTTTTACACAGCTAGCCAGTGTTTGAAGAGCCTATACAATCCCTTCATTCTATGTGTTTTTGACTGCTCCAATAAGAGGTAAACTTTCAGCAGAAAATGGGATGGAAATATAGAATCCAATAAAATCATGGTATAAATAACTCATTACAGCATATGTGGGAGACAGTTTGACCTAGTGAAAAGAGCATGTAAAGTGAGAGTAAGGCACTAACCTGTGATTTGAACCTTAGTCTAAATCCCAGCTTTTCCACTAGCCTAATTTGTGACCTTGGGGAAGTCACTTAACCGCTCTGGGCCTCAATTTCTTCATCTGTATTGAGTCCCACATAGGATAGGAACTGAATCTGATCTCAGAACCTTGAACCTATTCAAATGCTGAGCACATAGTAAGAGCTTAATGCATGTCATAATAATTCATAAGGTGATGAAGGTGCAGCACGGCAAGACTCTACCGTGACCTTATCATGTCCCTGAAAATCTGTCCCTGGGGAAACACTGAGGAGGTGAGGAGGGGGAACAGGACATGAGTTCTTGTCTTTTATGGACTTCTTTAAGCATCTATTATGTGCCAAGAACTGTACTAAGCACAGTGGTAATAATGATAATAATGATGGTATTTGTTAAGCACTTACTATGTGCCAAGCACTGTTCTAAGTGCTGGGGGAGATACAAGGTAGTCAGGTTGTCCCACGTGGGGCTCACAGTCTTAATCCCCATTTTACAGATGAGGGAACTGAAGCACAAATAAATTAAGTGATTTGCCCAAAGCCGCACAGCTGACAAGTGGCAGAGCCAGGATTAGAACCATTAGAACAATGGTAGATATAAGCTAATCAGATTGGACACATCCTATGTCCCACATGGGGCTCAGAGTCTTAATTCCCATTTTACAGATGAAGTAAAATGCTGCTGCCCTACACTGTAAATTCCTTGAGGGCAGGGCAAGTGTCTACTAACTCTGTTGTATTGTACTCTCCTAAGACCAAGTAAAATGCTCTGCGCATGGTAAGCGCTCAATAAATACAATTGTTTGATGGATGGATTAATAAACCCATCAGGAAAAGAGACGTTTCTCCTCACTCAAACTGAGGCCATGAGAAAGCCTTCAGGCAGGGGCTCCTCGAAGGAGAGTAAAAAAGCCGTAAGCACTGCTTAGTAGATAGAGCACAGGCCTGGGAGTCATTCATTCATTCATTCATTCAATCGTATTTATTGAGCGCTTACTGTACGTAGAGCACTGTATTAAGCATTTGGAAAGTATAATCCAACAGAGAAGCAGCGTGGCTCAGTGGAAAGAGCACAGGCTTGGGATTCAGAGGTCATGGGTTCTAATCCTGTCTCCACCACTTGTCACCTGTGTGACTTTGGGCAACTCACTTAACTTCTCTGTGCCTCAGTTACCTCATCTGTAAAATGGGGATTAAGACTATGAGCCCCATGTGGGACAACCTGATTACCTTTTATCCCCCCAGAACTTAGAACAGTGCTTGGCACATAGTAAGTGCTTAACAAATACCATCATCATCAATAAAAAGAGAGAATTCCTGCCCACACTGGGCTTACAGTTTAGAAGGGGGGAGACAGCCATCAAAACAAGTAAACAGGCATTAATATAAATAAATAAAATTATAGATATATACACTTCAAAACAAGTAAAGAGGAAACAATATACATAAATAGAATTATATATATGTACATGTATACACAAGTGCTGAAGGGTTGGGAGGGGGGATAGAGCAAAGGGAGCAAGTAAGGGCTACACGGAGGGGAGGGGGAGCTGAGGAAAGGGAGGCTTAGTCTGGGAAGGCCTCTTGGAGTAGGGCTTTGAAGGGAAGAAGTGTGCTAATTTGGCAGATTTTAGAAGGGAGGGCTTTCCAGGCCAGAGGTAGGACGTGGGCCAGTGGTTGATGGCGGGACAGGCTAGAAAGATAATAATGTTGGTATTTGTTAAGCGCTTACTATGTGCAGAGCACTGTTCTAAGCGCTGGGGTAGACACAGGGGAATCAGGTTGTCCCACGTGGGGCTCACAGTCTTAATCCCCATTTTACAGATGAGGGAACTGAGGCATAGAGAAGTTAAGTGACTTGCCCACAGTCACACAGCTGCCAAGTAGCAGAGCTGGGATTCGAACCCATGGCTTCTGACTCCAAAGCCCGGGCTCTTTCCACTGAGCCACGCTGCTTCTCAGAGCAAGAAAGAGGCACAGTGTTCTCACAGTGTTAGCACCAGAAGAACGGAGTGTGTGGAATGGGATATAGAAGGAGAGAAGGGAGGTGAAGTAAGAAGGGGCAAGGTGATGGAGAGCTTTGAAGCCAATAGCGAGCAAATTTTGCTTGATACGAAGGTTGATGGGCAACCACTGGAGATTTCTGATGGGGCGGGCGGCGGGGGGTGACATTCCCAGAACATTTCTGTAGAAAGATAATCTGGGCAGCAGAGTGAAGTATGGACTGAAGTGGGGAGGGACAAGAAGCTGGGAGGTCAGAAAGGAGGGTGGGAGGTCAGAAAGGAGGCAGGTGCAGTAATGAGTCAGGAGAGCATGAGAGATTATACTAATGTGGTAGCAGTTTGGATGGAGAGGAAAGGGCGGATCTTGGCAATGTCGTGAAGTTGAGACCGGCAGGCTTTGGTGATGGATTGGATATTCATTCATTCATTCATTCAATAGTATTTATTGAGCGCTTACTATGTGCAGAGCACTGTACTAAGCGCTTGGGATGAACAAGTCGGCAACAGATAGAGACAGTCCCTGCCGTTGGATGGGCTTACAGTCTAATCGGGGGAGACGGACAGACAAGAACAATGGCACTAAACAGCGTCAAGGGGAAGAACATCTCGTAAAAACAATGGCAACTAAATAGAATCGAGGCGATGTACAATTCATTAACAAAATAAATAGGGTAACGAAAATATATACAGTTGAGCGGACGAGTACAGTGCTGTGGGGATGGGAAGGGAGAGGTGGAGGAGCAGAGGGAAAAGGGGAAAATGAGGGTTTAGCTGCGGAGAGGTAAAGGGGGGATGGCAGAGGGAGTAGAGGGAGAAGAGGAGCTCAGTCTGGGAACGCCTCTTGGAGGAGGTGAGTTTTAAGTAGGGTTTTGAAGAGGGAAAGAGAATCAGTTTGGCGGAGGTGAGGAGGGAGGGCGTTCCAGGACCGCGGGAGGACATGACCCAGGGGTCGACGGCGGGATAGGTGAGACCGAGGGACGGTGAGGAGGTGGGCGGCAGAGGAGCGGAGCGTGCGGGGTGGGTGGTAGAAAGAGAGAAGGGAGGAGAGGTAGGAAGGGGCAAGGTGATGGAGAGCCTTGAAGCCTAGAGTGAGGAGTTTTTGTTTGGAGCGGAGGTTGATAGGCAACCACTGGAGTTGTTTAAGAAGGGGAGTGACATGCCCAGATCGTTTCTGCAGGAAGATGAACCGGGCAGCGGAGTGAAGAATAGACTGGAGCGGGGCGAGAGAGGAAGAAGGGAGGTCAGAGAGAAGGCCAAAACAGTAGTCTAGCCGGGATATAACGAGAGCCCGTAACAGTAAGGTAGACGTTTGGGTGGAGAGGAAAGGGCGGATCTTGGCGATATTGTAGAGGTGAAACCGGCAGGTCTTGGTAACGGATAGGATGTGTGGGGTGAACGAGAGAGACGAGTCAAGGATGACACCGAGATTGCGGGCCCGAGAGACGGGAAGGATGGTCCACGGTGATAGAGAAGTCTGGGAGAGGACCGGGTTTGGGAGGGAAGATGAGGAGCTCAGTCTCGCTCATGTTGAGTTTTAGGTGGCGGGCCGACATCCAGGTGGAGACGTCCTGGAGGCAGGAGGAGATGCGAGCCTGAAGGGAGGGGGAGAGGACGGGGCGGAGATGTAGATCTGCGTGTCATCCGCGTAGAGATGGTAGTCAAAGCCGTGAGAGCGAATGAGTTCACCGAGGGAGTGAGTGTAAATGGAGAACAGAAGAGGGCCAAGAACTGACCCTTGAGGAACTCCAACAGTTAAAGGATATATGGGCTCCACACCAGAAGGACTTGGATCCTAATCTCAGTTCTGCCATTTGTCTGCTGTGTGACCTGAGGCAAATCACTTAACTTCTCTGTGCCTCAGTAAAATGGGGATTAAGACTGCTAAGGGGTTATGGACTGTGTCCAACCTGATTAGTTTATATCTACACCAGTGCTTAGAACAATGCTTGATACACAGAAAGTGCTTAACAAATACCACTATGTTTATTATTATTTTTTATTATTATTATTATTATTATTTTAGTCTCTGCCCCTCTAATAGAGTTGGAGTGGGACACCTCCTAGAGGCAGTTTTTCAAGTATTTTACAGTGTTTACCTCAAACTGTTCCTTTTCCAAACAAACCAATCAAGCAGTCTTCACTAGGCAGGGTGTCTCATCAATCTGCTTGATTTATGCCAGGAATAATGATGAGACCTAAGTTATCTCATTATCTCTCTGTGGGATGGACTAGGTCATTGAACATACCAACTGGGAACCGATATACAGGGTTATGAGAGGAGGGTGTGAGCTGAATCAATTCTCTAAGAGATGGGTGGGGATTTTAAAGGCTAGAAACCTATTTAGTATGCATAAATAGAATTTTCATTTAAATGAGTCCCAAAACAATGGGGCACATTTTGATTGGGTCACCCAAATAAATTAGTGTTTCTACCTTCCTCCTTTCCCTGTTAAAGACTGCCCAATTTGAAGAAGGTTAAAATGAGCCTAGAGCAGACTGGGGATAATTTAGGTCAAGGGGAGCAGTTTGGCTCACTTGATAAAGTTTGTTAAATCTCAAAACATATTCACTGCTAGGTATCACCAGAACGAATGTGAGACCTTTGAGGCAGAAATCTCCAAGGATCAGGGCATGGCTGGGTGGCAAAGGGGTACTATGGAAGGGGCCAATAGAGGAGCAGAGGGTTATTCTTAGTCTGGAGTATGTGGAACCAGTATTTTTTTAAATCACATTTGTTAAGCATGTACTATGAGCCAGGCATTATACTAAGCGCTGGGGTAGATATGGGCTAATCTGGTTGGACACAGTCCATGTCCCATATGGGGGTCACAATCTTAATTTCCATTTTACAGATGAGGTAACTGAGCCAGAGAGAAACTGAGTGACTTGCCCAGGGTCACACACAGGCGAGTGACAGAATTGGGATTAGAACCCAGGTCCTTCTGATTCCGAGACCCTTGCTCAATCAATCACTCATATTCATTGAGCACTTACTATGTGCAAAGCACTGTACTAAGCACTTGGGAGAGTACAACAGAATTAGCAGGCACATTCCCTGCCCATAATGAGCTTAAAGTCTAGAGGGTGAGACATATTAATATGAATAAATAAGTAGTTTATTGTAAATAATTTAAAGACATGTGCATAAGTGCTGCAGGGTTGGGGGAGGGGCCAATATCCAAAGGTCAAGATCACACTCAATGAATACAATTAAATGAAGGAATGAACATTTTCCTCTAGTCATTATGCCCCATTTGGCCTCCATACCCATTCTGCTTTTTCTTAATGAACAAATTGACTCCACCCTCTCCACTGAACTCAACTCCCTGGCTCACCTGTCCCTTAACTGATCTCTTATCACCAACCCACAGTCCTGTATCACTTATGCAGTTTACTTCCTCCATTCTTCTAAGTGAATCACAGAGCACTGCTAGTATAAATACTGGCACCAGGCAAACCTCATCCATTTTAAACTCATCCTCACCCACCTGCTAGCAAAAGTACTTCTCTATCCCATTGCCCACTGCCCATGACAGCTGTTTCTGTCTTTTAACTCTGTCCTCAAAATCCCTGTCCCCTTTCCTCCCCATCTATTACCCGAGTGAACTTGCCACCTGTTTTATCAAAAAAATTGAAACCATCAGATATGATCTCCCTAAAATCTCCTCTGCTCCTCTCCAGTCCCATCTTCCCCCTACCCTTTCTTCGACTCTCTCATCCTTCCCAGCAGTTTTGCAAGATATCCCCCACCTTCTCTCAAAATCTATCCCCTCCACCTGCACATAGATATGGTAGTTGAAGCCATAGGAGCTAATGATTCTCCAAGGGAATAGGTGTAGATGGAGAATAGAAGGGGACCCAGAACTGAGCCTTGAGAGACTCACACATGGGGTGAAAGGCAGGAAAAGAGACAGAGAAAGAGCAGTCAGAGAGATAAGAGGAGATCCAGCAGCGAATAGATACAGGCCTGGGGTCAGAAGATCCTGGGTTAAACAATAATAATACTTATGGCATTTGTTAAGCACTTACTATACCAAGCACTGTACTAAGCACCGGGGTAGATTCATGGTAATCAGGTTGTCCCTCATGGGGATCACAGTTTTGATCCCCATTTTACAGATGAGGTAGCTGAGGCACAGAGAAGTTAAGTGGTTTGCCCAAAGTCACACGACAAGTGGTGAGAAGTAGCCTGGCTTAGTGGAAAGAGCACGGGTTTGGGAGTCAGAGTTCATGGGTTCTAATCTAGGCTCTGCCAGTTCATTCATTCATTCAATAGTATTTACTGAGCGCTTACTATGTGCAGAGCACTGTACTAAGCGCTTGGAATGTACAAATCGGTAACAGATAGAGACAGTCCCTGCCCTTTGACGGGCTTACAGTCTAATCGGGGGAGACAGACAGACAGAAACAATAGCAATAAATAGAATCAAGATAACAACAAATAGAATCAACAGTTGTCAACTGTGTGATTTTGGGCAAGTCACTTAACTTCTCTGGGCCTCAGTTACCTCATCTGTAAAATAAGGATTAAGACTGTGAGCCTACATGGGACAACCTGAGACCTTGTATCTACCCCAGTGCTTGGCACACAGTAAGTGCTTAATAAATACCATCATTATTAAGTGGCAGAGAAGGGCTTAGAACCCATGTCTTCTGACTCCAAAGCCCAGGCTCTTGCCACTAAGCCACGCTGCTTCTCATGCTGCTGGTTCTAATACCGGCTCCACCACTTGTGACCTTGGGCAAGTCACTTCATTTCTCTGTGCCTCAGTTATCTCATCTGTAAAATAGGGATTAAGACTGTGAGCCCCGTGTGAGGCATGGACTGTGTCCAACCTGCGTAGCTTGTGTCTACCCCAAGGCTTAGAAAAGTGATTGGCACATAATAAGTGCTTTACAAATACCATCAAAAGTGTGATATTTGAAAAGCACTTACTATGTGTCAGGCACATAACCCAGGATCTTCTGACTCCCCAGGCCTGTGTGCTATTATCCGCTGGTTCTCCTCCTATATCTCTGACTGCTCTTTCTCAGTCTCTTTTGCTGCCTTTCACCCTCTCTGTGAGTCTCTCAAGGCTCAGTTCTGGTTCCCCTTCTATTCTCCATCTATGCCTATTCCTTTGGAGAAATCATTAACTCCCATGGCTTCAAATACTATATCTATGTAGATGATTCCTAAATTTACCTCTTCAGCTCTGTCCTTGCTCCTTCTCTATAGTCTTGTATTTCCTTCTGAAGCAGCATGGCTCAGTGGAAAGAGCCTGGGCTTCTCAGAGGTCATGGGTTCGATTCCCCGCTCTGTCACTCGTCAGCTGTGTGACTGTGGGCAAGTCACTTAACTTCTCTATGCCTCAGTTACCTCATCTGTAAAATGGGGATTAACTGTGAGCCTCACGTGGGACGACCTGGTTACCCTGCATCTCCCCCCAGCACTTAGAACAGTGCTCTGCACATAGTAAGCGCTTAACAAATACCAACATTACTCAGGACATCTCTACTTGAATATCTCTCTGATCTCTTAAACTTAACATGTCCAAAAATTAACTCCTCATCTTCCTACCAAAACCTTGCCCTCCTTCAGATTTTCCCATAACTGTAGAAAACACCAATAAATCAATTAATTGTATTTACTGAGCACTTACTGTGTGCGGAACACTGTACCAAATATTTAGGAGAGTACAAAATAACAGAATTGATAGATGCATTGCCTGCCCACAACAAGCTTGCAGTCTAGAGGAAGAAACAGACATTAATATAAATAAATAAATTACAGATATGTGGCTCAGTGGAAAGAGCACGGGCTTGGGAGTCAGAGGTCATGGGTTCGAATCCTGGCTCTGCCACTTGTCAGCCGTGTGACTGTAGGCAAGTCACTTAACTTCTCTGTGTCTCAGTTCCCTCATCTGTAAAATGGGGATTAGGACTGTGAGCCTCATGTAGAACAACCCGATTACCCCAGCATTTAGAACAGTGCTCTGCACGAGGTAACAAATACCAACATTATTATTAAGTGCTGTGGGGCTGAGAGAGGGGTGAATAAAGGAAGCAAATCCAACTGCAAGGGTGATGCAGAAAGGAGTAAGTAGGAGAAGAGGAAATGAGGGCTTAGTTTATTTTCCTATTGCACAAGCTCATAAGCCTTGGCATTATTCTGAGCCCATCTCTCTCAATCAGCCCACTTACTCAATCTGTTACCAAATTCTGTCCATTCTGTCTTCACAACATCTCTAGAATCTGCCCCTTCCTCTCTATCTGAACTGCTACCTCACTGATGCAATATCCTGCCTCGACTACAGCATCAGCTTTCTTGCTAGCTTTCCTACCTCCTGCCTCTCCTCTCTCCAGGCCATACTTCACTCTGCTGCCCAGATCATTTTCTAAAAAAACGGCTCAGTCCCCAACTTCCCTCTCTTCACAAATCACCAATGATTGCTCATCCATTTTCATATTAAACTGAAATCCCTTACCATAGGCATTAAAGCATTCAATCAGCTCCCCTGCTCCTAACTCACCTTGCTGATCTCCTACTATAACCCAACCTGCACTCTTGGCTCCTCTAACTTATCAACACAATCGTTATACCTCAATCTTGTCTTTCTCACCATCAACCCCTTGCCCATGTCCAACTTCTAGTCTGAAACGCCTACTTCATTTATATCCAACAGATCACCATTCCCCTTATCTTCAAAGCCTTATTAAAATCATAGCATGGCCTAGTGAACAAAGCAAGTCCCTGGGAGTCAGAAGGACCTGAACTCTAAACACAAATCTGCCATATGTCTGCTGAGTGACCTTGGGCAACTCAATTTCTCTGTGCCTCAGTTACCTCATCTATAAAATGGGGATTAAGAGTGTGAGCCCCTCGTGGGGCATGGACTGGGTCCAACCTGATTAGCTTGTATCTACCCCACTGCTTACAACAGTGCTTGACACATATTAAGCACTTCACAAATACCAATCATATTTATTGAGTGCTTACTGTGTGCAGAACACTATATCAAGTGCTTTGGAGAATACACCACAACAAAAAAACACTTACACTCCCTACCCATAAGAAGCTTACAGTCTATAAGGGGAGAACTTGGGAGGGTGTAGTGTAATAGAGTTCATTCATTCATTCATTCATTCAATCATATTTATTGAGCACTTTCTGAGTGCTGAGCAAAGCTCTGTGATTGGGAGAGTACAATATAACAACAGATACATTCCTTGCCCACAGCAAGCTTACATCATAAAAAGGACAGACCACCTCTCCCCCTATCTTCAAAGCCTTATTAAAATCGCATTTCTTCTAAGAAGTGTCTCCTAAAACCCTATTTGCCCTCTCTTCTGCATTGCCTATGCCTTTGGGTCTGTAATCCTTAAGTGCTTTGAATTTCACCCCACCCCTACAGCACTTACATTTATTTCCACTTGTAATTTATTTTAAAGACTGTCTCTCCCTCTAGCTTGTAAGCTCCTAGTGGACAGGAATTATGCCCATCTACTCTATTATACTGTACTCTTCCAAGCTCTTAATACAGTCCTCTGTACCCAGTAATTGCTAAATAAATACCAAGGACTGATTAATTGATAGTTCTTAGACAAATGCTTCAAGATCTTTATATACCCTCTGTTCCGGCTGGGGGTTTCAGGTCCTGTTTGTCAACATGTGAGAAGGAGTGCAGAGATCACATCTTGAATTTCCGGTGCCCCAAGATGCTCATAACGGAGGCCCTCGCTGAAGATGGAGGAAAGTGTTGGAGTGCCATGCCATTATGGAAGGTGGAATTAATTAATTAATTGGTATTGACTTTTAATTGTGGTATTTGTTCATTCATTCATTCATTCAATAGTATTTATTGAGTGCTTACTATGTGCAGAGCACTGTACTAAGCGCTTGGAATGTACAAATCGGTAACAGATAGAGACAGTCCCTGCCCTTTGATGGGCTTACAGTCTAATCGGGGGAGACAGACAGACAAAAGCAATAGCAATAAACAGATTCAAGGGGATGAACATCTCATTAAAACAATAGCAAAATAAATAGAATCAAGGTGATGTACATCTCATTAACAAAATAAATAAGGTAATGAAAATATATACAGTTGAGCGGACGAGAACAGTGCTGAGGGGAGGGGAAGGGAAAGGGGGAGGAGCAGAGGGAAAGGGGGGAAGAGAGGGCTTAGCTGAGGAGAGGTGAAATGGGGGTAAGGGGGAGCAGAGGGAGCAGAGGGTAAAGGGGAGCTCAGTCTGGGAAGGCCTCTTGGAGGAGGTGAGCTTTAAGTAGGGTTTTGAAGAGGGGAAGAGAATTAGTTTGGCCGGAGGTGAGGAGGGAGGGCATTCCAGGACTGCGGGAGGACGTGGCCCAGGGGTCGACCTCAGGATAGGCGAGAATGGGGGACAGTGAGGAGGTGGGCGGCAAAGGAGCGGAGCATGCGGAGTGGGCAGTGGAAAGAGATAAGGGAGGAGAGGTAGGAGGGGACAAGGAGATGGAGAGCCTTGAAGCCTAGAGTGAGAAGTTTTTGTTTTGTGCGGAGGTTGATAGATTTGTTAAGTGCTTACTATGAGCACTATACTAAGCAGTGGGGTAAATATAAAATTCAGGTGGGACCCAGTCCCTGTCGCTCATGGGTCTCACAGTGTAAGTAGGAGAGAGTAGAATTTAATCCCCATTTTACAGATAAAATAACTGAGTCAAAGAGCTATTAAATGACTTGCCCAAGGTCACACAGCAGACACATGGCAGAGCCAGGCTTAGTACCCAGGTCCTCTGACTCCCAGGCCCAGAATCTTTCCACTAGGCCGCATAGCTTCTCAGGCTATCTGTGTTTGGAATACTGGGAAAGAAGACATTAAAAGATGAACAAGACATTGGGCCCTGGCCCTCAGGGAACTTACTGGGTTTAAAAGGGGTCTGGGAGTGTGGGGCAGGAACTGCCCTTAGTCAACTTGGCCCCTCCTTCCTCACCTCACTACTCTCCTACTACAATTCTACAAGGATGAGAAGCAATTTGGTTTAGTGGCAAGAGCACGGGTTTGGGAGTCAGAGGACATGCGTTCTAAACCCTGCCCTGCCACTTGTTTGCTGTGTGACCTTGGGCAATCCACTTCACGTCTCTCTGCCTCAGTTACCTCATCAGTAAAGTAGAGGTTAAGAATGTGAGCCCCACGTGGGACAACCTGATTACCTTGTATATACCCCAGCACTTAGAATAGTGCTCGGCGAATAGCGCTTAACAAATACCACTATTATCCCCTTCTAGACTGTAAGCCTGGTGTGGGCAGGGATTGTCTCTCTGTTGCTGAATTGTGCTTTCCAAGTACTTAGTACAGTGCTCTGAACATAGTTAGTGCTCAATAAATATGATTGAATTCATTCATTTATTAATTCATCCCCCATCCCTCACCACCAATGATCTGGCCACCTACTTCATCACGAAAATTAACACAATCAGGTCTGAGCTCCCCAAAGTCACCCCTTCCCCTCCTGCCTCCCCCCCCACCCCGCAACCCTCTCCCCTACTTTCCCATCCTTCCCTGAAGTATCTTCAGAGGAGATCTCCTCCCTCCTCGAAAGTGCCACTCCCTCCACCTGTGCCTCAGACCCCATTCCTGCTCACTTTATAAAAATCATCGCCCCTGCCCTTCTCCCCTTCTTAACTTCTATCTTTAATCGCTCACTCTCCAATGGCTTCTTCCCCTCTGCCTTCAAACATGCCCATGTCTCCCCCATCCTAAAAAAACCCTCTCTCGACCCCACTTCTCCTTCCAGTTATCGCCCTATCACCCTTCTAACCTTCCTTTCCAAGCTCCTTAGAACAAGTCGTCTACACTCGCTGCCTAGAATTCCTTAACTCCCATTCTCTCCTGGAACCCCTCTGATCTGGCTTCCGTCCCCTCCATTCTACAGAGACTGCTCTCTCTAAGGTCACCCACGACCTCCTTCTTGCCAAATCCAGTGGCTCATACTCTATCCTAATCCTCCTTGACCTCTCAGCTGCCTTTGACACTGTTGACCATCCCCTTCTCCTCCACACCTTATCTCACCTTGGCTTCACGGACTCCGTCCTCTCCTGGTTCTCCTCTTATCTTTCTGGCCGTTCATTCTCGGTCTCGTTCGTGGGCTCCTCCTCCCACTCCCATCCTCTAACTGTTGGAGTTCCTCAAGGGTCAGTTCTTGGCCCTCTTCTGTTCTCCATCTACACTCACTCCCTTAGTGAACTCATCCGCTCTCACAGTTTCAACTATCATCTCTATGCAGATGACACACAGATCTACATCTCTGCCCCTGTCCTCTCCCCCTCCCTTCAGGCTCGTATCTCCTCCTGCCTCCAAGACGTCTCTCCCTGGATGTCTGCCCGCCACCTAAAACTCAACATGTCCAAAACTGAGCTCCTTATCTTCCCTCCGAAGCCTTGTCTTCTTCTTGACTTCCCTATCACTGTGGATGATACGACCATCCTTCCCATCTCTCAAGCCTGCAACCTCGATGTCATCTTTGACTCGGCTCTCTCATTCACCCCACACATCCAATCCGTCACCAAAATCTGCCGGTCTCACCTTTATAGTATCCTTTCCTCTCCACCCAAACGGCTATCTTACTGTTACAGGCTCTCATAATATCCCGGCTGGATTGTTGTGTCAGCCTTCTCTCTGATCTCCCTTCCTCCTCTCTCTCCCCACTCCAGTCTATTCTTCACTCCGCTGCCCGGCTCATCTTCCTGCAGAAATGTCCTGGGCATGTCAATCCCCTTCTTAAAAACCTCCAGTGGTTGCCTATCAACCTCCGCATGAAACAAAAACTTCTCACTCTAGGCTTCAAGGCTCTCCATCACCTTGCCCCCTCCTACCTCTCCTCCCTTCTCTCTTTCCACTGCCCACTCCACTCCTCTGCCGCCCACCTACTCACCGTCCCCCGTTCCGCGGTCCTGAAATGCCCTCTCTCCTCACCTCCGCCAAACTAATTCTCTTCCCCACTTCAAAACCCTACTTAAAGCTCACCTCCTCCAAGAGGCCTTCCCAGACTGAGCTCCCCTTTACCCTCTGCTCCCTCTGCTCCCCCTTACCCCCCTTTCACCTCTCCTCAGCTAAGCCCTCTCTTCCCCCCTTTCCCTCTGCTCCTCCCCCTTTCCCTTCCCCTCCCCTCAGCACTGTTCTCGTCCGCTCAACTGTATATATTTTCATTACCCTATTTATTTTGTTAATGAGATGTACATCACCTTGATTCTATTTATTTGCTATTGTTTTAATGAGATGTTCATCCCCTTGATTCTATTTATTGCTATTGTTTTTGTCTGTCCATCTCCCCCGATTAGACTGTAAGCTCGTCAAAGGGCAGGGGCTGTCTCTATCTGTTACCGATTTGTACATTTCAAGCACTTAGTACAGTGCTCTGCACATAGTAAGCGCTCAATAAATACTGTTGAATGAATGAATGAATGAATAATTCATTCAATCGTAGCCTGCACACTTCATTCCTCAAATGCTAACCTTCTCACTGTAACTCGATGGCGTCTATCTTGCCTCTGACCTCTTGCACATCCTTCCTCTGGCCTGTAATGCCCTCTATCCTCATATCAGATGGGTAATTGCTCTCCCCCACTTCAAAGTCTTATTGAAGGTATGACTCCTCCAAGAAGCCTTCCCTAACTAAGCCCTCCTCTCCTCTGCTCCCATTCCCTTCTGCATTGCCCTGACTTGCTCCCTTCCATCCTCCCTCCCATCCCTACAGCACATATGTATATATCTGTATTTATCTATTTATCTATCTATCTATCCATTTATTTATATTAATGTCTGTCTCCCCCTCTAGATTGTGAGTTCCTTGTGGGCAGGGAATGTATCTGTTGTGATTTTGTACTCTCCCAAGCACTTAGTACAGTGCTTTGCACACTGTAAGCACTCAATAAATATCACTGAAAGAATGAATCAACTGTGAGAAGGGATTTAATATCCTCCAAAGAGAAAACAGAGAGCACTAGAACACTGTGGATATAAGAGCTGCTCACTCAGGCCTGTCTTCTTAACTCCAGGGCCACTCAAGCCATTGCCACCAAGGTTTCCCTCCTCTCCTGGATGCAAGAGAGATTTGAGGCAAAGGGAGTCACATTTCACAGATCACAGTCAAGGTGGATTGGGGGAGGAGGAGCTGCATAATAATCTGGCTTTTGCTTAATACTGATGAATTGTCATTTCCTCTTGTGATGCACTTAAGAGCTTTCATTCTGCTTCATCACAAAAGATAGCTAAAGCCACAGCAAATATACTCCAGGTGCATCTAAAAACCTACCATTTAGAAAGAAAACCTTAGTGCAAGTAATGTGGTCTGACACTTCAAGTATCTAAATACTTATTTTTTTTCAAATTTTGAATGCAGAGATTTCTCCAGTAATTTCCCTCCACATCCCCACCCCCAGACTAATTAAGTCAGCTTTGGCATGGTACTTGATATTTTCTGAATTCTTTGCAATAATCTTTTCGCCCACAAGCTCACCACCGCTCTGCTGCAGGTTTTTAACTAATGGATTGTTTAATGTTCAGTGAGTGCAATAAGATGTGTTCCCCACCCCTCTAGCAGGCTCTGAGAATTAAAAAGCTGGAAGGGGCCTTGAGCTAGTAAAACTTCCAGTGGCTCTGCCAAAGGCAAGTAAATCACTTAACTCTCCCTGGGAACTGGTTATTCCTCCATTAAGATCTGTCAGCCCATTTTCTCTTGTTTGACTGTGGAGATGCAGAACAATTATTCAGTGAAAAAAGTCATAAACATTGATTTACTGGGTTTTTTAAAAAAAATTTCACTCTTCTCTTGACCTTGACTTTTTTTTCTACAACCTTCCTAGAGTGATAATAATATTAATGATAATAATTATGGTACTTGTAAAATGCATTCTATGTGCAAGCACTGTTCTCAGCACTGAGGTAGTTACAAGTTAATCAGGTTGGACACAGTCCCTGTCCCACATTGGGCTTACACTCCTGATCCCCATTTTTTTTTACAGATGAGTTAACTGAGGCATAGAGAAGTTAAGTGACTGGCCCAAGGTCACACAGCAGATGTGGCAGAGCCAGGATTATAACCCAGGTCCTTCTGACTCCCAGGCCCATGCTCTATCCACTAAGCCAGGCTGGTTGACAGTAAGGAGTACAGCCTACTGGAATAAGCACCCAACCCATATGGAGAGGTCCTATTCTAGACTGTAAGCTCTTTGTGGGTAGGGAACATGTCTACTAACTCTATTACTCTGCACTATCCCAAGCGTTTAATACAGTGCTCTGGACTTAGTAAGTGCTCAATAAATACCACTGATTGATTCAAAGGATTGACTGCTTCCCCTCATACTTGGCACTGCATGCCATACCCTGGTTCCAGCTCTAGATTGTAAACTCACTGTGAGCGGTGAATGTGTCTGTTTATTGTTATATTGTACTTTCCCAAGTGCTTAGTACAGTGCTCTGCACACAGTAAGCACTCAGGAAATACAATTGACTGATTGACATCTCCAAATTACATTAGTTTTTTAAAGAACCATCCTGAACTGTCAGCTTCTGGTCAGCCAAGCACCCCCAGGTCCGACGTCTATTCTTAGTATACCCTGTCTTTCCCCACAACTTTTTTTATGCTATTTGCTAAGTGCTTACTATGCACGAGGCACTGTACTAAGCACTAGGGTAGATGCACGCTAATCAGGTTGGACATAGTCCATGTCCCACCTGGAGCTCACAGTCTTTATCTCCATTTTACAGCTGAGGTAACTGAGGATCAGAAAAGTTAAGTAACTTGTTCAAGATCACACAACAGACAAGTGGCAGAGCTAAGATTAGAACACAGGTCCTTCTGACTCCCAGGCCCATGCTGTATTTACTAAATAGTATCTCTCCACTAGATTGAAAGCTCCTGAGGGCAGAGATCTTGTTGACTAACTCTAGTGTGCTCTCTCAAGCACAGTATTGTATTCACTAGGGAACATTGCCTCTCCCAAGCACAGTATTGTATTCACTAGGGAACATTGCTTCTTCTGAGGTGCTTGGCTCATTCTTCAGTTCACACCCTTGTGAAGTCTGCTACTGAACTGCAGCTGATTTGTAGAAAACCTCTTTTCAATTTTTCCAAGTGGTTTTCAGTTCAATTCTGTCTTTCAGACTGTTAACAAGGTAGTCAGTTAGAATGTCTGCTGCCAATGTAACAAGCACACTTCGGATTCCTTCATTCACTCATTCAATTCTATCATATCTCTTGGGTGAATACTGTATACAGAGCACTGGACTAAGGGCTTGGAAGAGTACAATATAACGATAAACAGATTCTCTGCCCACAACGAGCTTACCATCTAGAGTAGGGGAGGCAGACCATTTATATGAATAAATAAATTACAGATATGTATATAACTGCCGTGGGGCTGGGAGTGGGGGTAAACAAAGGGAGAAAGTGAGGGTGACATAGAAGGGAGTGGGAGAAGACTAAAGGGGGGGCTTAGTCAAAGAAGGCCTATTGAAGCAAATGTGCCCTCAATAAGGCTTTGAAGGCGGTGACAGTAATTGTCAGATTTGAGGAGGGAAGGAATTCCAGGGCAGAGGCAGGGTGCGGACAAGGGGTCAGTGGCGAGTCGGATGAGATCAAGGTACCATGAAAAGGTTAGCATTAGAGGAGCAAAATGTGCAGGACAGTAGCGAGGTGAGGTAAGAGGGGGCAACCTGATTGAATGCTTTAAAGCCAATGGTTTTCAAGTCAAGGAACCAGCAGAGGCAGCAAATAGAACCAGAGCCCAGGGAACAACCCCTCCAAATGTCACCTAAGGGGAGAGCAAGTTACACATGATTCCTCTAGCACAGCCCAGCATCCAACAAATAGTAGCTCTCCATGAGATTGTAAGCTCCTGAGGGCAGAGATCTTGTTGACTAACTCTGCTGTGCTCTCCCAAGTGCTCTAGACTGTTCTACACATAGAAGGTGCTCAATAAAATAATTGCCATTAACTGGTCGGTTGATGGAAAACCATACTTTCCTAATTTATCACGTGGCAAAGAATCAAAGGTTCAACTGGTCTAGATAGATTGCCTCTAATGTTTCTTTTTTGTCTAGGTGGCCTTCACTACTGGGACTAGTGAGTAAATATGTCCATGAGAACTTGGGTGTCCCAAATCCACATTGTTTGCCATCTAGTATCCTAAATCCGAAAATTGATCACACTTATTATATCCAGCCTTGACTACTGTATCAGCCTCTTCACTGACCTCCCTGCCTCCTGTCTCTCCCCCACTCCAGCCCATACTTCACTCTGCTGCCCAGATCATTTTTCTACAAAACCATTCATTCCATGGTTCCCCACTCCTCAAGAACTTCCAGTAGTTGCCCATTCACCTCCACATCAAAAAGAAACTCCTTACCAGTGGCCTTAAATCAAGCAATCAGTGGTATTTATTGAGTGCTTTCAGTCTTCAGAGCACTGTACTAAGAGCTTAAGAAAGGCATCGTCATCATCATAATAATCATTATGGTATTTGTTAAGTGCTTACTATGTGCCAAGCACTGTTCTAAGTGCTGGAGTAGATACAAAGTAATCAGGTTGTCCCATGTGGGGCTCACAGTCTTAATCTCCATTTTACAGATGAGGTAACTGAGGCACAGAGAAGTGAAATGGCTTGCCCAAGGTCACACAGCAGACAGTAATAATAATGTTGGTATTTGTTAAGGGCTTACTATGTGCAGAGCACTGTTCTAAGCGCTGGGGTAGATACAGGGTAATCAGGTTGTTCCACGTGAGGCTCACAGTCTTAATCCTCTTTTTACAGATGAGGGAACTGAGGCCCAGAGAAGTGAAGTGACTTGCCCACAGTCACACAGCTGACAAGTGGCAGAGCCGAGATTTGAACCCATGTTCATTCATTCATTCATTCATTCATTCATTCAATAGTATTTACTGAGCGCTTACTATGTGCAGAGCACTGTACTAAGCGCTTGGGATGAACAAGTCGGCAACAGATAGAGACGGTCCCTGCCGTTTGACGGGCTTACAGTCTAATCGGGGGAGACGGACAGACGAGAACAATGGCACTAAACAGCGTCAAGGGGAAGAACATCTCGTAAAAACAATGGCAACTAAATAGAATCAAGGCGATGTACAATTCATTAACAAAATAAATAGGGTAACGAAAATATATACAGTTGAGCGGACGAGTACAGTGCTGTGGGGATGGGAAGGGAGAGGTGGAGGAGCAGAGGGAAAAGGGGAAAATGAGGCTTTAGCTGCGGAGAGGTAAAGGGGGGATGGCAGAGGGAGTAGAGGGGGAAGAGGAGCTCAGTCTGGGAAGGCCTCTTGGAGGAGGTGATTTTTAAGTAAGGTTTTGAAGAGGGAAAGAGAATCAGTTTGGCGGAGGTGAGGAGGGAGGGCGTTCCAGGACCGCGGGAGGACGTGACCCAGGGGTCGACGGCGGGATAGGCGAGACCGAGGGACGCCGAGGAGGTGGGCGGCAGAGGAGCGGAGTGTGTGGGGTGGGCGGTAGAAAGAGAGAAGGGAGGAGAGGTAGGAAGGGGCAAGGTGATGGAGAGCCTTGAAGCCTAGAGTGAGGAGTTTTTGTTTGGAGCGGAGGTTGATAGGCAACCACTGGAGTTGTTTAAGAAGGGGAGTGACATGCCCAGATCGTTTCTGCAGGAAGATGAGCCGGGCAGCGGAGTGAAGAATAGACCGGAGCGGGGCGAGAGAGGAGGAAGGGAGGTCAGAGAGAAGGCTGACACAGTAGTCTAGCCGGGATATAACGAGAGCCCGTAATAGTAAGGTAGCCGTTTGGGTGGAGAGGAAAGGGCGGATCTTGGCGATGTCCCATGTCCTCTGTCTCCCAAGCCTGTTCTCTTTCCACTAAGTCAAGCTTATCATTATGTGTCAAGCCAAGATCATCATTATCAGTGGATTTATTCAGTGCTTACTATGTGCAGAACTCTGTTCTAAGCGCTGGGGTAGACACAAGAGAATCAGGTTGTCCCACGTGGGGCTCACAGTCTTAATCCCCATTTTACAGATGAGAGAACTGAGGCACAGAAAAGTGAAGCGACTGGCCCAAAGTCACACAGCTGACAAGCGGCAGAGCGGGGATTCGAACCCATGATCTCTGACTCCAAAGCCCGTGCTCTTTCCACTGATGGGCTTTGGAGTCAGAGATCATGGATTCGAATCCCTGCTCTGCCGCTTGTCAGCTGTGTGACTTTGGGCCAGTCGCTTCACTTTTCTGTGCCTCAGTTCCCTCATCTGTAAAATGGGGATTAGACTGTGAGCCCCACGTGGGACAACCTGATTCTCTTGTGTCTACCCCAGCGCTTAGAACAGTGCTCTGCACATAGTAAGCGCTTAACAAATACCAACATTATTACTAAGCATTTGGGAGAGTACAATAGAGATGGTAGACATGATCCCACACCACAAGGAAGGTACAGTCTATTGGGGAGACAGGCATTAAAGTAGATTAGAGATAGGGGAATAGTAGAGTAAAGGAATATTTACATAAGTAACATGAGGCTGGGGTAAGTATCAAAAGTACGCAGATGAAAGCATTGTCAACACAGAGGGGAGAGTTTACAGGGAAAGTCAAGGGCTTAGTCTGGGAAAGCCTCTTGGAGGAGATTAGATTATAAGAGGGTTTTAAAAGTAGGGAAAGTGGTAGACTGTAAAATATGAAGGGTGAGAGGGTTCCAGGTGTGAGGGAGAATGTGGGCAAAGGATCAGCAGCGAGGCAGATGAGATTGAGGAAGAGAGAGTGGGTTTGTATTAGAAGAGTGCAGAGTGCAGGTTGGGTCCAACAGGAGATCAGCAAGGTTAGGTAGGAGGGAGAGAGCTGATTGAGTGCCTTGACACTGATGAGGAGGAGTTTCTGTTTGTGTGAAGTTGGATGGGCAACGGCTGGAGGGAGTTAAGGAATGGGGAGATAAGGATTGAATTTTTTAAAAAAAAATGATAACAATAATAATGTTGGTATTTGTTAAGCACTTACTATGTGCCGAGTACTGTTCTAAACGCTGGTGTAGATACGGGTAATCAGGGTATCCCATGTGGGGCTCACACTTTTAATCCCCATTTTACAGATGAGGTAACTGAGACACCAAGAAGTGAAGTGACTTGCCCATAGTCACACAGTTGACGAGTGGTGCAGCTGGGATTAGAACCCATGACCTCTGACTCCTAAACCCGTGCTCTTTCCACTGAGCCACGCTGATCCAAGAACCAGAATGCAGTATGGACTGGAATGGGGAGACAGAGGAGGCAGGGAGGTCAGCAAGACAGCTGATGCAGTAATCAAGGTGGCAAATGATGAGTGCTGCAATCAGCGTGGTAGCAGCTTGAATAGAGAGGAAATGGATGGCAGAGTTTGGAGATGTTGTGCAAGTAGAACAAACTGGATTTCATGACAGACTGCATATTGGGCTGAACGAGAAAGCAGAGTTGAAAATAGTGCCCAGGATATGAGCTTGGGAGACAGGGAAGATGGTGGTGTTGTCTACAGTATGTGAAAGCCAGAGAGAAAACAGGATTTGGGTGGGGAGGTGAGGAATTTTGCTTTGGACCTGTTAAGTTTTATATGTTGGTTGGAGAAGCTTCTCTGTGCCTCAGTTACCTCATCTGTAAAATGGGGATTAAGACTGTGAGCCCCATGTGGGACAACCTGATTCCCTTGTGTCTACCCCAGCGCTTAGAACAGTGCTGTTTACACCTCTCCACCCTTCCAAAACCTCCAGAGTTTGCCCATCCACTCTCACATCATACATTAACTCCTTACCATTGGCGTTTAGGCACTCAATCAGCCTCTCCCTCCTACCTAAACCTGCTGATACCCAACCCACACTCTCCACTCCTCTAATATCAACCTATACTCTCATCTCAATCTCATCTATTCCTCCACTGACCCCCTAGCCCTCTTCTGCCCTCAGGTCTCCCCCTTCCTATCTGACAGTCCACTATCCTCATCTTCAAAGCCTTATTAATAATAGAAGCAGCATGGCTTAGTGGAAAGAGCACGGGCTTGGAAGTCAAAGGTCATGGGTTCTAACCCCACCTCCACAACTTGTCAGGTGTGTGACCTTGGGCAAGCAACTTAACTTCTCGGTGCCTCACTTACCTCCTGTAAAATGGGGATTAAGACTGTGAACCCCACGTGGGGCAACCTGATTACCTTGTATCTACACCAGCCCTTGAACAGTGCTTGGCACATAGTAAGTACTTAACAAATACCATTATTATTATTATTATTACAGCTCCTCCAAGAGGCCTTCCCCAAGTAAGACCTCATTTCTCTACTCCCTCTCTCCTGCGTCACCCTTGCACTTAGATCGGTAACCCCTAAGCACTTATGTACATATTCGTAACATTTTAATGTCCATAGGAGTTTGCAAAAGAGAGTGAGGAGTGGTTGGAGAGGAGAAGGAAAACCTAGAGAGGACGGTGTCAGTGAAGCCAAGGTCAGATAATGTCTCGAGAAGGGGGTGCTCCACAGTGTCAAAGGCAGTGGAAAGGTTGAGGAGGATTAGGATGGAGTAGAGGCCATTGGATTGGACAAGGAGGAGGTCTTTGGTGACCTTAGAGAGGGTATTTTCTGTGTTGTGCAATGGGCGGAAGCCAGACTGCAAATGATTGAGGAGAGTGTTGAAGGAGAGGAAGTGGAGGCAGAACGTGTAGGGCCCAGAAATCACATCCCCCTCCTTCATCTTCCTCTGCTTACATCCAGGCACAGACACAAACAGGGACAGTTCTGACCCCTTCTTTGGAGGAAAGGAAAAGCGATGGCTACTTTAGAGTTGGGCAAAAAGAACAGGACCTCAAGGAAGTGATGGGGCTTGTCTAAAGCCACAAAACAATTTCTTAGCAGAATCAGTATTCTCCCTAAGCTTCTAACTCCTAGAGCGTTGAAAAGTCACAGCTTCACTGCTTACCACAAGGAAATTAAAGATGGCATGGCCTCCTTCCATATGTGCTTGGAGCTTAAAATGCCACAGCAGGGTCAGTGAAGCAAAATCAGGGTAAGCAAGCCATGCAAAGCATAACCTACAGTAAGCTAAAAATATGGCAAGAGCACTATACAACAAAACATTGTTATGCTTACCTTCTGGGGGGCATCTAAAGTGATTTTATATTGCCAGTGTGCCTTTTAGATGCTTCCAACACAAATTTTTTTCTATGAGACGTTGGTATCACAATTTCATTACATTTTTGAATATTGCTTGTCAGAGGTAAATGCGAGTATGTGAGTAAATAATAATACTCTAGGTTTCCAATGCTCCATTCTTCCTAGAAACAAAAAAACTCCCTCTCAGCCACTCTGATTTTATTCTTTCATCCATCCTGAGAGCTAAAATGAGTCAGGGATTATCATTCCTATTTTACCTTTGGAGAAACTGAGGAACATAGAGAGTAGGGAACCTGTCTACCAACTCTGTTTTACTGAACTCCCCCAAGCTACTAGTACAGCATGGCTTAATGGATAGAGCATGGGCCTGGGAGGCAGAAGGACTTGGGTTCTAATCCCAGCTCCACCACGTCTTCTGTGTGACCTTGGGCAAGTCACTTAACTTTGCTGGGCCTCAATTACCTCATCTGTAAAATGGGGATTAAGAGTGTGAGCCTCATGAGGACAGGGACTGAGTCCAACCAGATTAACTTGTATCTACCTGTCAGTACACAAGACAAGGTTTGCACTGATAACAGATGTAAGTGCACATGATATGGTTTGTAAAAGTACCAGTGATGCAAGTCACACAAAGGCTATGTTTAATAAGTAGATTTAATAGGGAAAAAATACTCACACCCCAGTCCTTGCAGGGAGATGTCAACAGAGCTGCCCAGGAGGACCACAGGGAGTACAACAGACCAACATCAGTATCAAGTCATAATGGCGTCTCAACCAACTGGGTTGGTTTAAATAGGGATTGATACATTAGCGATCCATCATGACAAGGGGGTAAAGTACAGAAATAATAGGCAATCAACATATCATAAGAGATAGAGAGTATTACACAAATATGTAAATCACATAGATAAGGGGGCACTGAACATCAGTAGAGTGGAAGAGGAGCCTAAGTGGGACATCTGTTCTCCATAAATGCTTGCAGGATAGCTGCAGCCTCTGGGAAGTTTCCTCCTCCTGACCAAGACCAGTATTTCCCCACAGCCCAGACTTTTATGTTTGTCTTTGCTCAATGAGATAAGGACTACATTCCTGGAGTTGGGCCATTCTGCACCTTGTGCAGGGATGTGTTTCTTCTTTATCAGGTGTCTTCTTCCCAGGAATATGAATCAAGGGGCCCTCAGTTCTCGGGTTGGCACTGGGAGATAGGTGTGTGTTCGTTCAGGTCTCGTGAGTTAGATTGGTTAAGTGCCACTAAGAGCCCTCCTCTTTATTCTTCCAAGGCATTCCCCTTACACTATCCCAGCTCTTAGAACAATGCCTGGCACACAGCAAGTGCTTAACAAGTATGATCATTATTGTTATTATCATTACAGTGACTGGGAAAATTCACTGATTGATTTAACAGAGAGGTTAAATGCCTGGCCCAAGGGCACCCAGACAGTAGAAGAATTGTGTCTGGCACTGAGATGTGGGCATTTACCATTCCACACTTTTTCCCAAGAACACTGTGTCTGCTTCTGAGCCTTTCTGCAAAGTTGGTTTTCTTTGCAACAACTCTTACAGAGAAAACCAACTTGTCTCCATAAACAGCTGAAGCTGGATATGCTCTCAGGCCTGACTCTGAACCAACGATATGTTTTACCACGGCCAGTGATTGTTAGATTGTTAGAGCAGGATCGAGCCCAGAGAAGCCCCTTAAGGCTGCCACAAATCAGATGTTCCAGAAGGGTAATGGATTTCCAAAGGACCAAGTTTTATAGTCCTAATTAGAAACCCGAGTTTTCTGGCACCACAGAGGGCTGGGGATCTACATTAGGGTTTTGTTTTGTTTTTATGAGAGACATAAAACTGATGTAAAATCTTCCTCCAGCATTCAGAGAACACTCACTTGGTGCTTGTTTCCACCATCCATTTACAGCTTCTAATTTTTTTAAATAAAACTTCCATACTTTTTTATTTACAATTGCTGGCATAGGGCTTGAGAAAGCTTGGTTCTGTTTCTCGCAATTTCTTTCTTGGTTCCTCCTGTCGTCTAATGGGTCCTGAAGCAGGTGGATTCATTTAAAGAACAGGAACTATAAAGCAGCCCCCAAACCTGTAGATAAACACCAGAAATGCTCCATGATATTTTCACAGACTGATCATCATTTAAGATCATTCATTCATGCATTCAATTGTATTTACTGAGTGCTTACTGTGTGCAAAGCACTTACTCAGTGATCATTTGGGAGAGTTTAGCAATTGGTTGCATTGCCTTTCTTCTTCTCTTTGGCATGAATGAATATTCCAAAATATAACAGAATAAAATGTATATTTCCAATTCAGTTCTGAGATTTGAAGTCAGTATAGTATTTATGTGGTCTCTCCTAATTTTTCAAGCACAAGATTTCTTCGAAGGGTATTTCTGGTTATACACTTGTATTTTGGAATACCAAAAGACAATGGCAATTGGAAAATCTGAAATTTTCCAGGATTATATTCCAGGTTTGTGAAAAAAGGAGTATTGATAATTAGGTTTGCTCCTCCTGACCATCTTTCATTTGCAAATGTTCTGAATAGGGTGATAGATAAAATACTTGTTATTTTATCTGAGCCCGTTTCACTGCTCATGAAGAGGGCCCAATCAGGTGCCTTCTTCATTGTGGTATTCTAACTTGACTTCAAAGCTCTCCATCACCTTGCCCCCTCCTACCTCACCTCCCTTCTCTCCTTCTACAACCCAGCCCATACGCTTTGCTCCTCTGGTGCTAACCTTCTCTCCATGCCTTAATCTCGCCTATCTCGCCGCAGACCCCTGGCCCACGTTCTACCTTTGGTCGGGAATGCCCTCTCTTCTCAAATCCTCCAGACAATTATTATCCCCCTATTCAAAGCCTTACTGAAGGCACATCTCCTCTAAGGGGCCTTCCCAGACTAAGCTCCACTTTTTCTCAACTCCCACTCCCTTCCTGGTCACCGTGACTCGCTTCCTTTGCTCTTCCCCCCTCTCCCCGCCCCACAGTACTTATGTATATATCTGTAATTTTATTTATTTATATTGATGTCTGTTTACTTGTACTGATGTCTGTCTTCCCAGCCCCCCCAGACTATGAGTTCACTGTGGGCAGGGGTTGTTTCTCTTCATTGCTGTATTATACTTTTCCCAGCAATTAGTACAGTGCTCTGTGTTAAAAACAGCATTCTGAGCATAGCAGCTCTTGATCTAAATGACTCTGTTTTTGTCTCAGGAAGTCCCCCATTTCAGGTGGGATGTATATCACATCTGCAAATTCCAAATTCCGGGACAGGAGATTGCTTCTTTCCCAAAACAGATAAGGCCTGCTTGGACAGGAGATTGCTTCTTACCCAAAACAGATAAGTCCTGCTTGAAGAGTCTCTTTTGTCACTGAAGAAAACACACTTGTCCGAGTTCTTTTGTTATTAGCTACTTCTCCTATACGTTGCAAATAAAGGCATAGCCAAACAGGAGAGGGGTGCCGTTGTGTCACTCGTACCTCTCCAGAGGTGAACGGGCACTCGGTCACCTTCCTCCCTTTTCTGATCTATCCAACACTGTCTCTGAGTGTTACTTTCCTTGCTTGCATCATCACCTTGGGTTCGAATCCTCACTGCCTTTTAGTTCCATTTCCCTTTTCAAGTACACTCTGCATACAGTAAGTGCTAAATAAATGTGATTGAATGATTGCATAAATGAATGAACTTCTAGCAGAATACCCAAGTAGCTGTCCCATGGAGACCTGAAACTGGGACACCAAGAGCAAGGAAGACAGAAAGAAAGTTTAAAGACATGGTAAAGCTACACCTCTCTGGACCTTGGGAAGCAAACTATTGGTTAGAGTACTAGTCTGAGCATCTGAAAATGACAGACCCTAATCCCAGCTCTGTATGGCCTGTGGGAAAGGATGTTCATCAGACTTGTGAAGATTCAGCAATATCTTGCACTGTCCTCAGAAGGACATAAAATAACAGGACTTGTGAGGTGACATTCAGTAGCCACCCAGTAATACAGTGTGAAACTTACAAAAAGCCCCAGGCTCCCCCATGATGAACTCATAAAACACTGTTGTGAATTAAACATTCATCTGAAATACTGCTCCCAAAGTGGTTTATAAAGATGCAGTTTTTTTTTAATCTTACCATGAGGGACACAATTAAAATGCACGCTAATGTTTTACTAAGGGCAAGGAGGTAGATAGTGATTCCACCATTCATGGATGTTTTGTTGGGCTTAATTTATGTTGATGAACTCTTGTGTTCTTTCCTTCATTGTGTCTGTTGCCAGTTTGTACCCTTGTTGGTTGAGTCTCCCTGTGGGCTGGGAACAATAGTTAATCTACTACCCTTGACGTGATGGTTAATGCAGTAACTACACAATTCAAGCACTTTAATGCAATTTTTTAAAATGACAGCAGAATTAGAAGCCAGGAGGAAATGTCCTGCACAAATAGCTTTTCACATTTCTCAGTGTATGGGACAGTGAGGAAATGGCCCAAAAATTCAGTGGCACCTCAATAATAATGGCGGCATTTGTTAAGCGCATTAAACACTGTTCTAAGCACTGGGGTAGAATCAATGAACCAGATACAAGATAACTTTGTCACAGCCCCACACGAGCTCACAGACTAAAGGGGGAGGGAAAGCAGATATTTAATCCCCATTTTACAGATGAGGAACCTGAGAAGTGAAGTGACATGCCTAAAGTCCCAGCAGGCAAGTGGCAGAACCACAATTAGAACCCAGATACTCTGACGCCAAGGTCTTTGTTCTTCCTATTAGGCCATGACACTTTGCAATCTTCACTGTCCTTGAAAAGAAAGGTGAGATAGTGGACTGCAAAAGGTCCTGTGACATTTTTAAAAGTCTGGATCACTGGACTTCAAGTAGAATGTGGACACTGGCTTTATATTGTTTCTTATTCCTCCAATTACAATAGTTGATATAAAGTCCACAGACAGAAAATTCCTTTAAATTCACAAACATTCTTTAAATGGTGAAGCATTTCCTTTTTTTTCTTTTTTTGGTAAAGGGAGGAGTAAAATGTGCAGACAGTTTAGTTGTCTATTAACTTGTTGGTTCAAATACATAATGAAAATGGGCAATTATATTGCATTTAGTCACTAATTAATGGGATTGCTTTCAATCAGATTTCAATTAGAAATAATGTGCTATTGTTAAGAATAAAAATTGGAATTTCAGTTGCAGGTGAACAGTAAGGCTCAAAATGCTAAATTATACTGAATTGAGGGAATATTGGATTCCATATCCACCATTGTTGATTTGTGAGCTAATTTATGACTAAACTGGAATAATTTAGTTATACCTAGGCAATAGTTCAAAGGTCCATGATTTGGATTATTAATATAGAAAATGTTCACTGCCCAAAGACGGTGTAATCTTCCTAGACTCTGGGCTTTCCTTGCTGTTGTTAGAAGCAAACAGACATTAGTGAAAATCTGTCAGGCTTCAGTGGCAATTAATGTCACCTGACCACTGTCTGAAGCTACATTCCCTTTGTCCTTCATTTGTCTACACTTGTGGTCTCTTTCCTGCCCTCTGGTTGCTTTCACTCTTTAGGGCTCTTTGCAGTGTGTTTGCTGAACTCTTGAAACATGTTTGCATACATCAACCTTTCTTATTTTCTCTGAAAACCATGGTATCCTACAAGGCCACTACTCAGTGTGCTGTTTGTCTTAATCAATCAATCTAAGGTATTTATTGAGTGCTTGCTGAGTGCAGACTAAGAATAATAATAATTATGGTATTTGTTAAGTGCTTACCATGTGTCAAGCCCTGTACTAAGCACTGGCGTGGATACAAGCAAATCAGGTTGAACACAGTCCCCGCCCCACGTAAGGCTCACAATCTCAATCCCCATTTTACAGATGAGGTAACTGAGGCACAAAGCAGTGAAGTGACTTGACCAAGGTCATACAGCAGACAAGCGAAGGAGCCAGGATTAGAACCCATGACCTTCCGACTCCCAGGCCCATGCCCTATCCACTATGCATGCTGCTTCTCAAAGTAAAGAATACTGTAATAATAATAATAATAATAATAATAATAATGGCATTTGTTAAGCGCTTACTATGTGCAAAGCAATGTTCTAAGCCCTGGGGGGGAATACAAGGTGATCAGGTTATCCCACATGGGGCTCACAGTCTTCATCCCCATTTTACAGATGAGGGAACTGAGGCACAGAGAAGTAAAGTCACCCAAAGTCACACAGCTGATAAGTGAAGGACCCTGGACTAGAACCCATGATCTCTGACTCCCAAGCCAGTGCTCTTTCCACTGAGACATGATGCTCCCTGAGCCATGCTTAAACTGTTTGGAAGAGGAAATACAACAGAGTTGGTAGACATGTTCCCAGGCTACAATGAGTTTACAGTCTAGAGGAGAAGACAACTGAAGAATACTTCTCTGGGAAGCCCTGTGACACGTCGTAGTATTCATTCATTCATTCGTTCAATAGTATTTATTGAGCGCTTAGTATGCGCAGAGCACTGTACTAAGCGCTTGGAATGTACAAATCGGCAACAGATAGAGACAGTCCCTGCCCACTGATGGGCCTACAGTCTAATGGGGGAGACAGACGGACAAAAACAATAGCAATAAATAGAATCAAGGGGATGTACATCTCATTAAAACAGTAGCAATAAATAGAATCAAGGTGATGTACATCTCATTAACAAAATGAATAGGGTAATAAAAATGTATACAAATGAGCGGACGAGCACAGTGCTGAGGGGAAGGGAGGGGAGAGGGGGAGGAGCAGAGGGAAAGGGGGGGAAAAGGGGCTTAGCTGAGGGGAGGAGAAGGGGGGTAGAGAGGCAGCAGAGGGAGCAGAGGGAAAAGGGGAAGCTCAGTCTGGGAAGGCCTCTTGGAGGAGGTGAGCTCTCAGGAGGGCTTTGAAGAGGGGAAGAGACTTAGTTGGTGGAGGTGAGGAGGGAGGGCATTCCAGGACAGCGGGAGGACGTGGCCCAGGGGTCGACGGTGGGATAATAATGCTGGTATTTGTTAAGCGCTTACTATATGCAGAGCACTGTTCTAAGCGCTGGGGTAGATACAGGGTAATAGGTTGTCCCACGTGAGGCTCACAGTTAATCCCCATTTTACAGATGAGGTAACTGAGGCACAGAGAAGTTAAGTGACTTGCCCACAGTCACACAGCTGACAAGTGGCAGAGCCGGGAGTCGATCTCATGACCTCTGACTCCGAAGCCCAGGCTCTTTCCACTGAGCCACGGGGATAGGAGAGAATGGGGGACGGTGAGGAGGTGGGCGGCAGAGGAGCGGAGCGTGCAGGGTGGGCAGTAGAAAGAGAGAAGGGAGGAGAGGTAGGAGGGGGCAAGGTGATGGAGAGCCTTGTAGCCTACAGTAAGAAGTTTTCGTTTCGTGTGGAGGTTGATAGGCAACCACTGGAGGTTTTTAACAAGAAGGAATGATTTGCCCAGAGCGTTTCTGCAGGAAGATGAGCCAGGCAGCGGAATGAAGAATAGAGTGGAGTGGGGAAAGACAGCAGGAAGGGAGATTAGAGAGAAGGCTGACATAATAATCCAGCCGGGATATTATGAGAGCCTGTACCAGTAAGATAGTCATTTGGGTGGAGAGGAAAGAGCTGATCTTGGCGATATCATAAAGGTGAGACCAGCAGGTCTTGGTGACGGATTGGATGTGTGGGGTGACTGAGAGAGCCCAGTTAAAGATGACACTGAGGTTGCAGGCTTGAGAGATGGGAAAGATGGTTGTACCATCCACAGTAATAGGGAAGTCAGGAAGAGGACAGAGCTTGGGAGGGAAGATAAAGAGCTCAGTTTTGGACATGTTGAGTTTTAGGTGGCAGGCAGACATCCAGGGAGAGACGTCCCGGAGGCAGGAGGAGATATGAGCCTGAAGGGAGGGGGAGAGGATGGGGCAGAGATGTAGATCTGTGTGTCATCTGCATAGAGATGATAGTTGAAGCCGTGGGAGCAAATGAGTTCACCGAGGGAGTGTGTGTAGATGGAGAACAGAAGAGGGCCAAGAACTGACCCTTGAGGAACCCCAACAATTAGAGGTTGGGAGGGGGAGGAGGAGCCCGCGAAGGAGACCGAGAATGAATGGCCAGAAAGATATGAGGAGAACCGGGAGAGAATGGAGTCTGTGAAGCCAAGATGAGATAAGGTGTGGAGGAGAAGGGGATGGTCAACAGTGTCAAAGGCAGCTGAGAGGTCAAGGAGGATTAGGATAGAGTAGGAGCCATTGGATTTGGCTAGAAGGAGGTCATGGGTGATCTTTGAGAGAGCAGTCTTGGTGGAGTGGAGGGGACAGAAGCCAGATTGGAGGGGGTCCAGGAGAGAATGGGAATTAAGGAATTCTAGGCAGCAAGTGTAGACAACTCATTCTAGGAGCTTGGAAAGGAAGGGTAGTAGGGAGATAGGGTGATAACTGGAAGGGCAAGTGGGGTCGAGAGAGGGTTTTTTTAGGATGGGGAGACATGGGCATGTTTGAAGGCAGAGGGGAAGAAGTCATTGGAGAGTGAGCAGTTAAAAATAGAAGTTGAGGGGAGGAGGGAAGGGGCGATGATTTTTATAAGTAGTAGTAGTAATAATGCTGTGTTTATTAAATGCTTATGGAGTACAGAACACTGTACTGAGTGCTGGGAGAGAATTCACAGGTAGGAATTAGATATGATCCCTATTTCTCAGGGGGCTCACCATCTAATTTCCCTAACTGGGAAATTTGTAGAGTGCCATCTTTTCTTCCCATTTTCCCAGTTGCCACAGCATGAGTTCTATTTAGCCACATTTTTTATTGGAATGATTTGCGATTGGGACAAAGATCTAACTTGCCTATAAATGTCAGCCTCAAACCTGAAATTTACTGGCTTTGAGTCACCCTCATTCACATATCATTCCTTCCAGGCTAACCTCTTCTAGACACTGGGTAGCGGCCACAGAGCCAATGTCATGAAAGTGAAAATAAGTGATCTCCATACATTCATAAATAACAAAATGATGTAAGCTATTTAATGGCACATCATATTACTTGCTCAACTTCTAATTGTCGCCTTTACTGATCCCTGGCTTTGCAGGGGATAACAAAACAGCAATCTGGTCTGCAGAGGTGCCTGAACAACTTGTGATTGGAGGAAGGGCTTTGAAATATATCATTCACATCCTTTGCCTTTATCATAGATTTATATTTACTTACTTTACCTTCACAGAGCTTTTTCTTCTGACTGATTTAGGGGGACTTTTTAATGATATTGATTGAGCACCTATTATATGGGAAAGCAGCTTGGTCTAGTAGGTAGAGCATAGTCCTGGGAGTCAGAAGAACCTGTGTCCTAATCCCAAGTCTACCAATTCTCTGCTCTGTGACCTTGAGAAGACACTTCACTTCTCTGTGCCTCAATTACCCATAAAATGGGGATTAAGACTCTGAGCTCTATGTGAAACAGGGACTGTATCCAACCTGATTAACTTGTATCTACCCCAGGGCTTAGAACAGTGTGTAATACATAGCAAGAACTTAACCAATACTATCATCATCATCATCACATGTCAAGCACTGTTCAAAGCACTGGTGTGTCAAGCACTGTTCTAAGCACTGGGGTAGGTACAAGTTTGTTATTTTGGATACAGTCCAAGTCCCATATGAAAGTCATAGTCTAAATAGGAGGGAGTGGGATTTAATCCCCATTTTACATTTGAGGAAACTGAGGCACAGAGAAGATGTCACTTGCTCTAGGTCACACAGCAAGCAATTGGCAGAGCCAGAATTAGAATTCAGGTCCTCTGACTCCCAGGGCCATGCTTTTTACACTAAGCCTCACTGCTTTTCTAGGCCACACTGCCAAATAAAATCCTTTTTTTAATGGTATTTTTAAGTGCTTAAAACTTACCAGGCACAATATATTAAGCGCTGGGGTAGATATGTGTTAATTGGGTTGGACACAGTCCATGTCCCACATCGGGATCACAGTCTTAATCCTCATTTTACAGATGAGGTAACCGAGGCACAGAGAAGAGAAGTGGCTTTTCCAAGGTCACACACCAGGCAAGTGGCAGAGCCAGAATTAGAACCCAGGTCTTTCACACACCCAGGCCCATGCTCTATCCACTAGACTACACTGTTTCTTGAACTTTTCATTTGGAAGTAAAGCCACTCCAACACTTAAAAGGAATGCTTCTCTTGGGTGCCCATGGGAAAAATCTTACAGTTTCTCCCCAGTCACTCCCACAGGAACTCGCCAGAGGTAGGAAGTCAGGAGGGGGAGGAAGATGGATTACTACTGCACAAGTGGACCAGTTGCTCTTTTATATGCTTAATCCTTAAGGCTACACCTGGCTACACTTCAAAAGCTGTCTTTCCTCTAGACATTAAGTTTACTGTGGGCAGGGAATGTGCCTACCTACTCTGTTGTACTGCACTTTCTCAAGGGCTTAGTACAGTGCTTTGCACACTTTAGGCACTCACTGAGTACCACTGATTGATTGATTTCCACATTTCATTGGCCAGATTCACCCAGGCCTTGCCTTTTTGCAAAGGGGATCAATCAATGGTATTTACTGAGTGCTTACTGTATGCAGAGCACTATCTTAGGCATTCTTGTCTGCCTGTCTCCCCCAATTAGACTGTAAGCCCGTCAAAGGGCAGGGATTGTCTCTATCTGTTGCTGATTTGTATATTCCAAGCACTTAGTACAGTGCTCTGCACATAGTAAGCGCTCAATAAATACTATTGAATCTTAGTCACTTAAGAAAGTACCATATAATGGAGTTGGTAGGCACGATCCTTCCTCACCACGAGCTTCCAGTACCCAGGGGGATTTACCAGCACTGTGGAAGACTTCTACTGTGGCTCAGATCTGCACATTTGCCTTTACAGCAGCACTGGCTGGGAGTGCAGACCACCAAGGTATTGGTGATAATGCTCCATGCTCCTAGTCCCGCTGAGAACTTGTTTCCAGGACTCTACACCAAAACACTGTTCCACTGGACTCATTATAACTGCCACAAGGGGAAATTGCATCTCTTACTTTCATTGTACTCTCTTGGCACCCAGCAGAGTGCTCTGTACCAGTCTGGCATGAAGGCCATCTTGATGAAGGGAACATTTGAGAACTTACCAGAGCCTCTTCTCTGTCCCCAGCCCTTGCCATGAGTTCTAATCCCAGCTCCCCAACTAGCATGCTGTGTGGTCTTGGGCAAGTCATTTAACTTCTCTGGGCCTCAGTTTCTTCATCTTCATTCATTCAATCGTATTTAATGAGGGCTTACTGTTTGCAAAGCACATCCATAAATTGGGGATTCAATACCTGCTCTTCTCCGCCTTGGAGTGGGAATCCTGTGTGGGACAGGGATTGTGTCCAACCTAGCTATCTCGTATTCATTCATTCAAATGTATTTATTGAGTGCTTACTGTGTGCAGAACACTGTACTAAGGGCTTACTGCTTACTCCAACTCCATTATATTAAGTCATCTCCATTATATTGTACTTTCCTAAGTGTCTAATATAGTGTTCTGCACACAGTAAGCATTGGTATCTACCCCAGGGCTTAATACGGTACTTGGTACATAGTAAATGCTTGACAAGTACCACAGTTATTATTGGTGAAGTGGCCAGAAATTCTCCAAGTCCAGAAAAGCTACCAATGGGACAAGGAGAGCAGGGCAGAGGAGCCAACTTCCTAGGCAGTGGCTGGAGGGGCATAAAAAAGTCAACTCCCTCCTCTCCTCTGCAGGAAACTCTTGTTTTGATGACTGTCTCCACCCCTCTAGTCTGTAAGCCCGTTGTGGGCGGATTTGTTTCTCTTTATCACTGTATTATACTTTCCAAGTGCTTAGTATAGTGCTCTGCACACAGCGAGTGCTCAAAAAATATGATTGAATGAATGAATGAACCTTGATCTGAATAGTCAGAAACCAGGATCCTCCATTTCAGAACCACCCCCATTCCCACTTTTGCATTTGGCCCGCACCGTGTCTCTCCATTGCCATGATCTCACCTCCGCCACTTGTCTGATGTGTGACCTTGGGCAAGCCACTTAACTTCTCTGTGTCTCAGTTAGCCCCTCTGTCAAATGGGGATTAAGACTGGAAGCCCCACAGGGGACAACCTGATTACCTCCTACCTACCCCAGAGCTTAGAACAATGCTTAATACATAGTAAGCACTTAACAAATACCATCATTATTATGATCTCCTAGCCTCTGATCTTGGGGAGTTGCCCTAATTCCTGAATGCTAGATTTAGATTGCTCAATCTTCTGCCCCTGATCTTCTCAACCATCCACAGGCAAGCCACTTCACTAGTGGCTTGGCTTCATTATTGCTTTAAAGTGCTTCTTTTGTCCACCTGTTTGTGGTTTCCCCATGTCAGCTGACCAGAACTGCTGCTTGGGTCTCCCTTTATCATCTATTCTCTCCACATGTCCCACTCAGAAAAGACAAGACAAGCATTTCTTCAATAGTGGTAGATGAACTGTTTCAGGATGTTTGTTTGGGGACAACTATAGCCTGGATCTTGTGTAAAGACAACATTGACTTCAGCATTGGCAGATTTTATATTTGTACATATATCTATCTGTGTTGACAAGTTGTTGAAGGTCAGGAGGAGATCTCAACTCTATGCAGCTGTATTTTTTATATGCCTGAAAGATTTCTGAGGGAGCAGGTTATTGTCTTTGACATTTAGGAAAGTACAAATCAGACAAGGACAACTGATGGAATTTGTTTGAAAATATGCTTAGTTTGTTCAGTTATGGAGGGTGGCCAAGTGACAATGCTGATTGTGCATTCTAGGTACAGATAGTGCCAATAATCAGATTATATGCTGCATTCAACCTTCTCCCTCCAGACAACGTAACAAAATGGTGCAGAGTGACAAGATGAAGCAGAGTTCATAAAATGATTCCTTTGCATCATTTTCTGGGGATATACTCTTCATTGATCGGTGATTTGAAACACTTTCACACACACACACACACACACACACACACACACACACACACACACACACACCCTCCACTAGCTTTGCCCTGGTCGATAAGTGACTACAGCTCTTGCAGAGATGGTGCTCAGATTTCTTCAAAATCCTCTTCTTCCTATCACACAAGCTCATGACATTGGTGTTATCCTTGACTCCTCTCATTCAACCCATATAGTCAATCCATCAATATATCCTATCGGTTCGACCTTCACATCATCCCTAAAATTCACCCTTTTCTCTTCATACAGACAGCTACCACGTTAATCCAGTCATTTACCCTACCCCACTGTGATTACTGATTCAGCCTCCTTGCTAACCTCCCTGCCTCCTGTCTCTCCTCACTACTATCCATACTTCATTCTGCTGCCCACATCATTAAGTTCAGGCCATATTTTCCCACTCCTCCAGAAACTCCAGTGATTGCCCATCTACCTCCTCATCAAACAGAAACTCCTCACCATTGGCTTTAAAGCACTCAATCACTTTACCCTCTCCTACCTGACCTTGCTACTCTCCTACTACAAACCCCACCCACACACGTCACTCCTCTAATGTTAACCTTCCCACTGTTTATCTCACTGCCTACCTCTCACCCACATCCTGCCTCTAGCCTGGAACACCCTCCCTCATATCAGACAGAAAATAACTCTCCCCTACTTAAAAGCCTTATTGAAGGCACATCTCCAAGAGGCCTTCCCTGACTAAGCCCTGCTTTCTTCTTCTCCCACTCTTTTCTGCATCACCCTGACTTGCCCCCTTAATTATATGCTTGGCACATAGTAAACACTTAATAAATACCATTACAAAAAAATTCATCCTCCTCCCCAGCCCCACAGTACTTATTTATATATCTGTAAGGTATTTATTTCTATTAATGTCTGTTTCCCCCTCTAGACTGTAAGCTCACTGTGGGCTGGGATTGTAATTGTTTATTGTTATACTGTACTTTCCCAAGCCCTTAGTATGGTGGTCTGCATGCAGTAAGCCCTCAATAAACATGATTGTCAGACTAACCAAATGATAATGCAAGTTCTCTTCCAAGGTTCTTTGGCTCACTGGCTTCAGGTCAGCATCCCAGGGTCTGAAAACTGAATCATTTTGTGACCTCCAATAGGTTATTTTATGAGTCAATGGCTGCTTCGATACCCGCAAGTTGGAACTAAAGCTTGCTGTGAGCTCCCTGGCAGAAAGACCTGGGCCCAGTACAGATTAGTGGATTACTATTCTGGGAGCAAAATGGTCTAAAAAATATTTTTGGGATTCTGTGACAGCCTGGTAGAAATCACTTCCTGATGAAGTAACTTGCTCTTGGATTTCCACATTTGCAAATTTGCCTGCCAGGAAAAAGAGCCCTCCTTGTCCTCATCCTCACTCTTTATATTTTCTTCTGAGTGGCTTTCTGCCCCCTTCTCCCCAGCCACTCCAAATCCCAAACTCCCCCCAACTCTTTGCCCCACACTACCCCCAGGTTTGGTGGATCCAGAACCATAACCAGCCCTCTTTGTTTTCTGACTCGGTAACTGCAGCATCCCCTTGTTCCTGTCCCTCTGAAAACTTTCGGGCCCAAAACTGCATGGCAGTGATAGGGCAGGATGAGCTGGTGTCGGGGGGAGAGCAGGAGTCGCTATGGACAGGAGGCCTGGGAGGGCACTGATAATACCTGTCTTGGCTAGAGGTGGAAGGGCTGAAGTTGGAGATGGGGGAAGAGGCAGCCACCAAGTCCAAAATAAGTTTTAAGGCCATTATGAGGACTGGACTCACCTAGCCCTGGGATTGAGGGAGAAGGGCAGGAAAGTCATGCCAGTGGATACTCCAAGAGCCGAGAGGCGGGGGCTTCCTTTCCCCAACAGAAAGCAGATCTTGTGCCATGCATTTACCCAACAGCATGGTGTTTATTTGGGGAAATGAAGGTGTCCATGGGAGAGGTTCACTGGCAGAAATGGGGCTTATCTCTCTCCTTTCACTCTCTCTGTCCACCCACCCACTCCCACATTATCCAAGATTCAGAGAGAAGTAAATGAGAGAAAAAAAATAGTCTCAGGCTCTCAGGAACAGTGGTTAATTAGTTAGTTAGTGTGTTTATTCAGTGCTTAGCTTGGATAAAATTGACTATTGATTCAATCCCAGCTGGATCCAGCTTTAGAACTTGCAGGAAGCTGGTGTTGTAACTTTTGGACCCCACCTCCCCTTGGCTAAGAGTCATCTCACACTGGTGGATGTCGGGGCTTAGCCTTAGGGATGAACTGTCCAATCAACCTCAGACACATTTGGGCGGTCTAACGAGACTCACGGGAGGACACAAAGGCTGAAACCTAAATTACGTTGGATGAGAGAACAGATGCTCATTGTCAAAACCTATTATATTCCTCCAGTAAGCATGCAGTTTCAGTGGCTGGGTGCCTGGTAACAAGCACAAAACTGTCACTCCAGAGGAGGGAGAGTGAGTGACTGGGGCAAAGTGACTTAGATGAATAATTATTTTAATTGCAAAAGAAAAGGAATAATAATGTTGGTATTTGTTAAGCGCTTACTATGTGCCGAGCACTGTTCTAAGCGCTGGGGTAGACATAGGGGAATCAGGTTGTCCCACGTGGGGCTCACAGTCTTAATCCCCATTTTACAGATGAGGGAACTGAGGCACGGAGAAGTTAAGTGACTTGCCCACAGTCACACAGCCAACAAGTGGCAGAGCTGGGATTCGAACTCATGAGCCCTGACTCCAAAGCCCGTGCTCTTTCCACTGAGCCACACTGCTTCATAAGCATTGGAAACATTCAAGGGCAAGCAGTGTGGCTTAGTGGAGAGAGCATGGGCCTGGGAGTTAGGAGGACCTGGGTTCTAATCCTGGCCCTACCATTTGCTTGATGAGTGACTTTGGGGAAGTCACTTCACTTCTCCGTGCCTCAGTTTCCTCATCTGTAAAATGGTGATACCTGCTCTCCTTTCTACGTAGACTGCAAGTCCCGTGCGGAACAGGGACTGTGTCCCACCTAATTAACTTGTATCTACCTTAGTGCTTAGTGTTTGACCCATAGTAAACATTTAACAAATACCATTAAAAACAAGCAAACATGGTATCAGGAATAATACATCTCATAATAACTCCCAGAAACAATTTAGAAAAAGACTGATAGTGCTTTTTCTATCAGTCCAGAAGGAGAAAAATCTTTCTCTCCCTGTTGTCTTGAGGAAACAACTGAACCCTCTTCAAATTGCAAACCAGGTTCAGGCTTTATTGTCTAACAAATTGGTTTGAAAACTTGCCTTTTTAGTTTTCAGGTCCTCTCCTATTTGAAGTCAATATGTAAATATTTTCTATACAAGAATGGAATTGTTTCATGGAAAATAAAGTACTGTTGCATCCATTTGCTTAAACAAGCGTTTTAAAAAGGGAGAAGCAGTTTCAGACAATAAAGTGGAGCAGGAGACTGCTCAGAGTCAAGAGCAGACAACAGGCCAGTCTGGTATGCAATATCAGGAAAAATAAAAATAATAATAATAATGATATTTGTTAAGCACTTACTATGTCCCAAGCACTGTTCTAACCAAGGAAGATCACTCTCCTCCCAAAGAAACTTTAGGAAAATGAGGATACCAAGGAAGGCAGATCTTAAAACAAAGCCAGGCACTGACAATAACAAAACCATCATTAATGCTCACAGACCTCCCTTCCTGAAAGACCTCCAATGACTACCCACTTTCTCCCTCATTAAGCTAAAAGGCCTGACCCTTGGGCTTGAGGCTGTCCATCAGAAACTACCTCCATACTTATCTGCCCTGCTCACCAACTGTTAGCCAGAACACACTCTACACTCCTCCCAAGCAAACCTACTCCCTGTTCCTGTTTTCATGTCTCCCGCCTGTGGCCTCCTGCTCTTATCCTCACTCCCTGCTGCCTGAAACTCTATGAAATCCGTTTGGCAAGGATCCACCGGACCTCTGATTCTATAAGTAGCCTTTCCTGCGGGAACAAAAATAACTGTCCAGCTCAGTGATGGGATGCGTCAAGATTAATTTCTGGTTCCCGTCACCTTGCTTGGGGTCAATGGAGCCAATTTGGTTTTTTTAGAACAAATCATTTAGGGTTCCAATGGAATCAGTTCCATTCATCTTAAAAATGGGAGTCAAGGGGCAAGGGGAGCTCCCTTTGCTGGTGGAAGAAGATTTATTTCAGATTGGAGAAAGCAATGAAAACAGTGTGAAGGAATCGATTTTACACTTCAAGTTCTGGAGGTGATTTCATGGAATTCTTCCTCCAGGTCATATTGAATAGAGACCCAGCCTAGGTCACAGGCAAGATGCACTAAATTAAAAATTTCTTTTAGTTCAGCAGAAAACATTTGTCTTATTCAAAAACCAGGAGAGTGATACCAGCATATGTTCATTTCATCACTCCCAAAGGAATATAATCAGTGAAAATTGCCCAATTGGCTGGAAGATTTTTCGGGGGATTCAGCTCTTATTGGAAAGGAGTAAGACAACTGGAAACAATGGCAAATCTCACTTTGGGATTAAGTTTGACCACTGAAAAGCCTTGGTCTCCCCTCCTCCTTCCCTAACTCAATACTCCCAAAACCAATCTCAGGTCAAGGAGATTTTTATGGTAAAACTATTTGAAAGCATTTGCTTAGGCTGAGAGTTATCTTCTTTAAGAGGAAGGGTGGGGGGCTGATTTGGGGGCTGGAGTTGGCCAACACATGAAAAGATCTTTGAATTTTCAAGGTACTAGCCATCTAGTCTGAAGAGTAGCAAGTTCATCTAGTGATTCTGTGTGCAAAATGCAAAAGACACAACTGATGATTTCCAAATGAAATATTTTGAATATATATAACTGACTTTTTCCTTCAGTAGAAAATATGGTTATTAGAGCAAATCTGCCAATAACCAGCCCCTCACTGACCACTTAGCCTTTGTCACTGGGATCTGAGCCTGGTACACAAGCCCCTTACTGGCCACCTAGCCTATGTCACTGGGAACTGAGCCAGGAATACAAGCCCCTCACTGTCCTCCCACTCTATCTCCCTGGTCTCTGAGCCAGGTACACAAGCCCTCATAACTTGGGGCTCCATAGGTCACAAACCAGGTGCTGCAGAGCACAAATAGCCCCTCAGGACCTGAAGGAATCGATTCAGATGGCCAAATATTGTATGTGACAAGGATTTAGTTCAGAGTTGAACCTGCAACCTTGGCATGATCCTTGACTCCTTCCTCTCTTTCAACTTCAGGTTGTACTCTTCTCAACCTATCTTGTTTCTATCCCAGAACTTAGTACAGTGCCTGGCACATAGTAAGTGCTTAACAAATACCATGAGAAAAATTTAAAAAAAATTTTAAAAACCTCATTTAGTCATTTGCCAAATTATATCAATTCTTTCCCCTACCACATTTCCAGAAGTTAACCTTTCTTCTCCATCTAAATGTCCACAACACTAGTCCAAGGAATGATCATATCCTGCCTTGACTACTGCATCAGCCTCATTACTGACCTCCTTGATTCCAGTCTCTTCAGTCCATACTTTGCTCTGCTGCCTGCATCATTTCTCTATAACATAGCTCTATCCCTGTATCCTCTTTCCTTCAAAACCTCCAGTGGTGGCCCATTCTCCCTTATATCAAGCAGAAACTCCTATCAACTTTAAGGCACTAAATCAACCTTCTCCCTCCAATTTATCCTCATTTCTCTCTGCCAATACCCCAGCTTGCATGCTTTGTTCCTATCAAGCCAACCTACTGACAATTCCCCACACTGGTCCCAGTAGCTTCCAACCTCTTGTGCACACACTTCTTCCTTGCATCTGACAGACTACTGCTCTATATTTATTTGTCTTAATGTCTGTCTCCCCCTCTACACTGTAAGCTCATTGTGGGCAGGGAAAGTGTCTCCCAACTCTGGTATACTGTACTCTCCCTAACTGCGCTTATGTACATTTCTTTATTCTCTATTCCTTCCTTCCATTTATAATTTATTTCAGTGTCTTTCTGCCCCGCTAGATTGTAAACCCCTTGAGGACAAAGAATGATTGATGTGTTACATAGGGAGAAAAGTAATTATTTTTAGTCACCATTTTTCTGCACCAAACCATACTTCATGCTGCTGATTCTCTATATTTTTCTCTACACAATTCCATAAGAAGGGGCCAGACCAATTTCTGTGGGATATTTAATACTACATCCTGAAATAGCCTCCAGATCTACAACAAGAAACATGAAGTCCCAGAGCTTAAAGCAAAATAGAAGAGACACTGAAAATGAAATTCTTGCTGATTTAAAAGCAAACCAGGAATCACCAATTTTTGGCTTTACATTAAATGTCACCACATGTAGTATAGAAAAGAAGTAGCGTGGCTCAGTGGAAAGAGCACGGGCTTGGGAGTCGGAGGTCACGAGTTTGAATCCCAACTCTGCCACTTGTCAGCTGCGTGACTGTGGGCAAGTCACTTAACTTCTCTGGGCCTCAGTTACCTCATCTGTCAAATGGGGATGAAAACTGTGAGCCCCACGTGGGACAACCTGATTACCCTGTATCTACCCAGCACTTAGAACAGTGCTCTGCACATAATAAGCGCTTAACAAATACCTACATTATTAAAAGAACATGAAATCTGAAAGAGGAGATAAAAATTCAGTGCACTGTTATTTGATTTATAAGAGAAGCCATGGTAAAGAGACTATCAACTTTTGAAGAGTTTATAAATAGATTTAAAGATTCACTGAAATCAGATTCCTGAGCAGCAGGCAAATCTCTCCATTCTAAAATTGTGGCATCATACCATAAAGAATGGGAGATTTGGGAGCAAACATAAGGCTGCAGGATGATTCTTAGTGCCGTAAGCCATAAGCCTGTAAAGATCCAATTTTGCCAAATGGATATGCTGCTGCTTTAAAATGATTGCCCTGGGACACGAAGTCAGAAAGTGGGAGGAGACTGCCAGGCTACCACTGGGCACTGGCTAACACAATGAAGGGGGAAGGATTTTTTATATAATATTTACTAAGTACTTATGTGCTAGACACTGTGCTAAGCACCGGGGTAGATGATAACCAAAATAATAATAATTGTGGTATTTGTTAAGTGCTTACTATGTGCTAGGTACTGTACTAAGCACTGGGTCAGATACAAGCTAACCAGCTTGGACACATTTGCTATCCCAAATGGAGCTCACATTCTTAATCCCCATTTTACAGGTGCAGAGAAAAGTTAAGTGACTTGCCCACAGTTACACAACAGACAAGTGGCAGAGCTGGGATTAGAACCCAGGTCCTTCTGACTCCCAAGTCCATGCTCTATCCATTAGGCCACGCTGCTTCTCTAAGGACAAAATAATAATAGTAATTGTTAAACATTATTATTATTATCATCATTATTATTATGTGCCAAACACTCTTCTATGAGCTGGAGAAGATAGAAGATAATCATTTTAGATGTAGTCCCTGCCCCATTCAGTGTTCACAGTCTAAGCAGGAAGGAGAACAGGTATTGAATCCCCATTTTACAGATGAGGAAACTGAGGCATTGAGAAGTGAAGTGACTCACCCAAGTTCACACAGCAGGCACGTGGCAGAACCAGGATTAGAACCATGGTCCTTTGATTCCCAGGCTTGTGCTCTTATCCACTAGGCCATGCTGCTCCTTAACCAAAACAAAGAAGTTTAGGGTAAGAAATTTAGAGGAAGTAATAGTAAATAGAGCAATAGTATTTATTAAACACTTATCACATGTAGAGAGCTGTAATAGACAGGTGCTTGGGTGGGGGGTGGGGGGAACCAAACAAATGAGAATTAAACACAGTCCTTGGCCCTCAGGGGGCTCACAGTTGAAGAATACAAGGGTTGGAGGGGACAGGAAACACATAATAGGAGCAATGAAAGAATAAAAAATGAAAAACAATATAAAGACAAGGATAGATTCACAAAAGAATAAGAAAAGTCAGTAGGGAGTTGTGGCTAGAGGAGCAAAATTTCAGGCTCTTCGTGGCTCAGAGTTGAGGACACACCCACTCCCTGCAGTGTTCCCGAGGTTTCCTGGAGACCTCGTGCTGAGGGTCCTGTTCTTTGTCCCACTAGGTGGTCAGGGAGGCAGGATAGGATGGAGTCTTCTCAATGGCATGGAGGAGGAGAGCTGGAGCTGAGTCCCAGGGAGGGGGACTCCGCCGGTTGTCTGACGGCAGGCACCCCAAATGTGAACTACAGTCTGACCCCTCGGGGCCTAGTAGGCACGGAGCTGGAGAGGGGGGCCTTGACAGTTAGTGGTGGCTTCACTCCGCCCTGGTAGAGAGCATAAAGTCTCCAAAAATCACCTCATCCTTTCTGTGGGACTAGGCCAAATGAGTATATTGAAGTCACTGTCCTTATAAAAAATAATTACACTTTTGGCCTGAGTCTGCCTAGAGCGGAGTTAATGCCAACCAAACAAACATTAACTGGGCTTTTTTGTGACAGCAGAAGTGATGTCTTTGGAATCATGAACCTTTAGTTTGGTGTCCAGCCTGGGAATGCTGCTGACAGGACTGTCCTGTGCTGCATTGCAGACTTCTTCAGCCCCTAGCCCTGTCTTCCTACTTTACTGCTGAGCCAAATGGACTCAAGGGTGCTTCCAGCATCCAGGTGAGCTCAGAGCAAGGGGACAAGGACAGTTCAGAGCTGCCATCTCCCCAGGGATCAGTTGTCAATCCAGCAATCTTCCAAGCTAAGCTGGGGTCAGGAGGGTCCAATCACAATGGAAAGAATTACTCAGGTATGTTTACAGGCCTCCACACTTCTTGTTGCAAATTAGCATGAGAGGGGCTCAAAACGTTAAATTACTCTTCCACAAGGCTACTCCCAAGTCAGACATTAGTACTATTAGACAAAAATCAATCAATCATTGGCATTTACTGAATGCTTACTGTGTGCAGAGTATTGTACTAAGCACTTGGAAGAGTAGAGTACAACAATATAAAATTCAAGTCATTTTCTGCAATCTGCCCTTATGTTTGCTCTGGGCAGGCCAGCAACTGATTCGTCTTTAGTAACAAAGATGTCACAGAAACTCAGGTTTAAGGTCTGCTCTGAAAACTACTCAGCCAAAGTAGGAGCATCCAGTTGCAAACAGGGAAAAATCAATGTAGTTTTGAGTAACAACTAAAAAATCTCTACCAAGAACAGACTCTGGAAGCAGTTGAATAGCACCCCTGCTAGATGTCAGGTAATTGACTAGGCCTAGGCATGTGACCACTATCTCACACTCCACTCCACCTGGAGTGGCAGCAGAGAATCCGAGCTTTCACTTCCTCTGAAAGAGGAGACTTCGCCTCTGAATCCCCCCCAGAGCCTAGGCATCTGCATGAATTTGAGGGCAGGGCTTGTGCCCCCTATATCTCTTATGCTCTCCAAGTGCTTAGTACAGTGCTCTTACACAGTAGGTGCTCAATAAATACCACTTTTTGATAAAGTTGTTTCTGAATGACTGTCTCAAAGACTCTGAAAGATGCTCTCCCATTGAGTTGGAAGAGTTTCCCAGTGCTTCAGAGTCATATTTCAGCTTGCAGATCTTTCACTGTATAATAGCAATATTTGTAAAGTTCTTACTCTGTCAGACACTGAACTAAATGCTGGGGTAAGTACAAGATAAAGAGTTCAAACATAAACCCCTGCTTCTCATAGGGCTCACAGTCTAAGTAGGAGGGAAAAAAGGTATTGAAACTCCATTTTACAGATGAGGAAACTGAGGCACAAAGGTTGAGTTGCTCAAGATCAAGAGCAGACAAGTGATGGATCCGGGATTAGAACCCAGGTTGGCTGATTTCCCAGCCTGTGCTCTTTACTCTAGGTCACACTAGCTGAACATGACTGGGCCAACCACAGAGGCCTGCTCCACTCTGACAGTGAAGGGGAGAGGGTCAGGCAGGATTCCTTCAACATTGACTCACCAACCATTCATCAAGGAAAAGCCTCGGAAATTTGGTGCATTTCTTAGAACTGCCAGAATTTCTTAGAAACATTCCAGACCTTTTTGTAAAGAAAGAGACATTCATTCATTCATTCATTCAATAGTATTTATTGAGCGCTTACTATGTGCAGAGCACTGTACTAAGCGCTTGGGATGAACAAGTCGGCAACAGATAGAGACAGTCCCTGCCGTTTGACAGGCTTACAGTCTAATCGGGGGAGATGGACAGACAAAAACAATGGCAATAAATAGAGTCAAGGGGAAGAACATCTACAGTGAACAGTTTTAGTGATGCTCTCTGCACTTACCTCTGGTGCTGAGCTCCTTGCCCCAGCTCCAATCATCCCATAATATTTACTGAGTAGCTACAGAGTGCAGAAAACTATATTAGGTCATTGGAAAAGTAGAATATAGATAATATGCTCAATCCTGTCTTTGAGGAATTTTCATCTCTAAAACAGAAAGTTAGGTTTCTAAGGTCCCTGCCTATCACATTGAGAGTGGCAGAGCAGGGGTTAATTTTCACAACCACCCAGTCTAATGGGGAACACTTGGTCTCCTTTCTGTTGGTTTCTTTGGGGGGGTATCAGAAAGCCATATTTCCTGTCATAAATCAGCATCGCAAAAACCTTCTTTCCAACCTCATACTTTTGTTTACGCCTTGGACACTACTCTCTTTTATGCCACATTTTTATTATAATAATAATGATAGTGGTAGTTGTTAAACTCTATATGCCAAGCACTGTATTAAGTTCTGGAGGAAATACAGTATATGAAGATCTGGCCCAGCCTCACAGTCTAAGTAGGGGGAGAACAGGCATTTAACCCCCATTTTGCAGAGGAACAAACCAAGGCACAGAGAAGTGATTTACATACAGCAGAGCCAGAATAAGAACTCAGGTCCTCTAACTCCCAGGTCTACAATCTTTCCATTAGGCCAGTTTTTCTTTCTCAGAAACCTTCAGGGTTCCCATCAACTTCGGTAGAGTTTTAATTTAAAGCTCTGTGCTTGGAGTTTCTGTATTTGGGTTCCTCCCCTCCTTTTCAGTTATCATTGCCTGGAATCCCCAACCCGGGTGGAAGGGGCAGAAAAAGGTGATGATACTTTTTTTTTTTCCTGAGCTTTGGTTTGCTTTTTCTGTAACCTGCCAGGTAGCAGTTGTGCTACCCAGAGCCTCTCCAGCCCATACCTGAAATAAAGGTGTTGTTTCCCTGGGGCTATGCAGAACTGGAGAACACTGATCTTTCATCCTCCAGGTCGGAACAGGGCTATGAAATTCACTGGTTCCACTTGGGGTCCAAGATTGGTCTGCCCTCTATCGATAAGCAGAGGCTAGAGGGTCTGCCTGTTAAACTGTAAGCTAATTTTGGGCAGCAAATGTGTCTTTTAACAATAATAATAATAATGGCATTCGTTAAGTACTTACTATGTGCAAAGCACTGTTCTAAGCACTGGGGAGGATACAAGGTGATCAGGTTGTCCCATGTGGGGCTCACAGTCTTAATGCCCATTTTATAGATGAGGTGACTGAGGCACAGAAAAGTTAAGTGACTTGCCCAAAGTCACACAGCTGATAAGCGGTGGAGCCGGGATTTGAACCCATGACCTCTGACTCCCCAGCCCAGGCTCTTTCCACTGAGCCACGCTGCTTTTTTTGTATTGTTATATATACATTGTTGTTATATACAACAATAGTACTATAATGTTGCATATTGTTATATTGTTGTGTTGTACTCTCCCAAGCACTCAGCATAGCGCTCTGCACACAGGAAGCTCTCAGTAAAAATGATTGACTGATTGAGAGCAGCATCCTGCATGAAGCCCATGGAATCAAGGACACTGAAACTCAGGGTCCAGTCTTGATACATTGTGTATAGTTTAGATGATCTCAGGGGAATGATTCTTCAACACTTTAAACAAGAGCTTGCTTTCAAATGGGCTAATCAATCACTCAGTAGCATTTATTGAGCACCTAATGGGTGCGCAGAACTGTACTAAGCACTTGGCTTACTACAAGAGAGTCAGTAGGCATGATCCCTGCCCTTGAGGAGCTTACAACCTAGGCAGTTTGACTCCATTATTCTGACACGTGCATGTCGACAAGAATCCACCTTGCAGGAAGCTTGCTAAAACATCCTTACTGCTGAAGCTGTGGCATCTTTACCTTCACCTCAATTTGATTCAGACAATAAAATTGCCATGCACACTTGCATCAAGCTGGGGAGAGTCTCAAGCTGCTATACCATCTGTCATCTGGTGACAACCCCTACACACAAGCCATCTGGACAGCTGATATCACTTCCTTCACCTGACTTCAAGTCATTGAAGGGCAATGAGTCCAGGGGCTAATTTCTCAAGATTTCCTTAGTAGATGGGGTCAGATAGCTCAAAGGATTGGTACCCATGACAACAAACCAAACCTCGCTAGCTCTCAGAACTAGGAGAGCCACTGCAGGGTTCTCCCAGGGCTCTGACTGGATGGGAGAGCCACCAGTACAATTACAGGAGGACAGCCTGAACCCGGAGACCTGGCCACCCCAGCCCTGAGGTGGGAACCTGACAACTGGTTCTGGGCCGAACTTCTGGGGAAACCAAGGTCAAGTCCGTTTGTTAGTTCTGTTTAGAAATGAGAAGAAACAAAGTCAAATATTTTTTATTGACTACGATTGTTTCTCAGTTTTTGAAGACTCAAAGTGCCTTTTTGGTCTCAGTCTCACTAATTCTCACTCTTTCTGTCTGAGAGTAAACTGTGAATAGCACATAAAAGAAAACTGGATTTGAAACTCCCTGAATTTCCAGATTGTAGGTACCTAACCTTTATATCGTCTGCACTCTGATTACTCAGAAATGCTAACTGATGATAAATCTCAGCCTAGCACTAACAAAACCAAGGGCAAAATCCAAGTCTTATTATTAGTAGTAGTACTAGTAGTGGTATTAATAATGGTAATAGTAATAGTAATGATAATAATAATTATCAGCAACACCTAGATGGATAGAGACCATAACAATGATAATGGAAGAACCATTAGAAAGGTTGCAGATTGTGGCAGAGGCAGAATGACCTGGAGAAAGTATATCCATGGAGTTACTATGAATTGTAAACTACTCAACACCACTTAATAATAACAGTAATTGTGGCCATTAAGTCCTTGCTATATGCCAAGCACAGGACTGTATTAAGCACTGGGATAGTTACAAGATAATGAGTTGGTGACAGTCCCTGTTTCATATAAGACTCACAGACTAAGTGTAGGAGGGACAACAGGTATTGAATCCCCATTTTACATAAGAGAAAACTGAGATACAGAGAAGTTAAGTGATTGGCCAAGGCCATTCAGCAGGTAAGTAGTAGAGCCGGGATCAAAACCCAAGTCCTTTGACTCCCAGTCCCATTCTCTTTCCTCTATGACTGTTTTCCTATATCTTGGGGGGTTCCGAGGCTAAATAGGAGGGAGTACAGGTATTGAATCTCCATTTTACAGATGAGGAAACTGAGGCACGGAGAAGAGACAAGCCTCAGGTTACACAGAAGGCAAGTGGAAGAACTGTGATTGGAACCTAGATCCTCTTGCTCCCAGGTCAATACTTTGTCCACTATGCCACAATGTCTCTCTTGATTCTCAATCCACACTTCAGTCCAGCTGGCATACATTTTTTCATTTAGAGGAAACTGTGCCTGATGGCCAGCTGAGGAATGGGGGCAGGAAGGCAGATTTTGGGGTTTAGCCACTCTGAAATACTGAATTGGGAAATTTAGACTTGCTGTCATCCAGTGAGCAGAGCAGGTTGCTGGGAACCAGGACACCTGGGTTCTAACCCTTGTTCTTTCTGCTCTGGGCCAGTGGACAGAACATGCTGCAAGGAACCAGGTGACCTGGGTTCTAGACCCAGCTCTGCCTGCTGTGGTCCACCACATTCCTTACCATAGGCATTCAATGAGCTTTCCCACTCCTACCTTACCTGCCTGATTTCCTACTACAATGTAAACCCACACACTTCACTCCTTTAATGCCAGCTGCTCACTGTACCTTTGTCTTGTCTATTCCACCACTGACCTCTCACCCATGTCCTGTCTCTGGCCTGGAACACCCTCCCTCTTCATATCTCACAGATGATCGCTTTCCCTTTCTTCAAAGCCTTATTAAAAGTACATCTCCTTCAAGAGGTCTTCCCTAACTAAGCCCTCAATTCTTCTCCCACTCCCTTCTGTGTCATCCTTGAACTTGGAATTGGATGACATGATTTATTTAATTTTATTAATGTGTGTATCCTCCTCTAATGATAATAATGATGGCATTTGTTAAACATTTACTATCTGCCAAGCCTTGTTCTAAGTGCTGGGATAAATACAAGGTATTCAGTTTGTCCCACTTGAGGCTCACAGTCAATCCCCATTTCAGAGATGAGGGAACTGAGGCATAGAGAAGTTAAGTGACTTGCCCAAAGTCATATAGCTGACAAGTGGTAGAGCCGGGGTTAGAACCCACAACCTCTGACTCCCAAGCCCTCATTCTTTATACTAAGCCATGCTACTTCTCTAGACAGTAAGCTCCTTGTAGGCAGGGCACTTGTCTACCAATCCTGTTATACTACTCTCCTAAGTGCTTAGGACAGTGCTTGGCATACAGTAAGTGCTCAATAAATGATTGATTGATTGATACAAGATAATGATGTTGGGTACAGTCCCTGTTCCACACAAGACTCATAATTTGTGTGGTACAGATAAGAAAACTGAGGCCAACAGAAGTGAAGTTATTTGTCCAAGATCAGATTGCTGGCAAGTGGTGGGTCCAGCTTTAGAACTCGGGTCCTCAGACTCCCAGGCCAGGGCACCTTCCACCAGGCCACGCTGCTTTCCAGTTAAAATCTAAGAGTAATAATTTCCTCTCTGGATTGACTTGGGGGCTGCTTTATTGTATAACATAAGTCTAAGGCTAGGCTTACTGGCCATCCCAAATTCAATGTCTCCTAAGGCAGATAACAATAATAATAATAATAATAATAATAATGCCTTTTGTTAAGCGCTAACTATGTGCAGAGCACTGTTCTAAGCACTGGGGAGGATACAAGGTGATGAGGTTGTCCCATATGGGACTCACAGTCTTAATGTCCATTTTACAGATGAGGTAACTGAGGCACAGAGAAGTTAAGTGATTTACCCAAAGTCACACAGCTGACAAGCAGTGAAGCTGGGATTTGAACCCATGACCTCTGGGTCCCAAGCCCATGCTCTTTCCCAAGCCACACTGCTCCTCAATCAATTATTCAATTAATAATCCTTATTCAATCAATGGTCTTTACTGAGCACTTGCTTTGTGTTGAGCAATATACTACACACTTAGGAAAGACCAATCAAGCACACAAACTTCACTCCTCTAAAGCTAACCTTCTCCCTTTACCTCAATTTCATCTATGTCCCAACCCCTCGCTCTTGGCCTGCCTCTGCCCTGGAATGCCTGACCCTCCTCAAATCCGACAATTACTCTCCCCCAACTTCAAAGTCTCATAGAAGGCTCATCTCCTCTAAGTGACTTCCTATAACTAAACCCTCCTTTCCTCTTCTCCTACTCCCTTCTTTGTCACCATGATTTGCTCCCTTTAATCATTCCCCACCCCCGTAGCATTAATGTACATAGCTGTAATTTATATTAATGTCTGTCTCTCCCCTAGACTGTAAGCTCATTGGGAGCAGGGAATGTGTCCATTTATTGTTATATTTTTCTCTCCCAGCACTTAGTGCAGTGTTCTGCTTATAGTAAGCACTCAATAAATACAATTGATTTAAATGATGAATGAAGATCAATAAAACGAAGTTGATAGATGCCATCCCTTCCTACAAGGAGCTAAGAGTTAAGACTCCAACTTGCTCCCCGTGATTGAGGCTGTAATAGGCAGCTGCTCTGGGAATTGACCTAGACTCACAAACAGCCAAAGTAGACCATCAAGACTTAATTAGTAGCACAAATGCACAGATGCAACCCAGGGTATTAAAGAAGACCTTTGCAAGGCAATGAATTATCTACAGCTCCTGAAGGCTTTTAAATCTGATTAAGGAAGTCAGCCTGAATACCAGGCCGACCCAAGCTAGGTTTTGCTGTTTGGTCAATTCCAAGAAAAGGGATTTAGGCTGAAATTGCCTACATATAATAATAATAATAATAATGTTGGTATTTGTTAAGTGCTTACTATGGGCAAAGCACTGTTCTAAGCACTGGGGTAGTAATAGGCGAATCAGGTTGTCCCACATGGGGCTCACAGTCTTAATCCCCATTTTACAGATGAGGTAACTGAGGCCCAGAGAAGTTAAGTGACTTGCCCACAGTCACACAGCTGACAAGTGGCAGAGTTGGGATTCGAACTCATTCATTCATTCAATAGTATCTATTGAGCGCTTACTATGTGCAGAGCACTGTACTAAGCGCTTGGGATAAACAAGTCGGCAACAGATAGAGACAGTCCCTGCCGTTTGACGGGCTTACAGTCAATCGGGGGAGATGGACAGACAAGAACAATGGCAATAAATAGAGTCGAGGGGAAGAACATCTCGTAAAGTTGAGCGGACGAGTACAGTGCTGTGGGGATGGGAAGGGAGAGGTGGAGGAGCAGAGGGAAAAGGGGAAAAAGAGAGTTTAGCTGTGGAGAGGTAAAGGGGGGGTGGCAGAGGGAGTAGAGGGAGAAGAGGAGCTCAGTCTGGGAAGGCCTCTTGGAGGAGGTGAGTTTTAATGACCTCTGACTCCAAATCCCGTGCTCTTTCCACTGAGCCACGCTGACTCTCATGACCAAGTTAACCCACACTAACCTTTCTTTTATCCGATATGTTCTCCCTCTAGAATATAAACTTGTCGTAAGCAGAGAATACCTCTGCTAACTCTGCTGTATTGTATTCTCCCAATAATTTAGAACAGTGCTCTGCACTAAACTGCTCTCTCAAAGGTCACCAATGATCTCCTTCTTGCCAAATCCAGTCGCTCCTACTCTATCCTAATCCTCCTCGACCTCAGCTGCCTTTGATACTGTCGACCATCCCCTTCTCCTCAACACATTATCTAACCTTGGCTTCATGGACTCTGTCCTCTCCTGGTTCTCCTCTTGTCTCTCTGGCCATTCATTCTCAGTCTCCTTTGTGTGCTCCTCCAAGCTTCTCCATTCCCTAACTGTAGGGTTTCTTCAAGGGTAAGTTCTTGGTCCCCTTCTATTCTCCATCTATATTCATTTCCTTAGTGAACTCATTTGCTCCCACGGCTTCAACTATCATCTCTATGCAGATGACATTCAAATCTACATCTCCTCCCCTGCCCTTTCTCCCTCCCTTCAGGTTTGTATCTCCTCCTGCCTTCAGGACATCTCTCCCTGGATGTCTGCCCACCACCTAAAACTCAACATGTCTAAGATTGAGCTTCTTATCTTCCCTCCCACACCCTGTCCTCTCCCTGTCTTTCCCATCACTGTGGACAGCACTACCATCCTTCCCATCTCACAAGCCCACAACCTTGGTGTCATCCTTAACTCTGCTCTCTCATTCACCCCACACATTAGGAGAAGCAGCGTGGCACAGTGGAAAGAGCACGCGCTTTGGAGTCAGACCTCATGAGTTCGAATCCCAGCTCTGCCACTTGTCAGCTGTGTGACTGTGGGCAAGTCACTTAACTTCTCTGTGCCTCAGTGACCTCATCTGTAAAATGGGGATTAAGACTGTGAGCCCCACGTGGGACAACCTGATTCCCCTGTGTCTACCCCAGTGCTTAGAACAGTGCTTGGCACATAGTAAGCGCTTAACAAATACCAACATTATTATTATTATTATTACATCCAATCCGTCACCAAAACCTGCAGGTCTCACCTTCACAACATCGCCATCATCCGTCCTTTCCTCTCCATCCAAACTGCTACCTTGTTGGTACAATCCCTCATCATATCCCGACTGGATTACTGCATCAGCATCCTTTCTGATCTCCCAACCTCCCATCTCTCCCTGATTCAGTCTATACTTCACTCTGCAGCCCAGATTATCTTTCTACAAAAAGGTTCTGGGCATGTCACCCCCCCTCAAAAATCCCTAGTGGTTGCCTCTGCAACCACTTCATGCCTTTGCATGAAGCAAAAACTCCTTACTCTTGGCTTCAAAGCTCTCCATCACCTTGCCCCCTTCTACCTCACCTCCCTTCTCTCCTTCTCCAGCCCAGCCCATGCACTCTGCTCCTCTGCCACTAACCTCCTCACTGTGCCTCATTCTTGCCTATGCCGCAGTTGATCCCTGGCCCACATACTACCTCTGGCCTGGAATGGCCTCCCTCCTCACATCTCCCAAACTAGCTCTCTTCCCCCATTCAAAGCCCTACTGCGATATCAACTCCTCCCGGAGGCCTTTCCAGACCGAGCCCCTCTTTTCCTCTGCTCCTTCTCCCCTCCCCATTGCTCCTACTCCCTCCCTCTGCACTAGCCCCTTCCCTGCCCCACAGCACTGGTGTATATTTGCACATATTTGTTATTCTATTCATTTTATTAATGATGTTTATATGTCTATAATTCTATTTATCTATTTGATGCTATTGATGTCTATCTACTTGTTTTGTTTTGTTGTCTGCTTCCCCCTTTTAGACTGCAAGCCTGTTGTTGGGTAAGGATTGTCTCTATTTGTTGATGAAGTGCTCAATAAATACGACTGAATGAAGACCACTGATTGACCAATATGGAGAGAGAGAGAGGGAGAAACACCTTACCCCAGGCAGCAGTTCTGGCTTCCTCTCTCATATCAGAAATCAGCCTGCGGGCCCCCAACCCAATTCACTTCAGCTGCTTTTGTTCAACATTCACAGGAGCTCAGCTCTACTCCCTGGCTGGATGAAGGGGTTGAGGAGGGCTTTTTCACCAGATTGGCCAAAAGTCCAAACTCCCCAGAATATTCCAAGTGACTCTGGAAGTATAGGAGGATATGTAACTTGAATCCAACAAGATTCTGAAAAATATCTGGCCAATATGGGGTAAAACCACAGCAGCTACCAAGGACACTGAGTCATGGTTAGGAGAAGCAGCATGGAGCAGTGGATGGAGCACAGGCCTGGGAGTCAGAAGGTCAAAGGTTCTAAACCTGGATCCACCACTTGTCTGCTGTGTGACCTTGGGCAAGTCACTTCACTTCTCTAGGTCACAGTTACCTCATTTGTAAAAAGGGGCTTGAGACTATGAGCCCCATCTGAGACCAGGAGACATTCTGATTTGTTATTCACCCTAAGTGTTTAGTTCAGTGCCTGGCCCAGAGTAAGAGCTTAACAACTACCACAGTTTATTATCATTGATTATTTTTACTAAGGCACAGTATCAGGACTAGGCTGTGGTCACTCTGCCGTAGGTGGATCCTGCATGTAAATTAACCTCCAGGTGCAACATCACAATGGGTTGCAGCCCTGCCAGCCTGCTCCCTCGTTGTACTCTGGGCCCCAGAGGAATTGTGACTGGCAAGAGAGAGAAGAGAAGCACTGTATAGACCTATGGCACTAAATCACACGGACATATACACATTCTCAGTCTGAAGTCTCAGGAGTGAGGCTCGTTCACTGTTCTTGAAGGGAGATTCCACCCATCATCGTTTATAAGTGTGAAAATACCTGTAGTATGTGACTTTGGACCTCTTCTCACTCCTCGACTCGAAGCTCTGCCTGTTCCATACCACATCACATATTTACCCACTTGGGCACAGATTTCATCTTACAATATCTAGCCACTGTACACTCTCTACCCTCACCAACTCTGAAATTCTGAAAGAGCCCCAACTTACTCACCTTTCATTCATTCTTTCATTCATTCAATCGTATTTATTGAGTGCTTACTGTGTGCAGAGCTCTGTACTGAGTGCTTGGAGTGTACCAATTCAGCAATTAGATAGAGACAACCCCTGCCCAACAATGGGCTCTCAGTGTAAAAGGGGGAGACAGACCACAAAACAGAACAAGAAGTCAGGCATCAACACCATCAAGATAATGGAATCATAGATTCATTCAATTCATTCATTCAATAGTATTTATTGAGTGCTTACTATGTGCAGAGCACTGTACTAAGCACTTGGAATGAACAAGTCGGCAACAGAGAGAGATGGTCCCTGCCATTTGACGGGCTTACAGTCTAATCGGGGGAGACGGACAGACGAGAACAATGGCAATGAATAGAGTCGAGAGGAAGAACATCTCGTAAAAACAATGGCAACTAAATAGAATCGAGGCAATGTACATTTCATTAACAAAATAAATAGGGTAATGAAAATATATACAGTTGAGCGGATGAGTACAGTGCTGAGGGGATGGGAAGGGAGGGGGGAGGAGCAGAGGGAGATGGGGGGAAAAGAGGGTTAAACTGCGGAGAGGTGAAGGGGGAGTGATAGAGGGAGTAGAGGGAGAAGGGGAGCTCAGTCTGGGAAGGCCTCTTGGAGGAGGTGAGTTTTAAGTAGGGCTTTGAAGAGGGGAAGAGAATTAGTTTGGCGGAGGTGAGGAGGGAGGGCGTTCCAGGACCACGGGAGGACGTGGCCCCAGTTTAAAGGATGGGAGGGGGAGGAGGCGCCAGCGAAGGAGACCGAGAATGACCGGCCAGAGAGATAAGAGGAGAACCAGGAGAGGACGGAGTCCGTGAAGCCAAGATGAGAGATGAGATAAGGTATGGAGGAGGAGGGGATGGTCGACAGTGTCAAAGGCAGCAGAGAGGTCAAGGAGGATTAGAATGGAGTAGGAGCCATCCTACGGCTCTCTCCACTTATTGCCCCATCTTCCTCTTATCGTGCGCCTCCAAACTCTTTGAGCGAGTTGTCTACACCCATTGTCTCAAATTCCTCTCCTCCAATTCTCTCCTAGACTCTCTCCCATCTGACTTCTGTCCCCTTAACTCCACAAGAACTGCCCTCTCAAAGGTCACCAGTGATCTCCTTCTTGCCAAATCCAACAGCCTCTACTCCATCCTAATCCTCCTCTACCTCTCAGCTGCCTTCAACACTACCACCCCCTTCTCCTGGAGACACTATTCAGTGGCTGCTCATCCACCTCCTCATCAAAGGAAAACTCCTTTTATTCATTATTTCAATTCACTCAATCATATTTATTGAGTGCTTACTATGTGCAAAGCACTGTATGAAATCCGTGGCTCACTGGAAAGAGCACGGGCTTTGGAGTCAGAGGTCATGGGTTCGAATCCCGGCTCTACCACTTGTCAGCTGTGTGACTTTGGGCAAGTCACTTAACTTCTCGGTGCCTCAGTTATCTCATCTGTAAAATGGGGATTAAGACTGTGAGCCCCACGTGGAACAACCTGATTCCCCTGTGTCTACCCCAGCGCTTAGAACAGTGCTCGGCACATAGTAAGCGCCTAACAAATACCAACATTATTATTATTATTATTATTATGAAATGCTTGGGAGAGTACAATTCAACAACAAACAGACATATTCCCCACCCACAACAAGCTCACAGTCTAGAGGGGGTGAGAGACATTAATATACATATGTAGATAGATAGATAAATAAATTACAGATATATACAAATTTGCTGTGGGGATGGGAGAGAGGATGAATGAAGGAGGAAGTCAGGGTGATACACAGGGAATGGGAGAAGAAAGGAGGTCTTAGTCAGGGAAGGCTTCTTGGAGGAGATATGTCTTCAATAAGTCTTCGAAGTTGGGGAGAGAAATTCTCTGTCTGATATGAGGAGGGAGTCCATTCCAGGCCAGTGTAGGATGTGGGAGAGAGGTCAGTGGTGAGATAGATGAACCTGAGTTACAGTGAGAAGGCAAGCAGAGGAATGAAATGTGCAAGCTGAATTACAGGAGAGTAGTGAGGTTGAGGTAGGGGGGGCAAGATGACTGATTGCTTTAAAGCCATTGGTGAGGAGTGTTTGTTTGATGAGGAAGTGGATGGGCTATCACTGGAGTTTCTTTAGGAGTGGGGAAACGTGGTCTGAACGTTTTTGAAGGAAAATGGAGTATGGACTGGAATGGGGAGAAATAGGAGGCAGGGAGGTCAGCAAGGAAGCAGATACAATAATCAAAGCAGGTAAGGATAAGTGTTTGCATTAATGTGGTAGCAGTTTGGATGGAGAGAAAGGGGTAGATTTTAGCAATGTTGTGAAGGTAGAACTGACAGGATTTAGTGAGGTCTTGAATATATGGATTAAATGTGAGATAACAGCCAAGGATAATGTCAAGGTTAGGGGCTTGTGAGACAGGAAGGATGGTGGTGCCATCAAAAGTGTTGGGAAAATGAGCGGGAAGACAGAGTTTGAATGGGAGGATAAGAAGTTCAGTTTTAGACATATTAAGTTTGAGGTGACAAGTGACTCTTCACCATTGGTTTTAAAGCACTCAATCACTTTGGCCCCTCCTACCTCACCTTGCTACTCTCCTACTACAATCCAGCCCAACACTTTGCTCCTCTAATGCTAATTCTTCTCACTGTGCCTCCATCTCCATGTATCTCGCAGCTGACCCTTGCCCATATCCTGCCTCTGGCCCAAAACACCCTCTTTCCTCAAATCCAACAGACTGTTACTCTCCCCAAACTTCAAAGACTTTTTTTAGTACCACATCTCCTCCAAAAACCTCCTCTGATTTAGCCCTCCTTTCCTCTTCTCCCACTCCGTTCTGCGCCACCTTACTTGTTCCCTTTATTCATCTCTCCTTTCAGCTCCACAGCAATTATATACATATCTGTAATTTTATTTATTTACATTAATGCCTGTCTCCCCCTCTAGACTGTGAGCTCATTGTGGGCAGGGAATATGTCTGTTATATTGCTATATTGTACTCTCCCCAGCACTTGGTACAGTGGTAAGCACTCAAAAATATGATTGACTGACGGACTGACATAGGGCTCACAGTCTTAATCCCTCATTTTTACAAATAATGTAACTGAAGCCCGAAGAAGAGTTAAGTGACTTGCCCATGTGGTGATGTGGTGGAAGCCAGTATTAGTGCTCAGGTCCTTCTGACTCCCAGGCCCATACTTAATTAATCAATTAATAATTAATAATGACATTTGTTAAGTGCTTACTATGTGCCAAGCACTGTTCTAAGCCCTGGAAGGGATACAAGGTAATCAGGTTGTCCCACATGGGGCTCACAGACTTAATCCCCATTTTACAGATGAGGGAACTGAGGCACGGAGAAGTTAAGTGACTTGCCCACAATCACACAGCTGACAAGTGGCAGAGTCGGGATTAGAATCCACGACCTCTGACTCCCAAACCTGGGTTTTTTCCACTGAGCCACGCTGCTTCTCTGAGCCATGCTACTTCTTCCACTAAGCCATACTGCTTCTCCAGGGCTGGAGAAGATACAAGTTAGTCAGGTCAGTCACAGTCCCTGTCCCACATGGTGCTCTCACAAGTATTGAATCCCCATTTTGCAGTTGAGGAAACTGAGGCACAGAGCAGTTAAGTGACTTGCCAATGGTCAAACAGCAGGCGGGTTGCAGAGCTGGAATTAGAACCCAAGGTTTCTGTCTCCTAGTGCTTTATACTCTAGACCACACTCTTTCTCAGCTACATTCTAATCCCAGCTCTCTCACTTGCCTGCTGTGTGAATTTGGGCCCATCACTTAATTTCTCTGTGTCTCAGTTTACCCATCTGTTCTCTGTAGATTAAAGTCCTACTCTCCTTCTTATACCAGGAACCTTGTTTGGGGCAGGGACTGTGTCTAACTTGATAATCTTTATATACCCCAGCACTTTATAAAGTGCTTGGCCCATAAGGGTTACAGTTGTCTTAATTATTATTGTGGCAGTAGGAAGGGAAATAGAATGGGGAAATGAGAGATTAAACAGGAAAGACTTCCTGGAATTTAGGGCTGTACATCTCTTTTTTTTTTATCCTTCTCTCAGTATCTGAATGTAAACTATCAAGTTCTTGCTATAAGGCAATTCATGAGTTTTCATTGATTAAGGTGAGAAAAGTGGACTTAATATCCATAATCTACTTTAACATCTACCTCCCCTTCTAGAATGTAAGCTCCTTGTGGGCAGGGAATGTGTCTCCCAACTCTGTTATACTGTCCTCTCCCAAGTGCTTAGCACAGTGCCCTGCACACAGTAAGCACTCAATAAATATCATTGATTGATAGATTAATGAATTTACTGGGTCCATTTATGTAATAAAACTATTTCAGTGTCAAAAAATGTTATTTCCTGCGGATGAAGTCTACTGTTAGAGAATCGATCCAAAAATCACAAACAGAATGAAACACAGAAATTTAAAAGCCAAAAATTACAACACAAGACTCTGTAACAGTTAACTGCTGCCTAGAGAGCCTACCCCCTGCTGGTCGATTTGAAATCCCTGAACCTGCAGATTAAGGAATTCAGATTCAGATAAAGGTTTGGTAAATAAACTATGAAGCCAGTTGCCTGGATAAAAATATTAACTTTGAGTAACCTGGGGTTTAGGTGGGTTGGGAGTGGGGGGAAGTTTGTTTCATTGGGTAGAGTCTATGAATGGAGGGAGATATTTTAGCAAAAGAACGGGGTGGTCTTTGTTTTAGGACTATTTGCAGAAGTGTGCCAGTACAGGTCATTTAGTCAACCGGTCAGTTACTGGTATTTATTGAATGCTTACTGTGTGCAGAGCACCTAGACTGTAAATTCTCCTCTAGCCCCTTGTGGGCAGGGCTCGTTGTCTATCAATTCTGTTTTATTGTACTTTCCTAAGCACTTTGTACTGTGATTGAGAGTACAAAAAGATTTGGTAGACACAATCCCTGCCCTCATGGTGCCCACAATCAAATGTGGAAGACAGACAATAACATAAATTACAGATAAGGAAGCAGTGTGACCTAGTGCATGGGCCTAGGAGTCAGAGAACCTGGATTCTAATCCCGGATATGCCAAATGCTTGCTGTGTGACCTTGGGCAAGTCACTTAACTTCTTTGTGCCTCAGTTTCCTTAACTGTAAAATAGGGATTAAATACCTGTCCTCCCCTCCTACTTAGACTGTGAGCCCCATGAGGGGTTAGGACTGTGTTTGACCTAATTAAGCTCTAACTACTCCAACATTAGAACAGTGTTTGACATATTAGTAAGTGCTTAACAAATACCATAAGAATAACAGAAATAAGGCTATTTATATATGTGCCGTTGAGGTGGGGGGAAATGACTGCCTAAATGCTGTGAAGATGCAGTCTTAAGTGCATAAGTAACACAGAAGATAGGGAGATGAGAGGTTAGTTAGGGAAGGCTTCCTAAAGGAGATGTGCTTTTAGAAGGCCACTGAAGAAACAGACCCTGTCCCACTCAGTGCTCGCAATCTAAGTAGGAAGGAGAACAAGTATTGAATGCCCATTTTACAGATGAGATAACTGAAGGACAGAGAAGTTGTGACATTTCCAAGGTCACACAACAGGCATGTGGTGGTCAGGATTAGAACCCAGGTCCTCTGACTCCCAGGCCTATGCTTTTTACACTTTGTCACACCACTCCCATACCTGAACTAGGTGCTTGGGAGGAACACAATAATCAAGTATCTCATTCTCTGCCTACTGGGAACTGAAATTCTAGTGGAGAACACAAACATTAAAACATTTACAACTGGGTCAAAAACAAATGAAGAGACATAGACACACCAGTGCTGAGAAGGGTGTAAATAAATTCATAAGTGCTAAAGTTGGTTGCATTCATTCATTCATTCAACCTTACTTACTAAGCACTTATTGAGTGCAAAGCGCTGTACTAAGTGCTTGAGAAAGTTCAATACTACAATAAACTGTGGCATTCCCTGCCCATAATGGGCTCTCAGTCTAGATAATGATAATTAATATTATCATTATGGTATTTGTTAAGTGCTTACTATTTGCCAAGCACTGTTCTAAATGATGTTAAAGATACAAGATAACCAAGTTGTCCCTCATGAGGCTCACAGTTTTAATCCCCATTTTACAGATGAAGTAACTGAGGCACAGAGAAGTTAAGTGTCTTGCCCAAGGTCACACAGCAGACAAGTGGCAGAGCCAGAATTAGAACCCACATCCTCTGGCTCCCAAGCCCTTGCTCTTTACATTAAGCCACACTGTTTCTCAATAGTAATTATAGTACTTGTTAAGTGCTTATTATGTGCCAAGCACTATTCTAAGTGCTGGGGTAGATTCAAGTTAGTCAGGTTGGACACAGTCCTTATTCCACCCAGGACTCACACTCTTAATCCCCAATTTATGGATGAGGTAATTGAGGCCCAAAGAAGTAAAGTGACTTGCCCAAGGTCACACAGCAGACATGTGGCAGAGCTGGGATTAGATCCCATGACCTTCTGATTCCCAGGCCCATGCTCTATCAACTACTGCCTCCGAGTGACAGCTGGCTCAGCCCTCTACCAGGGCACTGATATATGAGAAAAGAGTGAGAGAGGAACCCACTTTTCCCCCTAAGCCATGCTCTTTCTCAAGATGGGGGCAGGCAGATATCAATACCAATAAATAAAATTACAGATATATACAAAAGTGCTGTGGGTCTGGGGGCAGGGGGACGGCAAAGGGAGCAAGTCAGGGTGATGTGGAAGGGAGTAGGAGATGAGGAAAAGTGGTTCTTAAGCTAGGAAGGTTTCATGGAGATGTGGCTTCAATAAGGCTTCGAAGAGGGGAAGAGTAATTGTCTGTTGGATTTGTAATTGTAGCTGTCCCAATCTGAATAGCACAGCCTGGGTGAGCGACTGTGCCCTGGAACTCCCATGGAATGTATTCTGGTCCTTTTTGCTTTATGTTGTTGCATGCTTTTGGTGGTTTCATCTTTCATTGGGTGTCTGTCACCAACTCTCTGGGGGGATATTTTTTGATTGTGCAAAGCTCTGTACTATGTGCTGGGAAAAAATATACAGATGAAAATTGGATATGGTCTCTGGTCCTCAAGGAACTTAGTAGATCGTTACTCTGAGTTCTAGGAGAGGATATGCACCATAATACAACCAAATTTTCAAGGCAAATAATTTGGCTGTATTGGGAGGCATATCTGTGGTTCTTTTACCTTAGCTTGCTCACTTTCTCCGAACAGCCATGTCAAGGGGCCAGAGCTAAAGGAAGTCAAGACATAAGAGTGCTGTTGCTGCTGCTGCTGATGTTATTTGTTAAGCACTCACTATGCGCCAAGCACTGTTGTAAACACTGGATGATGTGCAGTTTTAGACTGTCTCACCGCCGACCCCTAGCCCACGTCTTACTTCTGGCCTGGAATGCCCTCCCTCCTCAAATCCACCAATCACTCTTCCCTCCTTCAAAGCCCTACTGAAGGCATGCCTCTTCCAAGAGGCCTTCCCAAACTAAGTTTCCTTTTCCTCAGGTCTCACTCCCATCCACATCACCTCGACTCGCACCCTTTGCTTTTCCTCCCCACAACAAAGTACTTTTGTATACATGTATATATCTATAATTCTTTTTATTTACTGTTTACTTCTATTAATGTTTGTCTCCCCACCTCTAGACTGTAAACCCGTTGTGGGCTTTCCAAGCATTTAGTACAATGCTCTGCACACAGTAAGTGCTCAATAAATATGATTGAATGAATGAAGGATAAGGAGGAGGAGGAATGACTCTGTCACTTAACAGTGCGAACAACACCTGGTGAGGGGAGGGGTGCTCTCTACCACTGAGCCGTCTCTGGGGCACTTGTCTGGCTGGCTGCCAGTTTGAAGGATAGTTTGCCTAGTCCTGTTGCTGGGGTGGAGGTGGGGTAGGGGGGTATATAGTTTTCATCCTCTGAGAAGGGCAGAGCACCTGCAGATTGCAACAGCTCCTGCAAATCCCAGAACACTAACCACTACTCCAACCAGGTTTCACATCACTCGACGGAATAGGCCATGTTTCCCAGAAAAAAAAAAAGATCCCCATCCCCAGAAGCTCAAAGAAATACTTAATTGCCTGATGGGTAGCTAGACAGAAGGGAGCTTTGGGTCTTCAGGGGGATAGCAGATGAAATCCTCAGCTTCCCCACTCCCTTCTGCCTCCGTGTCTGACCTTGGTCAGTTTGCTGCTCTTTCAGGCTCAGCCCAGCCCTGCCTGCTCTAGCAGAGTCCCTAAGGAGAAGCCAGGAAGGCAGGGAGAACTAGGAGCTTTCCAAGAGCTCACTTGGTTCAGTGGACTCCTATCTCAGCGCGGGAGCAGTGAACAGCTGCTGGTTTAGTGCAGATCCAAAGCTTCATAGAAATGATCCCAAACACAATCCTTCTTTGAGGAATGGGACATTTCTTCTTATTCCCATGGAAAGAGGACAGTGCTGCCCAAAAAAGTCAACAGAAAGAACCCACCTGTGTCCAGCCATCAATTCCCAGTTCCCAGGCCCATGCCTTTGCCCTTCATTCATTCAATAGTATTTTTTGAGCGCTTATTATGTGCAGAGCACTGTACTAAGCACTTGGATTGTGCAATTTGGCAACAGATAGAGACAATCCCTGCTCAATGGCAGGCTCACAGCCTAAACGGGGGAGGCAGACAGCACTGAGAACCTTTAGTGTCCTCAGCTGACAGGCAGTCTGACAGATTTCCTGGAGCAGACTATGCTGAATCAGGACACCTCCATCATCATCTCTTGCCACATGGCTCCTTTCTTTGTTTTCTCCCATTCAAAATACATCCCAGGGTCCAGAGCCCCCAAGATGAGGCAGTTTGACCCACCTCTCCCTGAGGCACTCCCAAGGGAAAGAAAAAGCAGTATGATGAGCTCCCTGGCTGCTCTAGAAGAATGCATGGGGTCATTTTAACTACTGATATGGCACTTAGCCAAGCCTGACCTCTCCTCTGATTGGCATGCAGGAGGGAGAATTCTCATCCCCTGGCATTTCAGGTCAGAGACAAGGACATGATATATCAGGTCTGCAGAAGCAGCCTCAGAGGGACAGAGCAGGGAGTCTGGGCTACAACCTGGGTCTGCAAAGGGGAACTGCCTCCCCATCCTCCGGCAGGGGCCCATCTCAAGGGTGTCCAGCTCTGGGGGGTGGAGGTGGGGAGGCCAGATCCAAGGCAGCAGCTGGTCAGAGAAGAACAAGGCTCAGGAAACTCTCATGGACACCAGGCCAGCAGGCCATCTCCTCTAGCCAGGCCGCTATATATGGGCTATGGCCAGTGTTTGCTGGGGACTCGGTCTCCGTGGGGCCAGCCCTTTCTGTAGGGTTTAACATGAGGCCCTAGCACCTTAGGACCCAGAGTTATTCACAACTCCTGCCCCAGATCGAGCCTGTCTCTTTCACTCCTCCTCTAAGCAAGAAGGAGGAAGCCCAGCCCCTGGCATTTCAGGACTGGCAAGGAAATGATGTATCGGCAGTGAGAAGGTCAGTTGCTGGTCAGTGGAGTCCATATTGCTCCTCTGCTCCCCTCAGAGATTATATATCTGAGTGTTTTCCCATTCAGCTATGGAAAGGGAGCCCTACCCAAACCTGTACCACCCCGATACCTTTCCTCCCTCCAATTCCTCCCTGGGGTTCCACACTGTCCCCCATTCAGGCACAAGTTTCCGCAGAGTCCGAGAAGGTGGGGCAGAGAGAGGACAGGTGTGGCTGAGAGTGGAGGAAGCCATCAACAAAAGAGGAGACTCAGAGGAAAAATTCATAAGATGACCACTTTTCCTCCTCTTCTTTGGGAAACAGGTAGGGCTTGACCCTTCTTCTGAGTTCCTGCCCCTCCCCCAACTTCCTGCTTTGCCCCTTTTGATCCTGGTTCCCATAATTTGTGGTTCTGGGGAACGAAACTGTCTTCTTAGATTTAGGGTTGGGGGTTCATAGTGGCAGTAACAAGATCCATCATGTTGGAACTGTAAAAAAAATAATTTACTGTAACAGTTTTGGAAGGGGGGGGTGACATGGGAACGTAAGAGTGTGATCTTTCCTGCAGTGAGGTGGAAGTCCCTTCATGAATTGACTGCAAATTAAATCTTAATTTAATGAATTCACTTCAGAAGTAGCCCTATCCCTTGAACCAAAACCCAGCTGACTGTGTTCCCATTGTTTCTCTGGCCCTTCTTCCTAATAATAATAATAATGTTGGTATTTGTTAAGCGCTTACAATGTGCAGAGCACTGTTCTAAGTGCTGGGGTAGATACAGGGTGATCAGGTTGTCCCACGTGAGGCTCACAGTTAATCCCCATTTTACAGTTGAGGGAACTGAGGCAAAGAGAAGTGAAGTGACTTGCCCACCGTCACACAGCTGCCAAGTGGCAGAGCCGGGATTCGAAACCATGACCTCTGACTCCCAAGCCCAGGCTCTTTCCACTGAGCCACGCTGCTTCCTACACCCTTGAGCAGATCCCACTCTACTCTGCATCTATCTTGGTAACTTTTTCAGCTCTGATGCAATGCTTCCTGCTTCTGCCACTCTTTGCCGTGCAAATAGGAGCCTGAGAGAGAAACAGCGTGACCTAATATATAGAGAACACCCCTGGGAGTCAGAAGGACTCTAATCCCGGCTCCTCCACCTATCTGCTATGTGACCTTAGACAAATCACTTCACTGTACCTCTATCTCCTCTACCTTACTGCCTACCTCTCCCTGAAGTCCTGCCTCTGGCCTGGAACACCCTTCCTTCTCAAATCCAACAGACAGTTACTCTCCTGCCCTTCAAACTCTTATTGAAAGTACATTTCCTCCAAGAGGACTTTCCTGACTAAACCCTACTTTCAACTCTGCTGTGTCTGCTGTGTGACCTTGAGCAAATCACTTGGGGATTAAGACTGTGAGCCCCATGCAGGACAGGGACTGTGTCCAACCTGACAACTTTGTATCTACCCCAGCACTTAGTACAGTGCTTGGCACAAAGTCAGTGCTTAACAAATAGAAGAAGGAGGAGAAGGAGGAAGAAAAAGAAGAAGAAAGCAGAAAGAGGATGAAAGAAGAAGTAGAAGGAAGAAGAAATAAGGAATAAGGAGGGAGAAGAAGAAGAGGAAGAAGAAAAAGAAGAAGAAAAAAGGAATAAGGAGGGAGAAGAAGAAGAGGAAGAAGAAAAAGAAGAAGAAAAAAGGAATAAGGAGAGAGACGAAGAAGAAGAAGGAAAAAAAGGAATAAGGAGAGAGAAGAAGAAGAAGAAGAAGAAGAAGAAGAAGAAGAAGAAGAAGAAGAAGAAGAAGAAGAAGAAGAAGAAGAAGAAGAAGAAGAAAGGAAGAAGGCGAGAGAAGAAGAAGAAAAAAGGAAGAAGGCAAGAGAAGAAGAAGGCAAGAGAAGAAGAAGAAGAAGGCAAGAGAAGAAGGGAGAAGAAGAGAGAAGGGAGAAGAGAGAAGAGAGAAGAAGAGAGAAGAGAGAAGAAGAGAAGAAGAGAGAAGAGAGAAGAAGAGAGAAGAAGAGAGAAGAAGAAGAGAGAAGAGAGAAGAAGAGAGAAGAGAGGAGAAGAGAGAAGAAGAGAGAAGAAGAGAGAAGAAGTAGAAGAAGAAGAAGAAGAAGAAGAAGAAGAAGAAGAAGAAGAAGAAGAAGAAGAAGAAGAAGAAGAAGAAGAAGAAGAAGAAGAAGAAGAAGAAGAAGAAGAAGAAGAAGAAGAAGAAGAAGAAGAATCACATCACCAGGGCTACCAAGTTGGGAAGTTATCAGGATGAAGATGACAGAAGGGGCACTGTTCTTCCCCACCAGCCCTTTCTAAAACAGCCTTTCCCTCTTCTTATGATGGCAAGAAAGAAGGGGATCAAGAGCCCCTGTCCCACAATGGGCTCACATTCTCACTGCAAGTTAATATGCGATCAATTCAAGAAATGATTTCAGTCCTATTGACACAGAGCCCTCAGCAAGTCCCAGGTGGTGACATAACAGCAGTCCTGATGTTTAGAATCCCCCACTAAGATGCCCTACATTCCTACAAAGACCTTTATCATCACGATCTCATCAGGCTTAGAAAGGAGGCCTGATTTTCCCTTCACCTAACAGGAGGGGGAAACTGAGGCCCAGAGATTCCCACCCCAGGGAAATTTTTAACAAACTCCAGGAGGGCAGGGAGACAGGCAGTATTTCCTAGGGGTTAGATCATGGGCCTGAGAGTCAGAAGGACCTGGATTCTAATCCTGCTGCCACTTGTCTGCTTTGTGACCTTGGGCAAGTTCCAACTTCTCTGTGCCTCAGTTACTTCATCTGTAATATGAGGATTAAGACTGTGAGCCCCAGGTAGGACAAGGACTGTGTCCAACCCAATTTCCTCCTATCCACCCTAGCTCTTAGTACAGTGCCTGGCACATAGTAAGTGCTTAATGAATACTATCATTATTATCATTAGTATTATTATTATTATTATTATTATTATTAGGTGGGTAAGGGGTATCACTGATCCAGCCCTTAAATCCAAACCCCCTCTTCCCCTTCTTGTGTGCTTGTCCTGGGTGTTCCTCCTTCACCGTGGTACATTTCACTGGGCCTGAGAAGAGCCTCACCCATGGGTAGCTAGGAAATATGAACTAGGAAATGGCTGTTAGAAATGGAGGGGTTTGCTTCACACTGGGAGGATTTAGAATGAGTCCTCATGTACTCACTGAAGGTCCATGAGGATCTTAGGGATGATTTGTTGGGAGAGGAGTCCAAACAGGCCAAATGGGAGTCTCCAGGCTACTGCCAAACAAATCAGGAGAACTAGTGAGACCAAGACGGGGCCACCTGTGGCAGTGATGAGCATCAGACCCCTCTTGGCGGATCAGAAAGCTACAGCTCTAGGCTGTGTTACGTCTGTTACGTATCCAATTGAGATGTCACATAAGAATACCTGAGAAGGTTCATTGCAGAAATCCACAAAACCTAGAACATATCACCAGGTGTACCCTTGGCCTCCTCCTTTGCCCCACAGAGAGTGTGTTAACTCAGCAACATTTCTGTGTCATGGAACTCAGCAGCAGGAATCGAAATGGAGGGAGTCTGGGCACTGAAAATAAAAATCTCTGACAAAGACATGTAGGGTTGTAACTGTACCAGACTGGAGTTAGACCCACTGAAAGCCAGATTGTCCATTTTAACAATGGGCAAGTGTCCACCTGAGGCTCATAACTACCCCTTCCACCTCTTCCTCAACACCAGGGATCATATCTATCAACTCTATTGTATTGATCTCTCAGCATGGCCTAGTGGATAGAACAAGGGCCTGGGACTCAGAAGGTCATGGTTTCTAACTCCAACTCTGCCACTTGTCTGCTGTGTGACCTTGGGCAAGTCACTTAACTTCTCTGTGCCTCAGTTTCCTCATCTGTAAAATGAGGATAAAGACTGTGAGACCTGTGTAGGATAGGGACTGTGTCCAACCCAATTATCTTGTGCCTACCGCAGTGCTTAGAACTGTGCCTGGCACATAGTAAGTGCTTAACAAATACCATAGTTATTATTATTATTATTACTCTCTCAAATGCTTAGTACAGTGTTATGCACACAGTAAGTGCTCAATTAATCCCAGTGATTGACTGACTGTTAGGTTCTGGCCTAGTAGCTTAATTATATTGATGTCCATTTATTTGTATTGATGTCTGTCTCCCCCGCCACCCCACCAAACTATGAGCTCATTGTGGGCAGGGATTGTCACTCTTTATTGCTGAAGTGTACTTTCCCAAGTGCTTAGTACAGTGCTCTGCAAACAGTAAATGTCAAATAAATATAAAGGAATGAATGAGAAGCAGCGTGGCCTAATGGATAGAGAATGGGCCTGGGAGTCAGAAAGAACTGGGTTCTAATTCTGACTCTGTCCCTTGTCTGCTATGTGGCCATGGGCAAGTCACTGAATTTCTCTGCGTCTCAGTCACCTCATCTGTAAAATGGGCATAAAGACTGGCAGCCCCATGTGGAAAGGGAAGGTGCCCAACTTGATTAGCATGTATCTACCATTGCACTTAGAACAGCGCTTGACACGTATTAAGCCTTTAACAAATACAAATATCATCAGTACTCCCCTCAGCGCAGGACTGATTGACTATCACCTTGGAACGACTTCCACCGATCCTGATTTGGACAACACCTCTGCTCTGACCTGGGGGCCCAGCAGGACTGGTAGGCAAGCAGACAGGAAAGGTCAGGACAAGGCAGGGCAAGGCAGGGCAGGGCAGGGTATGACAGGGCAGAGCAGGGAAGGGAAGGGCAGGACAGGGCAGGATAAGGCAGGGCAGGGCAAGAGCTGTGAAACGCAAGGCAGAGTAGGCCTCAAAGCTTAACTGATTCATAAAAGGACCTTTTTCCTACATGTTCACTGCAAAGAAATGAGGAAAATGCTTGAGTGCTCCTGTGGGTGGCTTTTTGCCCACACACAGTTATTTTACCCCTTTCTAGGAATACATTGGGATTTCTACAATATAAAGCCGGTTTTGTATCTGTCAGTACCATTTAATCTACATGTACATCCGCTGCCTGAAGTCATTATCTAAGCCTCCCGTTAAACCACCAACCTCTCAGCTTGCCAGAATCTGACCAGAAATGGGGCTGACATTTGAGAAAAGACTACATCCCTGTTCTTCTTGCATCCCTAGGCCCACTCCTTGATGCCCACAGCTTTTAGGAGCAAGTGGACAGAAACAGGATTCAGGGTGGTCCACAAATCCATGTGATACTGGGATGCACTCGAAGTACCTCTCTTACTAAATGTTACCACTGGCAGAAAGCCCAAGTCATGCTGAGTTTCTGGTCACGGTTTATATTACACCATTCACCTTTCCTGGCCAGGTTTTTTTTTTAAATGTTATTTATTAAGCACTTATTATACGCCAGGCATTGTACACAAATATTTACAAAATAGTAAAATTGTACACAGTCTATGTCCCACATGAGGCTCACAGTCTCAATCCCCATTTTACAGATGAGGTAGCTGAGTCACAGAGAAGTGAAGTGATTTGCGCAAGGACCCACAGCAGGTAAATGGTGGCACCAGGATTAGAAGCCAGGTACTCTGACTCCCAGGCCCATGCCCTTTCCACTAGGCCAGCCTGCTTCTTCCTATACATAGCCCTCTGGGACTCCTAAATAAAATGGCTGTAGAACTGACTTCTCTAAGTCTCTCAGTAACAGAACCATTGTCTTCATGCTGCCATTAAGTAATATCCCCTAAGGTGAACATTATTACTGGTATTGAGCAAATATTAGATGACGAACAGTAAATGAATCTAAGATGGAAAAGATGAGCAATAATTGAAATATGCTAGAGAGGAAAGTTGCTCAGGCTGATTGTCTGACTGGCAATTGGACACCGCTCAGAGTGGATGGGATGGGCCACATCTGCCAGAGGGGGAGAGCCCCAAATTTGGTTTTCAGGAATATTCTGAAGAAGGCTCACAAGAGGCACAGTTGCCTGCTGTGAATGACAGTGTTTTTGGTAGAAGGGACAATGTCAGCGATTCAAACATGGGGAAGGAGGACCATTTCACATATCTCTTGTTAACTCAAGGAGTCTCAAAGTCTAGCATGTCATCCCAGCTCATACAGCAGCTTAGAATCCACTGGGGAGACCGATGAGCACATGTTTACCAATAATGAGTGTAAGGTCTAACAGGAAGAAGTGCGAATGTCAGGTTGAAGGAAGGAGATAATCACTGGATTTACAATTGACTCTATACATATGCCTAAATGCTGGGGATAGGTCTAAGAAAACAGTGTGCAAAAGTGGTGAAGGCAGAAGTTGGGTTGACTAGACCTGGGAATTAATCAGGAAAAGTCTTCTCAGAGGAAGTGGGGTTTTAGGAGGCCTTTGAACCTGGAATGGCAGATTTCGGTATCAGTGGGCAGTGGTGAAGGAGAAAGGAGGGAGATCAAGGTTAGGATGGAGCTGGGGAAAAGCGGGGAGAGTTCGACTCAGTAGCTGCAGTGAGCTGGGGAAGAAAGGCAGGAAACTAGGGGGAGAGCCTGGAAGTCAGTGGGTGGGAGTGTTCAATCAGCTTCTGACAGGAGGACATGACAAACAGGTTTTCTCTGTTTTAAGTCATTTAATTCAACTCCCTTTCCAAATGTATATAGATTTTAGGCAAAAGGACCCTTTCCCCATGCGGAGGTGTAGGAGAGAAGACAAGGAAGGAGCATAAATCATGATAACAATACCATCTAGCCAAGATTTTCAGGACCACCTCAGTGTAGCGGCTTTAATTGAAGGCCATTAGGGTCAGAAGCAGCTAGGGTACTGTATTAAATGTTTGCATGTAGCGCTTCATTGCTCTAGCTAGGGCTACCTCTGAGGCCTGGGTCCTCAGCTCAACTTTCTTTCTTCCTCTGACTTCAAAATTGAAGCTCAGAATCCCCCTTAACCAAACAACACAGTTTTTGCATCCCTGCTCTCGGAGATTGCCTCAATCACCGAAGCTCAGCACCTGCCTCAAGTCAGCAAATACAGGGGTCTGTGTCTGTGTTTGGTGTGATGCTACAGGGCAGCAGGTTTATGCCACACCACCCCTAAGCAAAGAGAACACACACCCCACCCCACACACTGACCCGTAACATTCTCTTTCCCTTGTGGTAACATTAGCCATTCAGTTTGAAGCTTTTGGCTTTCATGCTTCGTTTCAAGAACATTGATGCTTAGAGGATTTGGATCTTTTCACCTGTGCTAGGGGAATTTGCTAGATTCATTTGTGCAAATAGCTTTTTTTTTTGTTTCAAAGCATTTTCATTAACCTGTCTCACACTAATGAGTATCACAGAAATGAGGCAAGGGATTCTGGCAGCTTGAAGGATGCATATTTAAGTTTAATATTAATATTAATCCTTAATATTTAAGGATGAAAACAAGTCTGAATATTTAAGTACCATGATTCTTACTTGTCTCTAGGCTTATTCCTCCAAAGCCCCTCCTGCAGAGATAATGCACCCTGGATGCTGGGCCTGCACTGGCCTGTGTGGCTGACTTGAGTTCACCCTGACACCACTAGGGATGGTCCAATTCTGGAGTCTAAATCCTATTGAGGACAAGGCAGCACATATGAAAGAATGGAGAGAAGAAGCTAAGGAGAGCTCCGCTTCTAACCCTGTTGTAGGGCAGTTGAGTAGCTGCAAAGTATTTCTGAACAAGAGTGGATCAACTGATCAATTTCTCATTTCTTATATATAGTGAAAAAGAAGTTAATAGATGGGAAAATTAATCAGAAATAGTTAAGTGCTAAGGAAGCACAAAGCACGATTGTTCTCTAGACTGTAGGCTTGTTATGGGCAGGAGCTTACCTACCAAGTATTTTGTATCACACTCTTCCAAGTGCTTAGTACACAGTAAATGTCCAATAAATATGACTGATTGAACTCAGAAAGGTGAATTTCTTCCCAGGAAGGGAAAACAGAAAAAAGCAATAGATCCTTTCAGATTCCGTATCTATGGTGAAATAGCTCATGCATTTTCTATCCTTACTTTATTTTAGCAACTAACAAGGCACAAACTAGCTGTCAAATTTGTCATCCAGGAACCAGAAGGCAGATTTTTGTTCTAAATCAGAGGTGGAAGTGATCCACCCACCCCCGCATTTAATTACTCAAGAGTCAATGAATCAGCTCAAAAATCCTCTTGACGCAAGTGATCAGACACAGTCAAACTGGACATTTTCTAGAAAAACCTTTCTGGAGAAATCATACAGAAAATGCTCAGCTACCCCTCAAATAAACATGGGTTACAGGGCTGGATTAGGTTTTGAGAGGGTCTCTCAGTTAGAAAACACCAGAGGACAGTGAGGTGCTTCACCTGCAGTTTCACACAAAATGGGAAGCCGAGGGAATGCAGGACAATTAACCATGTCATTTGTTTCTGAGATCAGCTCTGGAAGAGTTACTTGATATTAGCTTTCAGTTGGCAACCATCAATGCAAGCGGAAGGTATGGTTGTGGGATTTTAAACACAGCTGGCTATTTGGGTTTGTTATAGCGCCCCCAATTTTTTGCTGCTTATGGTGCCGCTGTTGCATTTCAATGACTGCGCGCTTGTCTAGTCTGACCTTCCCAGTGAAATTTTGCAGAGTCAGTAGGTGGAACAAAATTGCATCAAGACCCAGGGGATAATGCAAAATTCTGAAAAGTGAATTTGAAAAGTGGGTTGCAATGCAGAAAAATGCAAATTAAGCCTATATGCTGGGGGAGAGGGTGTGTTTTAAATCCACCTTTTAACTGGTACTTGGAATTTCAAATCACTAAAAAACAGACCCAGGAACTCTAGCCCAAGATTCTGAATCAATCCATTAACCTGCTTGTTACTGACTTCCTGTGCTCAGCAAAGAGTCAAGACTTGATTTAGCAAAGCACTTTTGGAAAGAGTGCTATCCCACATCTTCAACTCCCAACTCTATGTGAATGAATCCCAAATCTAACTTTCCATCCCACCATGTCCTCCCTCCAGCCTGGAACTCACTCTCACACCAACACTCTTCCAACTATAATAATAATAATTATTATTATGGTATTTGTTAAGTCCTTACTATGGGCCAGGCACTGTACTAAGTGCTGGGGTAGATAGAAGCAAATCAGATTGGACAGAGTCCTTCTCCCACTTGGGGCTCGCAGTTCAATCCCCACTTGATAGATGAGGGAACTGAGGCCCAGAGAAGGTAAGTGACTTGTCCAAAGACACTCGGGTGACAAGTGGTGGAGCTGGGATTAGAATCCTTGACCTCTGACTTCCAGACATGTGCTCTATCCACTATTCCACGCTGTCCTCCTAAAATCACATCTCCTTCAAAAGGCCTTTCAGGATTGAGCCCAAATTTCCCCAATCACTCTCTCTTCCTTCTGCTTTGCCTGTATACTTGGACCTATACCTTTAAGCCCTTGATATTCACCCCACCCTCTGTCCCAGATAATTTATATACATATCCTTCTATCCTTCTATTTCCTCTACATATCATGCCATTTCTTCATTTATAATTTATTTCAATGTGTGTTTTCCCCTCTAGAGTGTAAACTCCTGTGGGCAGGGATCGTGTCTACCAATTTTATTGTACTGTACTCTCCCAAGTGCTTAGTTCAGTGCTCTGCCCCCAGTAAGTGTTCAGTAAGTACCACTGCTTGATTAATTAATTGACTGATAGAGGGTTGGAGGGAGAGGAGAGGTGTCCAACCTTATTATCTTGTATCTACCCCAGCATTTAGTTTAGCACATAGTAAGCACTTAACAGATACTATTACTGTTGTTATTATTAGAAGTAGAGGAGTAAGACAATGGATGACAGCCCTTATGTACTTATCTGGAATTTATTTATATTATTGTCTTTCTCCCCTACTAGACTGAAAGTTCAGTTTGTATGGTATATGTTAAATGTTTATTATGTGTACAGTGCTAAACACTTCGTACAGTGTTCTGCACACAGTAATCACTCAGTAAATACTATTGAATGAATGAATGTCTAACTTAAGTGCTGGCGTAGATACAAGTTAATTAGATGGGATACATTCCCTGTTCTACCTGGGGATCACAGTCTAAGTAGGAGGGAAGGCAGGGATTGCGTCTACCAACTCTGTCATACTTCTTCCAAGTGCTTAGTGTTCTGCCCTCAATAAGTGCTCAATAAATACCACTGATTGACTGAACTGGAAGAGGGAATCTGGGGACTAATTCAGATTTTCAGTCAGACAGATCACCTGCACAAACCAGATTTTTTAATAGAATACTAGTGCTTATACCATTTTAATAAGCTCCTGGAGGGCAGGAATCCCATTTACAGATTCTGTTCTTCTCTACCAAGTACTTAGAACACTCTCCTGCAAACAGTGGGTATTCAGAAAATACTGCTGATAGATTAAATGCCCTACTGAACTATTCTAAACATCAGAGCAGTGTGGCCTAGTAGAAAGAGTACCATCCTGAGAGTGAGAAAGTCCTAATGCCAGCTCAGTTGGTTACCTGCTGTGTGACTTTACTGTGTGCCTCAGTTTGCTCACCTGTAAAATGGAGGTTAAATACCTGCTATACCTTCTCTCTCTCCTATGAATTGTCACCTTATCGTGGCAGGAGAGTTTGTATGCACTAATGAAGCTTAAAGCTATGCCATTTAGGGTTCCCAAAATGGAAAGGTCTAAGACAAAGCATCAGACAAAATCGATTCCCAGCATGGGGAAAAGTCAAATACAGATGATCAAATTATCAAAATATTGGTCAAAAACAATGGCAGAGATTCAAGTTTTTAATGCACAGAAGAAGGCAATGGTAAACCACTTCCAAATCTTTACCAAGAAAACACTGTGGATACATATGCAGAATGACTTTATGACAGAAAATGGGAAATTCTGAAGAGGGTGTGTCCATGAAGTTGCTTTGTGTTGGGAAACGACTCGGCGTTTGAAGAACATCCCTGCTCTCCCTCCTACTAGACTTTGAGCCTAATGTGGGACAGTGACTGTGTCCACCCTGAATGACTTGATCTAATTTAGAGCTTAGAACAGTGCTTCACACATAGTAAAAGCTTAACAAATACAACAATGACAATGAAAACAACAATACTATTTCAGCTACTACTAATGATAATAATCAGACTAAAGTGGTTCAGCAGCACGAGGGCACCAATCGGTCATCTTTTGCCCAGCCAGCCCTTCCTCCACCCCAGAGGATAATGAACAAACTTTAAATGATACAGTTCTTGAATTTTCAGCTCTTCAATTTCTAACTTGAATCATTTTTTAATGTTTCTCTGACAGTCTGTTTTCCCCTACTTTGATTCTGAGCCCCTTGGTGATGGAGTGTTTCCCTTCAATCAACAGTGGTATTTATTGAGCATTTACTATGTGCAGTGCACTGTACTAGGCACTTGGGAGGGTATAACGAAGAAGAGAAGAGAATAATAATAATAATAATAATAATGACGGCATTTGTTAAGTGCTTACTATGTGCCAAGCTCTGTTCTAAGCACTGGTATAGACACAAGATTATTAGGTTGTCCCACTTGGGGCTCACGGAATTGATCCCCATTTTACAGCTGAGGTAACTGAGGCATAGAGAAGTGAAGTGACTTGCCCAAAGTCACACAGCTGACAAGTGGCGGAGTTGGGATTAGAACCCACAACCGTAACCTCCATTACACCACGCTGCTTCTCTTGTCTTAGAGAAGCAGCATGGCGTAGTGGAAAGAGCCCGGGCTTGGGAGTCAGAGGTTGTGGGCTTTAACCCCGGCTCTGACACTTATCAGCTGTGTGACTTTGGGCAAGTCACTTCACTTCTCTGTGCCTCAGTTACCCCAGCTGTAAAATAGGGATTAAAACTGTGAGCCCCACGTGGGACAACCTGATTACCTGTATCTACCCCAGCGCTTAGAACAGTGCTCAGTACATAGTAAGCACTTAACAAATACCATTATTATCATTACAATACAGTAGCGTTAGCAGACATGTTCCCTGCCCACAAGGAGGTTATATTTTTCTACCCTCCCCAGGCTAAAGCCTGAAGTAAGATTTGATTAAGTTTTGAGGGTTATACCCCTCCCAGGCATGCAGTCATGTGACCCAATCTCCTGGGCCAATCAAGGGCACGACACTCTCAACGAAGCCCCTGCCCTGCCCTGCTTGGAGTGTGAGCTGCTCAAACAGCTCACACTCCATCTATACTCACTCCCTTGGTGAACTCATTCACTCCCAAGGCTTCAACTATCATCTTTATGGAGATAACACCCAAATCTAAATCTCCTCCCCTGTTCTCTCCTCCTCCCTTCAGGTTCGTATTTCCTCCTGCCTCTAGAACGTCTTCACCTGGATGTCTGCCCACCACCTAAAACTTAACATGTCCAAAACTGAGCTCCTTATTTTCCCTACCAAACCCTGTCCTCTCCCTGACTTCCCTATCACCGTGGATGGTACGACCATCCTTCCCGTCTCACAGGCCCGCAACCTTGGTGTCATCCTTGACTCAGCTCTCTCATTCACCCCCCACATCCAATCCGTCACTAATGCCTGCTGGTATCACCTTTACAATATCGCCAAGATCCACCCCTTCCTCTCCATCCAAACAGCTATCATGCTGGTACAAGCTCTCATAATATCCCGACTGGACCACTGTGTCAGCCTTCTCTCTGATCTCCCTTCCTCCTGTCTCTCCCCACTCCAGTCTATTCTTCATTTCACTGTCCGGATCATCTTCCTACAGAAACGCTCTGGGCATGTCACTCCCCTCCTTAAAAACCTCCAGTGGTTGCCCATTAACCTCTGCACGAAACAAAAACTCCTCACTCTTGGCTTCCAAGCTCTCCATCACCTTGCCCCCTCCTACCTCACCTCCTTTCTCTCTTTCTACTGCCCATCCCGTACACTCCACTCCTCTGCCTCTCATCTCCTCACAGTCCCTCATTTGTGCCTGTCCTGCCGACAACCCCTGGCCCATGTCCTACCGCTGCCCTGGAATGTCCTCCCTCCTCACGTCCACCAAACTAACTCTCTTCCCCTCTTCAAGGCCCTACTGAGAGCTCACCTCCTCCAAGAGGCCTTCCCAGACTGAGCTCACCCCTTTTCCCTCTGCTCCCCCTCCACCCTCTGCTCCTCTCCCTTCCCTTTTCATGTATCCCCCCAGCTGAGGCCCTTGTCCCTCTTCTCCCCCTCCTCTTCCCACCCCACCATCTGCTCCTCCCCCTCCCTCTTTCCCCTCCCCTCAGTACTGTGCCCCTTGATTCTATTTATCCTGATAATGTTGCTTTGTTTTTGTTTCATTCTGTCTTGCTCTGCCACCTGTCTCCCCCGATTAGACTGTGAGCCCATCATTGGGCAGGGATTGTCTCTATCTGTTGCTGAATTGTACATTCCAAGTGCTTAGTACAGTGCTCTGCACAAGGTAAGTGCTCAATAAATACTATTGAATGAATGAATGAACAGACTCAACAATTTCTGAGTCTCCTTTTATTAGCTAAAAAAGGAGATTGGGAACATAAGGTTTGTCAACTGGACATAAAGTTTGTGTCATGCAGTCTTATGCAGAGAGGAAGCAGTAAGGTCAGGGCAGCACATGGAGGAAAAACAGTTTTGGAGTAATAATAATGGTATCTGTTAATCACTTACCATGTGCTAAGCACTGTACCAAACACTAGGGTAGGTACAAGATGAGGTCGGTCACAGTCCCCATCCCATATGTAACTCACGGTCTAACTAGGTGGGACTAGAATTTAATCCCCATTTTACGGATGAGGAAACTGAGGCTCAGAGAAGGTACATTAACTTGCTATCTCTACCTCTGACTGTAAGCTCAATGTGAGCAGGGAATGTGTCTGTTTATTGTTATATTGTACTCTCCCAAGTGCTCTTTACAGTGCTCTGCACGCAGTAAGTGCTCAGTAAATATGATTGATTGTCTAACACTGTAGACAAATGGAGAGTTGGGATTGGAGCCCAGGTCCTTTGATTTCCAGGCCTGGGTTCTTTCCACCAAGACATGCTGCTCGGAAGAGCACTGTTGGAGCTTGGCCAATGCACAAGAGAGGCAGAAGAAGACCTAGAGAGAAAAATATTTCCCTACTCCTTCCCCCTTCAACCCCCAAGCCCACACCCGCCCAGTAAAAGAGGGATTTAGATATTTGCAGTTTCAGGTCCAATATTTAACAAAATGAAATAATCTCCTTTATAGGGAGTGCACCACCCCTGTATTTTTAATGATCAGGAGTGGGACTGGTAAATATTCATGAAAAGTCTCCAGCCGTGAAATCCATGTCAAATGAGAAAAAGCAGGCTGAAATAAGGGCACTCAGAAAGAAAACAAAAGTAAGGTCACTGAGCATTGGTGCAATCTGACTGGAGATACTTTCTGCAGTGGGAGCAGAAGTCTCTATCCGTATGTATGCCTTGCCACTATGGAGGTCTTTCAGTCAATCTAAAAATAGCCTGCCACTATTAGGCCAACAGAAATCATCTCTCTGCAGCTACGCTGCAGTTTTGGGCTACACAGTACAGTACTGTACTGAAGCTGACTTCCAGAGAAAAGAGACTTCAGCATGGTTTCAGATGAGAAGGAAAGAAACAAAAAGATGATACAGGAGTGGAAAGAGCTGCATTTTTGAAGGAAGTGACCCTAATCACTACACTTTGGAGATACTGTATACTAAGCATGGAAACAGGAAGGATTTAAACCTCCAATGGTGACTAACAAAAATGTGCACAGTTGGCTTCAAGGGTCTCCACTTTCTCTCCCCGGCTTACATATCACCATTCTTTACCCACTTCTTTCCAGCTCTCACTCTTCCCTCTTAGCTGTACCTTGCAGTACCTTCTCTGATTCCTTGTTCATGCTCTTCCCCAGCCAGGAACTTGCCCACCCACCACAAACCTGACAGACAATGGCCATTCCCATCTTCAGTTATGTCAGCTCAAAAGCAACTTCAGCTCTTATGTATTTATTCTTATCCCTCATCATTATTATTATCATTATTATTACATTTCATTCGATCATATTTATTGAATGCTTACTATGTGCAGAGCACTGTCATAAGAGCTTGGAAAGTACAATTCAGGAACAAAGGGAGACAATCCCTGCCCACAACAGGTTCACAGTCTAGAAGGGGGTGACAGACATCAAAACAAGTAAACAGGTATCAGTAGCATCAATATAAATAAATAGAATTGTACATATATATACATTAAAACAAGTAAACAGGCAATAATACAAATAAATAGAATTATAGGTATGTACATATATACCCAAGTGCTGTGGGGCAGGAAGGAGGGTGGAGCAAAGGGAGCAGGTTGGGGTGATGGGGATGGGATGGAGAGCTGAAGAAAAGAGGGGCTTAGTCTGGGAAGGCCTCCTAGAGGAGGTGAGCCTTCAGTAGGGCTTTAAAGTGGGGAAGTGTGATTATTAAGTGTTTACTATGTGCCAGGCACAGTTTTAAACTCTGAAGTAGATACAATATTATTATTATTATCATTAGTAATAACCATAATAATATAATTTTTTAAATACTTTCAGTGTGCCAGGCATTGTACTAAGCTCTGGGGTGGGCACAAGCAAATCGGGTTGGACTCAGTCCCTGCCCGATATGAGGCTCCCAGTCTAAATCCCCATTTTACGGGTGAGGTAACTGAGGCCCAGAGAAGCTACTGATCAGGTTGGACACAGTCCCTGGCCCACATGGGTCTCACAGCCTATTAAATTCTTAGACTCAGTGAGATAGTCGTAGTAATAGTAATTTTCAGGCACCACTGGGCACAGTGCACTGTACTAAGCACTCAGGAACTGCAAAATGAAGAAGTGACCCATTCCCTGACCACAAAAAACTGTCACTCTCCTGAGGGAGGCAAACATGAAATGTTTACGAATAGAGTAGTTCAGAGAAGCAGCACGGCTTAGTGGAAAAAGCACGGGCTTTGGAATCAGAGGTCATGTGTTCTAATCCGACCTCTGCCAATTGTCAGATGTGTGACTTTGGGCAAGCCACTTAACTTCTCTGTGCCTCAGTTACCTCATCTGTAAAATGGAGATTAAGACTGTGAGCCCTACGTGGGACAACCTGATTACCTTGTATCTCCCCCCAGCGCTTAGAACAATGCTTGACACATAGTAAGCACTTAACAAATGCCATTATTATTATTATTATTATATTTGTATTATTAACTGTTATTTTTGCTCTTCCTCCTGTAAACACTTTCTCTAAATAATTTTTGTCTGCATCTCTCCCATTAGTTTGTATGCTCCTTGAGGGCAGAGAATACATAGTTGCTTTTGTTTTATTTTCCAGAGTGTTTAGTACACCACTTTTACATTCAGTAGGTACTCACTAAAAAACACCAATTGAAGATTTTAGAATCCGTAATGGTTAGAATCTGTCTTTATATCTGTATAATGCCAAATTCTGCCAGTCCTTTGTACACATCTCCCAGATCTTCTCCTTCCTCTCCACTCAAACAACTACCACCCTGGCTCAATCTTTAATCAGATCATAGGAAGACTATTGCCTCAGTTTCCTTGCTGGTCTCCCTTTCATTCATTCAATAGTATTTACTGAGTGCTTACTATGTGCAGACCACTGTACTAAGCGCTTGAAATGTACAAATCGGCAACAGACACAGTCCCTGCCCACTGACGGGCTTACAGTCTAATCAGGGGAGACAGACAGACAAAAACAATAGCAATAAATAGAATTGAGGGGATGAACATCTCATTAAAACAATAGCAATAAATAGAATCAAGGCGATGTACATCTCATTAACAAAATAAATAGGGTAATGAAAATATATGCAATTGAGCACAGTGCTGAGGGGAGGGGAAGGGAGAGGGGGAGGAGCAGAGGGAAAGGGGAGGAAAAGGGGGCTTAGCTGAGGGGAGGAGAAGGTGGGGAAGAGAGGCAGCAGAGGGAGCAGAGGGAAAAGGGGAAGCTCAGTCTGGGAAGGCCTCTTGGAGGAGGTGAGCTCTAAGTAGGGTTTTGAAGAGGGGAAGAGAATTAGTTTGGCGGAGGTGAGGAGGGAGGACATTCCAGGACAGTGGGAGGACATGGCCCAGGGGTCGACGGCGGGATAGGCGAGAACGGGGGATGGTGAGGAGGTGGGCGGCAGAGGAGCGGAGCTTGCAGGGTGGGGAGTAGAAAGAGAGAAGGGAGGAGAGGTAGGAGGGGGCAAGGTGATGGAGAGCCTTGAAGCCTAGAGTGAGAAGTTTTTGTTTCGTGTGGAGGTGGATAGGCAGCCTTCCAGCCTCTCCCTTTTCCAATCCATACTTCACACTGCTGCATGAATCATTTTCTTATAGTGTAGGGAGACAGTTCTCCATTCCTCAGAGCCCTCCCCAGGGTTCCTGCATTCTTCTGACTCAAATAAAAACACCCCCAATCCACCTTCAAGGTTCCCAATCGACTCATCCCATTTTACCAGTCTGCTCCCTTCACCCACTATTCCCCAATTTACTCTCAGTGCTCCTTGCAATTTCACCATCTCACTTGTATCTCACCCTTTCCTCTCCCACCTTCATTTCCTCACCCAAGTCATTCCCTCAGCCTGGAACTCCCTCATTCCTCAAATCTGACAGACCACAGAGCTCCCCTCAACCTCACCAACAATTCTTCTCTAATCAATTCCAGCACCCCAAGTCATACAAATCCACTAGGAACCACCAATATTCATGCACTTATTTTATCTCCCTCCTTTATTCATTTATTCTGTACCCACCTTTTTGGTATTTATTTTATCTCCATCCTTTATGCACTTATTTTATATCCATCCTGCACACTTCTGCTGTACATTCAATTATTCACTTGGACTACTCTATCTGTAAACATTTCATGCCTGCCTCCCTCAGGAGAGTGACAGCATTTTGTGGGCAGGGAATGGGTCACTTCTTCATTTTGCAGTTCCCGAGTGCTTGGTATAGTGCAATGTTCCCCGTGGTGCTTGAAAATGACTATTACTACTACTAGAGAAGGAGTATGATGTAGTGGATAGAGCATGGGTCTGGGAGTCAGAAGTTCAAGGGTTCTAATCCCAGCTCCACCACTTCTCTGCTGTATGGCCTTGGGCAATTCACTTCACTTCTTTTTGTCTCAGTTCCCTCATCTGTAAAATGGGGATTGAGACTGTTAGCCCCACATGAGGCAGGGACTGGGTCCAAGATGATTTGCTTGTATCCAGCACTTAGTAAACACATAGTAAGCCCTTAACAAATACTATTATCATCAGTAGTAACAGTAGTATATCCAGGCCCTTGTACTGTTGGGGCCAGGGAGACAGGCTCCTCTTCTACAATGTCTTTACTCTTACCACTGAAGTCCTGGTAGTCCTTAATCAACAGACACATCAACCAACAGGCTCATCAACTTTCCAATTGTTCCCAAGTCATCTTTCTCATCCCCACCCTCATCAGCCTGCCCAGTTCCACTGTCAAGGGGGAAATCCAAAGGACAAACTGACAGGAGATAATCTCACAGGAGAGATAGAAAGCTTCCAGGAAAAACAAGGCAATTCAATGAGGTGGATCCCAGCCTTAATCTCTTACCTGGTTCTTGGTCCTAAATTTCATATTTTCAATTCCACATTTGCTCTATGACATGTGGTGAGCATTCATTTCAGATTCTATAAGCTAAATAGAGTCCCCATCTTTCTCTTGAACACTCAGGCCGACACCAGACAAAAGTCCATCTGTGTATCATTTCGGACATGAAAGCAGCAAAGAACAAATGCCAAGAAATTACTGAACCAGATACATTTGTCCCATCCAAAGCAATTGGGCATTTGTCTTTAGATGCTACTCTAAAGGTGAAACAGAGCCTTTAGTGTGAAATATGTCTTTTGAAGCGATCATTTGGCATAAGAAGAAGCAATTGCAAATGAGGACAGTGGTTTCAATTCCAATAAGCATTCTTTTTTTCCTGACATTCACCTGACTCTAACCTCTCCTCTGAATCTCGGGCATACACGGAGGTCCTGCCACTGGATAGAGCTGGATGAGGGTTCTGGGGCCTTGCATCATTCAGCCTGCCATTGCAGCACCCGAGCCCCTTCTACCCTTCCCCCCAAATCAACATTGCAGCATGGAAGCATGCAAAGGTGTCACCCCAGTACCCAAGCTCCCCAGGTGCCATCTCAGTACACAAGCTCTCCAGTGCTCTAATCCAGCACCCAAGCTCCCTGGAGGTCATCCCAGCACTCAAGCTCCCAGTGTGCCATCCCAGCACCCAAGTTCCCTAGGTACCATCCCAAAATCTAAGCACCCTATGTTCTAATCCAGGACCCAAACTCCCCAGATATCATTCTGGGACCCAAGTTCCTCCCCTCACCAGAAGCAGGAGTACAGAACTTTCAGATGCTTTAGAATGTTGGGGCCTAATATCATTTGATGACAGCCTCCCTTGTAACCGTCATCACTGTACCTCACAGATGGGTACCCAGAAAAGATGAGCCTTGCTAAGTAAGGTACAGAAAACTACCAAGGAATTGAGTCCTCATCTGTAAAATGGAGACTAAGACTGTGAGCCTCATGTGGGACATGGATTGTATCCAACCTGTTTAGCTTGTATCTACCCCAGAGCTTAATACATTGCCTAGCCCACATAAGCATTTAGCAAATACCACTAAAAAAAAAAACAAAACAAAAAAACAGGTCTTCTGTCTCCCAGGTTCATGTTCTTTGCACTAGGCCCTGATGCTTCTTGAGCTGGATAAATGGCACCACTAGAACTTAAAGCTCAGCATGGGCAGGAAACAATTCTACCAACTCTATACTGTACTTTCCCAAGGGCTTAGTACAATGTCCTGCACCCAGTAAGTGCTCAATATATATCACTGATCGATCAGTCCTGGGTCAGTAAAACAACACAGCTTATAATTGCATTATCTTGGAAGAATTTGCCAGATAACTGAATCACTGTACATAAAGATGCAGTCAGACCTTGAGAGGCTGAGTTCACTCTGCCGTTCTGAGACCCTGTGCCCTGTAGGGCTTAATTTTTCCAGACACTGAAAATGCAGTAGATCATTTTAAACTCTTATTTGGACTGTGTTTGTCTTAGACTGTTAGCTCCATGAAAGCAGGGACTGTATGTAGTGATTTTCTTCTTGGGATGTGCCCTCCCCACCTGGAATCCAGAGTGCAAGCCAGGGGCTCCAAGAGCTAATAATAACAATAATAATAATAACTGTGGCATTTGTTAAGTGCTTACTATGGGCCAGGCATTGTAGAAAGTGCTGAGGTGGATACAAGCAAATTAGGTTGGACACAGTCCCTGTCCCATGTGAGGCTCACAGGTTCAATCCCCACTTCACAGATGAGGGAACTGAGGCCCAGAGAAGTGAAGTGACTTGTCCAAGGTCATACAGCAGACAAGTGGTAGACTCAAGATTAGAAACCATGACCTGATTCGCAGGCCTGTGCTCTACACTTCACTGGCTGGATTCTCCAGGCCTCTGGCCCTGCAGGCAGGTCACATGAGGAGGTTTAGGATGGTGGGGGTGAGGGGGTGTCTCCTTGGGGCATGGGATAAGACTATTTCCAATTCACATCAGCCAACTCTCCTTTTACATTTTGGGTTGCATAGTCCTGACACCTTGTTCTCTGCTGCTCAGAACAGAAAGAGGGTGTTGTCCCAATTAATCTTGAGAGCTCCAGGTTTGGCTTGTGGAGCCCTTATACATTGACCCAGGATAACAACAACAACAACAGTAATAATAATAATAATAACTGTGACGTGTGTTAAGTGCTTAATATGTGCAGCATGAGAAGCCTTATGGCATAGTGGATAGAGCATGGGCCTGAGAATCAGAAGGTCATGGGTTCAAATCCTGGCTCCATCACTTCCCTGATGTGTGACTTTGGGCAAATCAGTTCACTTCTCTGGGCCTCAGTTATCTCATATGTAAAATGGGGATTGAGAGTGAGCCCCACATGGGATAGAGACTGTGTCCAACCTGATTTGCTTGTAATAATAATAATGATAATAATGGTATGTGTTAAGCACTTACAATTTGCCAAGCACTGTACTAAGTGCTGGGGTGGATACTAGCAAATCAGGTTGGACACGGTCCCTGTCCCACGTTGGGCTCACAGTCTTCCTCCCAATTTTCCAGATGCAGGAACTGAGGCCCAGAGAGGTGAAGTGACTTGCCCAAGGACACACAGCAGACACATGGCAGAGCCGTTATTAGAACCCATGACCTTATGACCTTGTATCCACCCCAGCTCTTAGTACAGCGCCTGGCACATAGTAAGTGCTTAACAAATACCTTAATTATCATTATTATGTGCCAAACACTATACGAAATACTGGATAATTGGCTTAGTCTCTGTCCCACACAGAGTTAGCTCATAATCTAAAGGGGGAGGGAGAAAAGATACCCAATCCTCCTTTTATAAATGAGGAAACTGAAGCACAGAAAAGTAAAGTGACTTGTCCAAGGTTAAACAGCAGGCAAGTGGAGGAGCCAGGATTGGAAACCAGGTCTTTTGACTCATAGGCCTGGCTCTTTCCACTAGGCTACATCTGATTACTGATGCTCAAGCCTGCTAGTGACCCTCCCTCCCTCCCTCTCCCCCAGACCCTCTCTTCTTTCCTTCTCTCAGTTTGCCTGGACAGTAGCCACTGCTCTGGGGATCCCCAGGCATACAGTTGGTGCCTGAACAAGAACATCAGCTGGGTTGATAATAATAATAATAATGTTGGTATTTGTTAAGCACTTACTTTGTGCAGAGCACTGTTCTAAGCGCTGGGGTAAATACAGGGGTAATCAGGTTGTCCCACATGATGCTCACAGTCTTCATCCCCATTTTATAGATGAGGTAACTGAGGCACTGAGAAGTGAGGTGACTTGCCCAAAGTCACACAGCTGACAGGTGGCGGAGCCGGGATTAGGACCCATGACCTCTGACTCTTAAACCCGTGCTCTTTCCACTGAGCCACAGTGCTTCTCATGCCGGTTGATGTGCTGACATCCTCTAAACTTTATTTATGTATATTAATGTCTGTATCCCCCCTAGACTTTGAGCTCACTGAATTCAAGGAATGCCTGTTTGTTGTTCTATTGTACTCTCCCAAGTGCTTAGTACAGTGCTTTGCACACAGTAAGCACTCAATAAATATGATTGAATGAATGAATGAAAGGGCAGGGAATGTGTCTTTTATTGTTATCTTGTACTCTTCCAAGGAAGTCAGCATATGCTTTAGTGATTATAGTAAAGTTTTTGACTGAGTGGATCATGAGAAGCCCTGGACCACATTAAGGAAAAAGAACATGCCGGACCATTTAATTACATTAATACAGAACCTGTATGCTGAACAGGAGGCTACAATAAGAACATAATATGGAGAAATAGTTGGTTTCCCATTAATAAGGGTGTAAGACATGGATGCATCTTTTACCTTATCTGTTCACCCTTTATACCAAATACATAATGAGAGAAGCCAGATTGGATGAAGACAACTGGGGAGTAAAAAGATGGAGGATGAAATATAAACAACCTTCATTTACACTGTTGATACTACCCTACTAGCAGAAAGTGAAGAATACGTGAAGGGCTTTTTATTGAAAGTTAAGGAACACAGCGAAAAAATAAACCTACATTTGAAGGTCAAGAAAACAAAGATCATGTCACCTGGAAGTTTTAACATATTTGTAGTGGATAGAGAGAAGATTGAAATAGTTGACAATTCTACTCTCCTGGGATCGATAACCAATAATAAAGGAACTAGTAGTGAAGAAATACGCTGAAGATTAATGTTAGGAAGATTTGCTATGAAGAGCCTGGAAAAAGTCATGAAATGTGCTGATGTAACAATTGCCACAAAAAAATAAATTGTAAATTCTATGGTTTTCCAGTGACAGCATATGGATCCAAAAGCTAGATAGTGAAAAAACAGGGAAGAGAAAGTATAGATTCTTTTTAAATATGGTGTTGGAGAAGGCTTTTGTGGATACAATGGACTCCATGAAAAACAAATGGATTTTGGATCAAATGAAGCCAAAATGGTCTTTAGAAGGCCAAATGACTTGACAGATTAGCATATTTTGGACACATAATCAGGAGGACTAATTCTCTGGAGAAGACACTAATGCTAGGAAAAGTCCAGGGAAAATATGAAAGAGGCAGACCAGCAGCTAGATGAATAGAAACCGTAACAACGATAACAGAATAATTGTTAGGAAGGTTACAGATTATGGCAGAAAAAAGGACGTTCTGGAGAAAATATACCAGTAGCATCACTATGAATCGGAAGCAACTCGATGGCACTTGATAATAATAACTCTCCCAAGCACTTAATACAGTGCTTTGCACGCAGTAGGCGCTTTCATTCAATAGTATTTACTGAGCGCTTACTATGTGCAGAGCACTGTACTAAGCGCTTGGAATGAACAAGTCGGCAACAGATAGAGACAGTCCCTGCCGTTTGACGGGCTTACAGTCTTATCGGGGGAGACGGACAGACAAGAACAATGGCAATAAATAGAGTCAAGGAGAAGAACATCTTGTAAAAACAATGGCAACTAAATAGAATCAAGGCGATGTACATTTCATTAACAAAATAAATAGGGTAATAAATATATATAGTTCAGCAGACGAGTACAGTGCTGAGGGGATGGGAAGGGAGAGGAGGAGGAGCAGAGGGAAATGGGGGGAAAAGAGGGTTAAGCTGCGGAGAGGTGAAGGGGGGGTGGTAGAGGGAGTAGAGGGAGAAGAGGAGCTCAGTCTGGGAAGGCCTCTTGGAGGAGGTGAGTTTTAAGTAGGGTTTTGAAGAGGGGAAGAGAATCAGTTTGGCGGAGGTGAGGAGGGAGGGCGTTCCGGGACAGCGGAAGGACGTGGCCCAGGGGTCGACGGCGGGATAGGCGAGACCGAGGGACAGTGAGGAGGTGGGCGGCAGAGGAGCAGAGTGTGTAGGGTGGGCAGATGAAAGAGAGAAGGGAGGAGAGGTAGGAAGGGGCAAAGGTGATGTAGAGCCTTGAAGCCTAGAGTGAGGAGTTTTTGTTTGGAGCGGAGGTTGATAGGCAACCACTGGAGTTGTTTAAGAAGGGGAGTGACATGCCCAGATTGTTTCTGCAGGAAGATGAGCCGGGCAGCAGAGTGAAGAATAGACTGGAGCGGGGCGAGAGAGGAGGAAGGGAGATCAGAGAGAAGGCTGACACAGTAGTCTAGCCGGGATACAACGAGAGCCCGTAGCAGTAAGGTAAGGCTCTTGATAAATATGATTGATTGATCAAAGTTTCTGGGGATGGTGAAGCAGCAATATTGGTGCAGCTTGACAATCCACACATGAGCCCTAGCTCTGGGCTAGCTACATCACCCCCACCCCCACCAAAGGATTATAGCTACAGTGGAGTCTCCTCCTGAAATTTAGTCACACAAAATTCTCACTGACTGATCATATAAAATGGCTATACCAGTAGGAATAGAGAGCTGCCACACAAAAGGAATCCAGGCTTTGGTCACATTATAGGGAAAACTTTGGCAATGCCAACTAAGCCCAGGTGTATCTCTTAGTACAGTGCTCTGCACACTGTAAGGGTGTAATAAATATGACACACTGACTGATTGAAATAGGTGAAATGAGGAATTTCAGGAGTGAAGTGTGGAAAAACAGAAGGGATTAACAACTGCAAAGAAAGTAGCAAGGCCTAGTGGAAAGAATGTGGTCATGAGAATCAGAGGACCTGGGTTCTAATCCCAGCTCCATTTATTTGGCTGCTGTGTGACTTTGGGCAAGTCAGTTCACTTCTCTGTGCCGTAGTTTCCTCATCTATAAAATGGGTATTCACTGCCTGTTCTCCCTCCTCTTTGGTTTGTGAGCCCCTTGTGGGACAGAGACTGGGTTCAACCTGATTATCTTTTATCTACCCCACCGCTTAAAAGAGTGCTTCACATATAAGCCTCCAAGTGGCCTTTTCCAATTAAGCCCTCTTTTCCCCGACTCCCTCTCCCTTCTGCATCATCTATGCACTTGGATCTGGACCCTTTAGGCACGTGGTATGCACCTCATCCTTAACACCACAGCATTTGTGTACAAACCTGTAATTTATGTATTTATATTAATGTCTGTCTCCCCCTCTAGACTGTAAGCTCATTATACAAAGGGACCACGTTTTACTAACTCTGTTGTATTGTACTCTCCCAAGCACTTAATGCAGTGCTTTGCACAAAGTAAGCACTCAGTAAGTACCATTACTTAATTGACTGATGGATAGTAAGTGCTTAACAAATATCACAGTTATTATTAGGAAGAGCTTGACAGGAAACAAGACCAATAGTTCAAGCAAAAAGAATATAAGGTATGGTGGGGCTGCCACATTATGAGAAAAAAGAAAAATAAGGCAAATAAGAAGAGCAAGGGTGGAAGAGCATGTTTACTTTACGTAGATAGTTGAAAGTGTGGATGGAAGAAATGGTAAAATGAACTGGAGAGATAAAAACAACATTTGTAGAAAGAAATGGAAAATGAATCAAGGCGTCTCCCTTGTTATAAAAGGAATGAGAAAGATCCTCACCAGTAAGTACTGTGGGGTTCCAAAGTGCATAACCCTATACTAGGCACTATTAAGAGTAGTGTCTGCTTTCTTTCACTGAGCTTAAAATCTGATAGGCTGGTGGGGAAAATTCTAGCTGAATTTTTAAACACTGTATCCTCTTCACTAGGAAGAAAGACATCTCTAAACCAATTGCAAGATCATCCCATGAATTACGGTATTAGCAAATGTAGTTTAGCTCACATGGCTAATGTAATTCTCCTAAGCCTCCCCACCCCCCCCAGCTAATGTGATTGTTCCTGGGAGCCTGCCCATTAACCACAGGTCATGCAGGGCTGACCCTGAGCTCCTGACCAACCATCGACCGCTTCTTGCAGAGGAAGCAGAGGAGGGGGGAGGGAGGGAGGAGAAGGGGCCCATCTGTTCAATAATGCAAAGCAGTAGAGTCACCCGTTTGTAGGGAGAAGGACAGAGCTGCCAGGATGCAATTTCTTCCTCTTCCTATTGGGCCAGAGACATGACTGGCCAGTGCTTAGGGGCGAAGATACCCCTCAGGGCCGGGGCCTAGGGAAGAATCACTCGGTGGGAATGGACACAGAAGTGGACTGTGGGAGAGGGTTTGGTCATGCATGCTCATATAACCATCAAGTCCTTGAAAAAGAAGAAGGACAAATACATCCTGCTGTGTTGAAAACCTGTTTATTGTGGGGGTTTTAAGGGAAGAAATTGCTATTCAATCCTGAAGTACAATTTCAGTTCTTCCTGTTACTCGTGACCTGCAGTTTCTCATGACCCACAGGAAGTGTGCTAGAGAAGCCCGCTAATTCAGCCACAGAGCTGGACTCTCAGACAGAGACTAAAAGCAGATGCAGGGTCCTGCTAAGCAGCCTGGGGCGCTTCAGACTCCCAGCTGGAAATTCCAACTAACTGCAGACCTTAAGTGATAATACTAATGTGTCATATTTGTTAAGTTCTTGTTATGTGTCTTCTCCAGTTAAGCCCTCTTTTCCCCAACTTGCTTTCCCTTTTGCGTCTTCTATACATTTGGATCTGTGGCATTTGGGCATTTGGTATTCACCCCACGTTCAACCCCACAGCACTTATATATAATAAGTTGCCTATTTATATTAATGTCTGTCTCCCCTTTCAGGCTGTAAGCTTATTGTGGGCAGGGGAACATCTGGTAATTCTATTGTACTGTTCTCTCCCTAGATCTTAGTAATAATAATAATAATTATGGCATTTGTCAAGCACTTACTATGTGCAAAGCACTGTTCTAAGCGCTTGGGATGATACAAGTTGATCAGGTTATTCCACGTGGGGCTCACAGTCTTCATCCCCATTTTATAGATAAGGTAAATGAGGCACAGAGAAGTTAAGTGACTTGCCCAAAGTCACACAACTGGCAAGCGGCTGAACCGGGATTTCAACCCATGACCTCTGACTCCCCAGCCCGTGCTCTTTTCACTGAGCCACACTGCTTCTCTATGCACTGCACACAGTAAATGCTCAATAAATATCACTGAATGATAATAATAATTGTGATATTTGTTAAGCACTTACTATGTGCCAGGGACCATACAAAGTGCTGGAGTAGATACAAGAAAATTGGCCTCACAGTCTTAATACTCATTTACAGATGAGGTAACTCAGGGCCAGAGAAGTGAAGTGACTTGCCCAGGGTTACATATCAGACAAGTGGAGGAGCCAGGATTAGAACCCAAGTCCTTCTGCCCCTCAGGCCCATGGTCTATCCACTAAGCCATGCTGCTCCTAGTTTTGCCTGAAGGGGCATTTCAGCATCCAGATTTTCATAGACAATGCAAGAAGCAGAGTGACCTAGTGGCTAGAGCACACGCTTGGGAGTCAGAAGACACTGGATTCTAATCCAGGTTCTACCATATGTCTACCATATGTCTATATGAAGTGACTTGCTCAAGATCAATCAATCATATTTATGCAGAGCACTGTACTAAGCACTTAGAAGAGTACAATGTAAGAGAGTTTATAGACAAGTTCCCTGCCCATGAGCTGACAGTGTAGATGGGGAGAATGAAAGAAACAATGTTTCTAAGGGGAAATGGTAGAGAAGCAGCGTGGCTCAGTGGAAAGAGCCCGGGCTTTGGAGTCAGAGGTCATGAGTTCAAATCCAAGTTCTGCCACTTGTCAGCTGTGTGACTTTGGGCAAGTCACTTCACTTCTCTGTGCCTCAGTTATCTCATCTGTAAAATGGGGATGAAGACTGTGAGCCCCACGTGGGACAACCTGATTCCCCTGTGTCTACCCCAGCGCTTAGAACAGTGCTCTGCACATAGTAAGCGCTTAACAAATACCAACATTATTATTATTATTATTTCATTGCTTCTGTACAATAATGTTTGAAAAGCAGAAACCACAGCGTACCCAATTTGATCAAGAATATGTATCCCTTGGATAAGGTCTCTGCAATTCCTGAGATCTAAGACACAGTAAATTATGCTGTCAAATCTACAACAACTGAATTGCTTAACAGTGATGATAGCTGAAAAAAACTGGTTAAGGCCCACAAACCTTGAAAGTTATCATCATACCCTTTATTACTAAAAACCCATCACAATGAATCTTTAGGCGGAATGTCACACACCAGTGCCACCCCACACCTTGTTAGCATTCAGTACGAAAATGAAGAAAGTTAACAGTGGCCTTGTTCTAGGCAGTCCAGAGTAGGATGAGGACACACATACACACACACACACACACAATATACACACCTGCACTCTCACACACAGACTGTCTTGCCCTTCCAGCTCCATCAGGGTCCTTTGACAGCATAATCAATCAGTCAGTAGTATTTACTGAGCACTTACTGTGTACACAGCCCTTTACTAAGCACTTGGGATAATACAATACAAAAGAATTGGTAGATACATATTCTCTGCTCGCAAGGAACATCTTCTCCTATCACTCTGACCAAAAGTGAGACTGTGATTCGTACTGGAGGCAGAAGCGGTACTGGCATAATGGATAGAGCACAGGCCTGGGACTCAGAAAGTCATAGGTTCTAATCCTGGTTCTGCCACTTGTCTGTGACTCATTTACCACATCTGTAAAATGGGGTTGAGACTGTGAGCCATAGGTGAGACAGGGACAGGGTCCAACCTAATTGGCTTGTATCACCCCAGCATTTAGTACAGTGTCTGGCACAGAGTAAGTGTTTAACAAATTCCATTATCATCTCCATCATCGTCAGATGAATAAGATTCAAAAGAAACCAAGACTCTGAACCATAAAGGAAAGAGCAATAAAAGGGACTCCTTCAAGGTTTATGGAGAGAATCTGTCACAACAAACATTTGGAAGTGTTTCTAAATTATCCCTTTCGGAAATTGTGCCCTAACCTAAACTCAGTCAACTGTGCTCCCGAGGTGGCATGAGTTCAAGTTCACTGGGGGAAACATTAGGCACTCTGGGGCACCAGAGTGCAGACTTTACCTAGGGCAAGGTCCCAGATGAGGCCTCAAGTATCACCACCTCTCAGGACCCAAAATGGGTAGAGTGCGCTCAGCCAACACAAAGTGGTCAAAGCAGCCCCTTGTCAACAAAGCTGTGAACCAGAACAGACTCTAAATGACCCAAGAAACTGTTGTGAGAGGCTGATTGGAAAGAAGCATTTAACAAATACCATCATGATTATACTATTATAATCAGATCCTGTTTGGAGGAATCAATCAGCGAAGAGGACAGGTGGGGCAGATTGTTAATCAATGTTTTAACTGACAGAATCTTGAACGATATTCATTTCCTGGAAGGCTTTCATTTGTCAAGGGTGCCATAGTTTAGCAAACTGCAATGCTATCAAGCATATCGTGCACCTGCTCCAGCCCTTCTGTTAGTTCTTGATTACCAAATATGAGGCGTTAAAAGGTACCAGTGGGCAATCTACTCAAAAGTGACCCAAAAATCATGAACTGAGATGACTGATCCAATGAACTGAACACTAAGCTCTATTCTTCATTAGGTGTGTTCAAGCACCAGTTTAAAGAAACAAAAACATCACTGGCAGGACCATCTTCAAATCCAAAGGGCAGTTCTGGAACATTCCAAGCGATGTGGATTCATGCCAGCTGTGTTCTGTGCACTAGCATCATGAAGCAAATCTAAAAGCAATCCAATAAGGCTGTTTACTTTTCCATGCTCTAAAATGTCAGCACACCATTGAACAGTGGCTAGAAGGCAGCAACTGGACTTATCCAGAAAACAAAAGCATTAGCATCTCATTGTAATGGGTGAATAAATTTTTTAACTAGAATGTTTTAAAGTGGAATTTTCCAGCCAAGCAATCAGGAAATATGTCTGTTTATTGTTGTATTGTACTCTCCTGAGCACTTAGTACAGTGCTCTACACACAGCACTCAATAAATAGGATTGAATGAATTAATAATTATTTAAGGTCTAGACTGTAAGGTCCTTGTGGGCAGAGAAGGTATATACCAATTCTGTTGTATTTTATTCACCCAAGCAGCTAGTTCAGTGCTCTGCACAATGTAAACACTCATCGAATGCCATCAATTAAATGATTGATTGATTGATTGATAGAAGGAAGAATTAATGTTGTTGACTGCATAATAATGCCAGCCATAGAAAGCCCAGAGAAAGATGGAGAAAAGATTATAGGGAACGCAGTACCAAAGTCCCAGGAAATCAAATTTTGTTTCTGTTGCCTGAGAAAAATCAATTATAGGTTTGAGCCACACTTTCACATTTCAGGAGTTCCATCAGGGCAGTGCATTTGGTTTGACCCGTACTCTTCTGGGCCTTGGACTGAAGGGCCCGAGATTTCAAACTTGCTCCCTGACCGTGAGCACATCAGATTCCTAGGCCGGGAAACCAGTCCCTGATATTATCTCAGCTGGGTCATTTTACAAATGATCTACAGCTTGAGAAGAGGATGGATTTATTTAGAAGAATCTAAACAATGAATCACATTCAGATACAGATGAAGATTAATCTCTGCAAGTTTAACAGGGCCCATCTTTATTAATCAAATGTTCTAATGCTGCAATTCTTTAGGCTATACTAAATGGTGATCGGGCCTTGTATCACCAATGACAACAGGCTTCCCCAGAAAAACAATTTATTACAAAAATAACAAAAGAATTAGCAATCCATTAAGTTCCAGGGCCAAAGCAATTAAGAAATGGGAAAGCAGATCTATTCAGGGAAATAATGGAGGAAGGTAAACGTATATTCGAAGAAGAGGCTGTGTTACAGGTATAATCTCACGGGATCAGGATAGCATCATGGGAATGGGAAGCTCCAGTTGGAACTAATAAAAATTTTTATATTTAATAAATAGTAATAATAGTATTTATTAAGCACTTACTTCATGCAGAACACTGTACTTGGAACTGGGAAAGAGTATACAGGTGGGTATTTACATAAAGACAGTGAGCCTCAGGTGGGACAGGGATTGGGTCCAACCTGATTATCCTGTATCTACCCCAGCACTTGATACAGTCCTAGTGAAAAGAACATGGTTTTAGGAATCGGAGAAACTGACTTCTAATCCCGGCTTTGCCATTTACCTGCTGTGTGACCTTGGACAAGTCACTTAACTTCTTTGTGCCTCAGTTACCTCATCTGTAAAATGGGGATTAAGGATATGAGTCCCAAGTGGTACATGAACTGTAAATCCAACCTGATTATCTTGTATCAACACTAGCACTTAATACAGTGCCTGGCACATAGTAAGCGCTTAAAAATACCATTTTTTTTCTCTAGACTGTAAGCTCATTGTGGGCAGGGAACATGTCTATCAACTTGTTTGTATTGCCCTTTCCCAAGCATTTAGTACACATGGCAAACACTCGATAAATACCATTGATTGTGTGATTAACAAGTGCCACAAAAACAACCCCAAAATTAGACATGGACTCTGTCCCTGGAAGGGATCACAATCTATGAATATAGAAGATGGGGGAGACTGAAGACAGACACATCAGATGCTATGAAACATTATAACATTAAAATGGCATAAAGGACAAGGACAATTACACCACCTTCAAAGCCTTATTTAAAGGCAAATCTCCTCCAAGAGGCCTTCCCAGATTAACCCCCCTTTCCTCTTTTCCCACTCCCATCTATGCTATACTACCTAGCTCCCTTTGTTCTCCCTCACTCCCAGCCCCACAGCATTTACGTGCAGATTTGTAATTTATATATTTATATTAATGTCTGTCCCTCCCGGCCCCCTGACTGTAAGCTTGTTGTGGGCAGGGAATTGTACTCTCCCAAGTAGTTAGTACAGTGCTCTACACACAGTAAGCACACAATAAACACCATTGATGGATAAATGTGATTGAATGAATTGATTGACAACTACACAATATAAAAAATGAAAACAAAAGCCAGTAGGGAACTGTGTTTGGAGAAATGGAATTTCTCCTGGTAATTCAGAGTCCACAGCAATTGCGGCAGAGCCACTAGCTTTTCCAAAGTTGTGGGAGGCACTAGGTTGCATTAGCTGTTCTCATTCTCACCAGTGGATGGGAAGCAAGATGGAATGGGGCCTCCTCACTCGTGCAGAGGGGAGCTGGGCCAACTCTGTGTGGTGGGGAAGAAGGGTGATTTGCTCAGTTGCGGTAAGAAGGGCCCAAGTCACACTGGGAGGGGAGGTGGCAGGTGCTAGGTGTTTTGTTCAGCTCTGGAGGTGAAAAGGGGCCACCAAGAAGGTAGAGCTGCAGCCATTCCCCTCCCCACCCTGCTAGATTGTAAATTCCTTGAGGGCAGAGATCATGCCTACTTTACCCGAACTCTTGCAAGCCTTAATATAATTCTCTGAACAGAGAAAAAATAATGCTATCAATTGATCCTTGCAGGGCAGCAACCAAAGGGAACATCTTTAGAGCTAGCTAAAATGTTCCTAAATTAATCAATCAATGGCATTTATGGACCACTTACTGTGTGCAGAACACCGTACTGAGCACTTGGGAGAGTACAATACAACCAAGTTGGTAGGCACAATCCCTGCCCACAAGGACCTTACAGCCTAGAGGAAAACACTTGGGTGGGAGAGGGGAAGGTGAAGATGAGGATTTGGAAGGGCAGATGGGAGCAGGGGAAATGAGTAGTACTGTTACCACTCCGAGGAAGAGGGAGGAGCCTTCTCTCCTCTCTGCCTCCCCCATCTTCTGTTGACCACCTCCCAGCCCCTCCCTGGGGTCAGCTTCATCAATCGATGGTATTGACTGAGAGTTTATTATATGCAGAGAGCTGTTCTTGGGAGAGTACACTACAGTACAGTTGATAGACACAGTCCTTGACCTCCAGAAGTTTACAGTCTAGTGGGGGAGACCAACATTAACTTCTGCTACAGATGGGAGACGGAACATAATATAAGGATATACAACTGAGAAACAGCTTGGCACTGGAGTCAGTGCACTTGAGTTCCAGTCCTGGGTCCACCAGTTGCTTGCTGTGTGATCTTGGGCAAAGTCACTTCACTTCTCTGTGCTTCAGTTTCCTCAACTGTAAAATGGAGATTCAAAAACTGGACTCCTCCTACTTAGACTGTGAGCCCCATGTAGGACAGAGACTATGTGCAATTTGATTAGCTTGAGAGCTCCAGCCTCTCCGGGCTTTCTCCACTCCCAGCCCATCAAACACTTGGCTTGATGTAGAGAGACAGGTCCACTGTCAGTGCTCCTTGAAGAAGAACAGTTATTTCAATTCTGGGCTGCAAACGTCTTTTCTCCCTTGGCCGTACATCTTCATTATTGTCTTGCTCTGCCATAAAGCATTCTATTTCTAGATCCCTAACCTATTTGAGCAGTTTGTATTTGCACCTTCTGCCAGCCAGAGAGATGTGGCATTAAGACATTTCACTAGAGACCCCAGGTTTCCTCCAGACGAATGAGGCAGTTCCACTATGGAACTGATAAATTGGATTTATGAGTGCAGGGAGGGCACATATAGGAGCTAAAAGCACTCTGAAATTAGCTAGGAGTAGGAATGCAAAGCAATGTGTGAGTCCCCGGATTCTTTCTTTTCATTCAGAGGTGAAGAAAAATGAGTTCATTAATGCATTCATTCAATCATATTTATTAAGTGCTCACTGTGTGCAGAGCACTGTACTAGGTGCTTGAGGAAGAACATATAACAATAAACAGTGACAATCCCTGCCCACAATGAGCTCACAGTCTATAGGAGAGGAGATAGACATAAATACAAATAAATAAAATTATAGATATAGACATAAGTGCTGTGGGGGTAGGAGGTGGAGAAGAGCAATGGGAGCAAGTCAGGGTGATGCAGAACGGTGTGTGAGATGAGGAAAAGTGGGGCTTAGTCTGGAAAGGCCTCTTGGAGGAGATGTGCCTTCAATAAGGCTTGAAGTGGGGGAGAGCAATTGCCTCTCGGATTTGAGGAGGGAGGGTGTTCCAGGCCAGAGGCAGGACGTGGGCCAGGGGTTGGCAGCAAAAAAGGAGAGATGGAGGCATAGTGAGAAGATTAGCACCAGAGGAGCAAAGTTTGCATGCTGAGTTGTAGAAGGAGAGAAGCGAGGTAAGGTAGGAGGGGGCAAGGTGATAGAGTGTTTGAAAGCCAATCGTGTGGAGTTTTTTTTTGTTGTTGTTGTTTAGTTAAAGAGATATGATGAATGGATCAAGAAGAGGGAAAAACAGTGGAAGTTGTGGCAGTGGCCAAAGGGCCTGCCTCCCATCATTTCCCTCCAAAGAATCCATTTTGGTCTTGTTCGCATCCATTTCGGTCTTTGTCCCCTACCTGGCTGGAATTTGCAGACCAAACATTGATAAACCACGTTACACCCTCCAAGTGCTTTGCCCTCATCAACTTCAGAATAGTTTTTGCAAAAGCTAATGTTAAATGTCAACTTAGCAGCAATGCCAAGATTCCAACATAATCTTCCTCTGATAGCTGTCTCCAGTAGTCAGGCTACAGACCTCACTATCTGGTCCGAAAGTGCTCCATTACTCAAGGCTCCTTATCAAAATGTTACTCAGACATTTCTTTCCAGATCCTTGCCAGCTCTGCTGCTCATTACTCTGAGGCATGGAAAATTCAAGATATAAGATTCTTACTTCCCAGGGCTACCGTCATTTTCAGCCTTTATTTCTATTATCTGTCGATATTTACTGAGCCAGTTTCTCCCAGGGGCACGATACTTCCTTGGTGTAAATTTAACATTCTTTAATCTCCATTAAGGTCCTTGATCTTCCATATGGCAGTAGCGGCCTCATCGCTTGTGGCCTGAAAGTTAATGTAAGTTCCCAAATGGACTATTGGGGGGAAACTTGGGGAAATAAGCTATGGAGGAACAATTAGATGCAGGGTCTGAACCGGGCACTTCGTTGTCACTGCCTGTGATGGAGTCAGCTTTAGATCTGGATTTAGGGCTGAAAACCCTGGCTAACATCTCAGCCTTTCCTCCTTTATTTCTCCCCCATAATATCAGCCCTAGCCCTACCTCCTTCACTCATGTCTAAGTCACCTAAGCAGGTGAATACTCACCCCCATACAGTTGCTGTTGTGTGCTTATCTTTATACTCTATTGCTCCCTCCTCTCTGGAATTTGAATGTCCATCTTCCCCACTAGATGGCAAGATCCTTATAGGTAGTTGTCCTGTCTACTGATTCAAACATACTCTCCCACGAGCTTAGCACAGTGTTCTGTACACATTCAGCAATCTATTAATACTGTTGATTAGACTATTAGCTAAGGTCATACTCAGCCAACAGGAACCATTATTTTTATATGTTTTACTTACCCATCATGCTCTACAAAACCCACAAAATCCCATTAGCCCAGCTGGCTCTAGTGACTTTGACTCTGAGTTGCATTGAAGGGTTAATAAGTAATTGCTCCCCCTCGGAGTAGGCCTGCAGAGTGATTTTCATTAGTGTGACAGGCATGGGTGGAATACAATTTCTTGGACAAAAAATTAGGAAAGACAAATATAACCTGTAACTAAAAGGAGAGAAAAAAAACGTTCATTGAATATTTCAGATAGGAGAAATGACTACTGTTTTATAATCCAAGTACATCATGTCTGTCAGCAAGGGAAACATCGGCATTAGACTGTAAACTCATTGTGGTCAGGGAATGCATCTACCACCTTTGTTGTATTGGACCCTCCCAAGCACTTAGTACAGTGTACTGCACTCAGTAAGAACTCGGTAAATAGCATTGCTGATTGGTAGATTGGTTAGAGATTGAACTGGAGCTGGTTTTCATTTCAACCTTTCCCTGCATGAGTCTATGTCTTTTAATTTAGGTATGCCATTTGGTTTCTCCTAAGCCAAGGAGGATTATGAAAGAATCATTCTCCTCCCACGTTTTCATTTCCCAAAGAATTGATAGCAAAAGAAGTGCCCTGGAAGCCTGCATTCCTGATGTCTAGGGTGGGTCAATATAGTGGCTGAGTCACATAGAGAAGTGTTGACACAGCTAGGGTGAATCCTGTCTCCAAAAGTGGGTCAGTGCTGGTGTTGGACACTCCTCCCTCCCTCATCCTGCCAGCTCCCAGGCCCCGAGACTCCAGCAGTGAAAGACCAGGTTCTACAGGTTAAGCCGGCTCCACATCAATCCTGTAGAAATCACTTCCTCTCCAAGCGATTGCAGCTAGGATCTCTGCTTCTGCAAATTTTCCAGGAAAGTTAACCCTGCCCCCTTCTCCCCACGCCCATTTCCTATGCTCTCCAGCCCCCTCTCCTGCACCCAGGATTTGCCCCTTCATCTCCGTGGTTCCACCCATACCCTCCCACTACTTCATATTCTTTTCACTTTTATTTTTTTATAGCTCGGATGCAGCAAGAACCCACCGGTGACCATACTGTTGCTGCTGCCAATATCTCAGCCATATCAGTGTCTCTGGAAACTCCTCAGCTACTGTCTCTGTCTTCTGGAACTGCAAAGCCAGGGGACCAGGGGTCCAGGGCCAGGTTGGGATGCCATTACGGGAGGAAAGGTGATGGCAGCAGATGAAGAAGTTGAGAGGGAATAGGCAAGACTTCCACGACTGGAATCTGGGCCCAAGGCTGGACCTTTCTAAGGGAGACCCTCACGTGAGCAGAGACACAGGAGACATCATGCAGAGCACTGTGTATAATTTTATTTATTTGTATTGATATCTGTCTCCCTCAGTCTAAACTGTAAGCTCAGTGGCAGGGAATGCGACTGTTTATTGTTGTTTTGTATTCTCCCAAGCACTTAGTACAGTGCTCTGCACCCAGTAAGTTCTCAATAAATACTATTTAATGAGTGATCGATCAATCAATGGTGTTTATTGAGCACTTTGTGAAGAGCACTGTACTGAGCACTTGGAAGAGCAGAGACCAGGTGCTAGATGTGATTCCTGTCACAGCTGTCACGGGGCCCTCCCCAGGGCTCTGCACACCCAGGCACTGCCTCTGGCTGCTCTTAGTCAATGATCTGGTCATTGGTCGCTCTCCTTTGCGATTTAAAGGTTTTGGGCTTCCCCTCCTTGTCCCGACGGAGATTGCTCCTGGGAAGGCCTTCCTGCCCCGGTCCAAGGCTCTCCATGATAGGCTTTGTCATGGAGCATACATCTCCACCCCAAAAGCCCTAGTGACCCTGCTGAGCCCCTCTCACTCCAACAGAGGCCCTGGAACAGTCTCTCCCCGACCCGGCTCCTTGGCCAACTCGGACAATTCGAAGATTCTTGAGAACCCAGTGACTCAGGGAGACATGAAATTTCAGAATGTCTTGCCTGGATGGGACATTCCAAGAAACCCAGATTTATCACCCCTGGGGTTGGGGATTTTCTCTTGACCTTCTATCCTCCCCTCTCCCCTTCTTCCTGGACTCCACTGATACAAGTTCTTTGTGAGGGTGGGGGGTGGACTGCAAGAATTTCATCTCCAAGCAGGGTCACATGACCGTTCGAGGCAAGCCTAAGGGTCTCAGCGGAGCGGACCCAGGAGCCAACCAGATTACCCATTACCCCCAGCTGCAGTGGAAGTGAAGCTGGAGACAAATTTCCCCATTAAAGGAACACGTGGACTGGAGCTTTGTTTTAATGACCCTACAGCTCTCCCCTCCTCTACTGCTTGCTGCAGTATTAGGCATTTTTAAACAAACTGTAATTTAGTAGATGTCACTGCTTTTGAAGTTGGGCCAGCCCCTACATTACTGTACCTATAACTCACCCAAAACAGAACTGAAAGTGGCCACATGGAAGGGCAAGTCCCCTACCCAGAATTCCAGCCCCTCCCCCAGAAGCTGTGATTGACTTCCTGGGGTTGAGCCTGTTGGAGGAGAAGAGAGCTTTTCCACTGCTCACAGGGAGGATGCTAGACAAATCCATCAGCACAGCTGAGATGTGTGATGCCTGGCCATGTCCCAGATCCAATAGTCACCACAATGAGAGAACAGTCCTGCCAGGCAGAGAAAACATTTCACCCTCTGACAGGCCAGAGGCATTAAGAAGTTCGACTTGGAGCTTGTCCCCCAGGCCTCTCTTTCTGCAGGCTGGGTTCTTCAGGATTGAAACATTAATCTGCTCCAGAACGGTGGAATGGAAATGTGTCCATGGCCATGAACCATCCATACCGATTACACTATTCCTTCCCGTGAAGGCTGCTCTCTTCAATTGCAGGCTTATCTTATCAAACAGTATTTAAAGATCAAAATGGAAATTTATGCAATAAAAAGGCAAGCCACTGAAGTAGCACAGCTTTTATACATTGCCTTGGTGAGGAAACTGTGTTCCCTTAGGCTACCTCAATTCTGCTTCTGAGTCAACAGGATCTCAGAGCGAGTGATACATTGTAAACGCCAATAAATCTGCCTCAAAATGATAACATCCTTGGTTTTCTGTCCAACTGCCATTGGTTGAGGTGGTCACTTTTCTTAGAGTGACTAAGGTTTCTGTAGCTAAGAGGGGGAAAAGGTGGGGGCCTGGAGGGGTGATGGAAGATTAGAGGAAGAACAATGATCCTACATGCTTCTATCATGCTTGAGAACCCAATGACTCAGGGAGACATGAGATTTCAGAGAGATAGAGTCATTCAGGGAGAAAAGATGAAAAAGATGAGAAGGAGAAAGAGGCACACACACATAAAGGAGGAGGAGAAACACACACACACACAGAGGGACGTAAGACAGGCAAAGGTACTCAGACTCATGAACATACATAACTCGGGTGCATGCAGCCATAGGATGCCCTAACCAATCTCCCGTAACTGCTCCAGGCATCAGAACGAGAAGTGGGGTAGAGTGGCAGGAGGAGGGAAACTGTTTAGTCAGGGGGTCAGTTATCACCCACTGCCCACTTTTCCAGCCTTTAGTCCAAGGGTTAGTGGAAGTGATTGACGTGGCAGTGGGCAGTGAAGGGGGTTGTCCCTCGGAGGCTGTGGTACTAACCTACCTCTGCCCATCTGGCCGCTGCTCCAACTCAGCTCCCCACTGATGCTGTTCTCTGTGAACCCAGTAGTCCTGGCTGCTGTAGCTTTCTTCCACATAGTGACGCTAGGGTTTGGAATGGTGATGGTCCTGCTAGCGCAGGTCAGAAGTCTGGATTCGTAGGAGTGACAGCATTGATGAAAGGAAGCAGTGTAGCCTAGTTAAAAGATGACGGGCCCAGGACTTGGAAGGACCTGGGTTCTAATTCCAGCTCCTCCACTTGTCTGCTGTATGATCTTGGGCAAGTCACTACATTTCTCTTTGCTTTGGTTGCCTCATCTGTAAAATGGGGATTAAGACTGTGTGTCCCATGAAGCATATTGACTGTGTCTATTCTGATTAGCTTGTATCTACCCCAGCGCCTGGCACATAGTAAGCACTTAATAAATACCTTGGGAAAAAAAAAACTGCCCCAGCCAGTGTCTTTCCCATTCCGTACTGACTGGCATGTAATAATTATAATAATAATGTTGGTATTTGTTAAGCGCTTACTAGGTGCAGAGCACTGTTCTAAGCGCTGGGGTAGATACAGGGTAATCAGGTCGTCTCACGTGAGGCTCACAGTTAAACCCCATTTTACAGATGAGGGAACTGAGGCACAGAGAAGTGAAGTGACTCGCCCACAGTCACACAGCTGACAAGTGGCAGAGCCGGGAGTCGAACTCATGACCTCTGACTCCGAAGCCCAGGCTCTTTCCACTGAGCCACGCTGGCCAGCTCAAACTCCATTCAGATATCACTCTTATAATAATAATGTTGGTATTTGTTAAGTGCTTACTATGTGCAGAGCACTGTTCTAAGCGTTGGGGTAGATATAGGGTAATCAGGTTGTCCCACGTGAGGCTCACAGTTAATCCCCATTTTACAGATGAGGTAAATGAGGCACAGAGAAGTTAAGTGACTTGCCCACAGTCACACAGCTGACAAGTGGCAGAGCCAGGAGTCGAACCCATGACCTCTGACTCCGAAGCCCAGGCTCTTTTCACTGAGCCACATTGTCTACTGGAGAGAGCAAAAGTCTGGGAGTGGGAAAGACCAGGGTTCTAATCTCAGATCTTCCAATAGCATGCTGTGTGACCTTGGGCAAGTCACTTCACTTCGCTGTGCTTCAGTTTCTTCAACTGTAAAATGGGGATAAATGTTCTCCCTCTTACTTAGACTGTGAGTCCAAGCAGGATTGGGACTGTTTCCAACCTAATTAATTTGTACCTATCCCAGAGCTTGATACACAGAAAGCACTTAACAAATGCCATAAAAAATATCACTCATATTTATCGAACACTTACTGTATGCAGAGCACCGTACTAAGTGCTTGAGGTGCTCAATCAGTGGTGTTGTGAATGAGATGCTGCTTGAATGAATCGCAAAAGGGTTTCCACCCTCACCTCACATCCTCCACAACTTTGCATTCACACTCCTTTAAGAAGAAGACGTGTAAAAATCCCCAGGAAAAGAGTTCTTTGGACATAACAGAGGAAAGAAGCACTAGGACTTGCAAATCACAAGGCAATCACCAGGATCTTAATTAATGAAATTTTCTAAACAACACACAACTCAACTGCATCACATCTTACTTAGAAAAATCATCTTCTGGGCCCAAATCAGTCTCCCAGCACATGAAAAAAACAGTTCTGTTTTCTCTCAGACCCATTAGTCAAGCTAATATTAGATCTTGAGCTCCTCATAAAAGGTACTGGGTTTTGAAAAAAAAGGAATAATTTTATTTGTTGTTCCGTTGGTAAACAAGATGATGGAGTTAATTCACAATTGCCCCAGGCAGTTTCTGGCAGCCAAGATGGAACAAATAACCTCTGCAGAGGGCTTATTCTCCTGGCTGTTTCCTGCTCCTCATCCCATTTGCTTGCTGGGCTATGCCAGCCACCACAGTCCACCAATTCCTGTGAAATGTCTGACTAGCAGGGGCTATGTTTTAAAAGATGTTGCTAAGCAGGAGAATTTTGCAGGGCAAATGCTGAATCTGCCAAATGTCTTCATAAAACTATTGATTTTTACCTTGCTGATTAGCCAATTACTACTAGACATTTTATGAGGCTTTTCCAGAAGATGTGCAGGAAGAAATCACTGTGTGCTGTGAGAGCTTGTGGATGACCATTAAATATGAAACGGGAGGATATAATACTATAGGCATGCTACATTTCTCTACTTTTATTGTGGTCATTTCATAAATTCACCCTAAATCCCTCAAGAATTAGCATTACATCTCTCTCAATAAGGGGGTGGGACGATAATAATTCATCCCTCTACCTCCTGCACAAAGCGACTCACAGAAGATATCGGTCTAGTAACAAATGACCTAGTAATTCTTGTCCGTGTCCACGGCAGGGAACAAGATGTGGTTTAGACTCAGGCCCTTCTCAGTGTTCGTCTCCCAGGCCCCTCCTCCACTGTGTAAATGAATTAGGCCCAGCTAATGAGCCGATCTGCCAGGCGGATCCTGTTGTAGCTGGATGGGGGGAGGAGGGGACACAAAGTGACCATAGGAAGGACTGAGGGTCATGGAGATGGGGTCAGAGCATTCCGGGACAGGGAAAGGGTTGGGGTGGGAGCGGGGGCCTCGGGGATAGGCCCCGGGGGGGGCGGGGGGGGTGGGTGGTCAGGGCTAATGGATGTCAGTTGAGGGAAGATTTTACTAAGGTTTCTCTCAGTGGATGGTGGGCATCAGAAAATTTCCGGCTCAGGAGTGAAACCCAGTGGGGACTGCTCGGCTTGCTGGCTGGAGAGAAAGCACAGAGGTTGCTCTGAAGTATGACAGCGAGTCAGGATCAAGCTCTGGGCGTTCATTTCATTGTATCCCTAGCTCATCTCAAATACAGAGTTCAATCTGAAGGCCTCTCGGAGTTGGCCATTCCCATTACACTTGTCAGCTAGTACACGTGTAAGCATTACTGCCTCAGGTGGGTCATTCACTCACTGCATCTGGCAAATCAAGTTCATTTAGAAATGGAGAATTCAAGAACCCACACCCTCTGCCCTAGACTGCACCTTCAGCTCTGTCTGTAGTGAAGGATTGAGCCGTCTCGTTGGGGTGTCATAATAGGGCAGGCCCAGTAGAGGGCACCGTCTGCGTGGACAAATGGGAGTGAAGGAGGACCGTATTTTGGGAAGTCGAATTAGACGCGCTGGCAACGGCCCTGAGAGTGTCACACTATAGCTAATGATCGGGGCTCCATATGGCAGAATGCCTACTTTCTTGGTACTTCTTATGGCTATCCCTTTCTGTCAATCCTTCTGCTAAATAAAAACTATTCCTTTTCCCTCCCAGCTTCCAGCTGTGAGCCCCATGTAAGACAGGAACTGTGTCCAATCTGATTATCTTCGAACTTCCCCAGGGTTTAGCACAGGGCTTGGCATATAGGAAGCACTTCACAGATACCACGGTTTTCACTGTCAGCCCTCATTACACAACCCCCAACTTACCCTATCTAATCCTCACCTGTGGTATAGTGTGTGGTAGAGTCATTTGCACAGAGTATTTAGTGAGTACTATTACTGCAACTACAATGACTACTACAAGTACTGCTACTGTACTATGAGCAGGGCCATGTCTCCCAGTGACTCTTTGAGAACTCCTAATTCTCCCTGCTAACGAGATCCTCTCAAAAACGGTAAACTGGTAGTGAGATATCCTGCAGGATACAGATTTAAGTGCCATCCACTAACTGTGTCTCAGAGAATTTGAAGCCTTCAAGAAAGATTCTTTGAGACGAGAATGCTTTTTCTAGCAACACCATGCCATTTTTCTACCTGTGCCTATTCTCTGGGTCAGGGTAGGTCGGGGACTTGGAGATGGGCCCAGGGGTGAGGAGAGGAGGGGTGGGGGGTAGTCTCCCTGGAGCTCAAGGGTCTATTCCTCTTAACTCTGCTCTGAATTCCTGGCTCACCTTGGACAAGGTGAATCTCAAGGGGCTGTGATTTGCCCACATAACTAGCAGGGACTGGCCTGCCTGTCCAGACCTGAGGATGACCAGAAGAAGGAACCAGACAACCAACCCACGAGCACCATTGAGCCCCTTGGGGTGCTCTGTTGTGGGACTTTGGTAACACAATTCCAAATCAAAAGTAGATAGAGAAGCTGACCTCAATGATTTTCCAATCTCTGATGAGATCAAAGAGAGATGAGAGTGCAATCAATAGCCTGAGAGGACTGCAAGGAGAAAGGGGCAGGGCAAAAACAAGATGGAGTGAGGAAAGAAAAACTAACTCGAATCCTTTCATGGGGTCAACAGACAGGAGGAAGGTAGACAAGATTGAGGTATAGTGAGTAGGTTAGCATTAGAGGAGCAAAGTGAATGTGCTGAATTGTACTAAGAAATCAACAAAGTAAGATAGGAGAGGGCAAGTGATTGAGTGTTTTAAAGACAATGGCAAGGAATTTGTTTTTGATGTAGAGGTATATGGCAAAGCAATGGAGGCTCTTGAGAAGTGGAGAAGAATGGACTGAATTTTTTTTTTAGAAAAATGATTTGGGCAGCAGAGTGAAGTATGTACTGAAGGGAAGAAACAGGAGAAAGGGAAGTCAGGGAGGAGGCTGATGCAATAATCGAAGTGGGATAAGATAAATGTTTGCATCAGGGAAGAAGCGGTTTGGATGGAGAAGAAGAGGTGGATTTTAACAATATTGTGAAGGTTAAACCAACAGGATTTGGTGACAGAATGAATATGTGAGTTGAATGAGAGAGCTGTGTTGAGGATGACGCCAAGGTTACAGGCTTTTGAGACACAGAGGATGGTGGTGCTACCTAGAGGGATGGGAAAGTCAGGAAGCAAACAGGATTTGGGTGGGTTGGCTTTCACAAGAAAAAGCTCATTGGTGACCTTTGAGAGGGCAGTATTCATGGAATAAAGGGGGTGGGAGCCAGATTTGGGGGGAGAGGGTCAAGGAGAGAATTGGAGGAAAGGAAGTGGAGACAGTGAGTATAGACAGTTTGTTAAAGGAGTTTGGAGAGGAATGGTAGGAGGACAATGGGGTGATAACTGGAAGAAGCTGTGGGATCAAGGGAGGATTTTTTAGGCGAGGGGAGACATTAGTACGTTTGAAAACAGTGGAGGAAAAGCTACTGGGGAGTAAAGAGTTGAAGATGGTGGTATGGGAGGAAGAAGGTAGGGGGTAAGTGCTTTGATAAGGTGTGAAGGGATGGGGTCAGAGGTACAGGTGGAGGGACCAGATTTTGAGAGAAGGCAGATCTCCTCTTGAGATACTGCTGGGAAAGATGGGGAGTCAAAGAAGGGACAGGAGGAGAGAGGGACTGGAGAGGAACAGGGAAGATTTTACGGCGGTCACACCTTTTGGTTTCAATTTTACCGATAAAGTACTTGGCCAAGTCATTAGAGGCAAGAGATTGGGGTGTGGGGAGTGGCGGGGGAGAGAGAGTTTGAGGAGGGAGTTAAATGTCTGAAGCAGTGGCTGAGGGCAGTGGACACAGGAGTCAGTAAGAACACCTGTCTGCCATTAGAGAAAATAGTCCTCAGCCCCTGTCCATTCATGGTTCTGGACAGTTGTCTGTCACTGTGGAATCAATCAGTCATATTTATTGAGAGCTTTCTGTGTGCAGAGCACTGTACTAAGTGCTTGGGAGAGTATTGTGTAACAGAGTAGTCAGAGTTTGTATTCCCTGTCAACAGAAGGAGAGACCAACATTAATATAAATGAATGTTACGGATATGGACTTAAGTGCTATGAGGCTGAGGGAAGATGAATAAAGGGAGCAAATCCAAGAGCTGAAGACAAGGATCTCCAGCCTCAAAGGCAGGGAATCACCAGCCATGTAGAGCAGGTATCATCAGCCAAGGAAGACAAGAATAGGGAGCCATGAAAGACAGTGAAAGTCCTTTGGAAAATAAAAGACCTAAACAAATTAAAGGAACTGGGTTATCAATCCCAACCCATTTGGGACCTACCTGCCCCAGTGTTGGAACTGAAGGAATGAGAACTTTTTGACTTGTCCTCTGTGGCTCTCTGTCCCAATACAGGCCTCCATAGAGGGACAGACAGCAGCAAGAGGTGGGCCATTCTACTTTCTTACCCCTCAAACTGGAAGGGGAACAGCCCCAAAAAGGCATCCCAGTCATCTTCCTAAAATGGGGACTAAGGAGGAGGCTGGGGGCAGGGAAGAAACACCTAGGAAGGGAGAGAGTGAACACTCTGCAGGACAAGTAGGGAGCGAGGAATGGAGGGAGGAAGGGAGGAAGCTCTCAGGCAGGAAGAGAGGAAGCAGTCAGGAAGAGAGAAGGGGAACATTACAAAGTGGAGGAAGGAGGACTCAGGAAGAGAAGGAAGCACTCACAAAAAGAGGGAGGAGCACTCAGGAAGGAAAGAGCACTCAGAAAGAGAGGGAAGGTAGCTCTTGAAGTGATGAGGCCTTTGGCTCAGAACTCACTTTAGGAGAAGGGCTTGAGACATGTTTTTAAAATCTTTGCAAGGCTAATTCTGTGGATTAACAAAGCACTTCTGCCCAACTGGCTTGAAATTATCATTATTATTATTTGTTAAACACTCACTATATATCAAACACAGTTCAAAGCAATCAATCAGTGATATTTGGTGAGTGCTAACTATGTGTAGAACACTATACTAAGTGCTTCAGGGAGTACAGTATAGCAGAAATAGCAGACACGTTCTCTTATTATAATGAGTTTACAGTCTAGAGGGGAGACAGACATTTATACAAATAAATAATAACATATAATGTAAAGATATATATATCAGTGCTGTGGGGTTAGGAGTGGGGCAAATATCCAAAGTTCACAGATCCCAAGTGCATAGACAATGCAGAAGGGAGAACAAGCCCAGAAAAGAGGGCTTAATTGGGGAAGGCGTCTTGGAGGAGATGTGACCTTAATAATGCTAAGAAGGTGGAGAGAGTGGTGGTCTGGAATACATGGAGGGGGAGGGAGTTCCAGACTAGGGCAGAGGATGTGGGAAAGGTTTCAGTGATGAGATAGATGAGATCCCAGAATTTAGAACAGTGCTTGGCACATAGTAAGTACTTAACAAATACCATCATTATTATAAGGGCACAGAGAGTAAGCTGGAACTAGAGGAGTGAAGAGTGCATGCTGGGCTGTAGTAGGAGATCAGTGAGGTGAGGAAAATGGGGTGATCTGATTGAGTGCTTTAAAGCCAATGGTAAGGTGTTTTTGTTCGATGTGGAGGTGGGTAAAAATAATAATAATAATAATAACAGTATTTGTTAAGTGCTTACTATGTGCCAAGCACTGTTCTAAGCACTGGGGCTGATACAAGGATGGGCAGCCATTGGAGGTTCTTGAAGAGGGGGGAGACATGGATTGAACGTTTTTTGTTGATAAATGATCCATGCAGCAGAGTGAAGTATGGTTTGGAGTGGGGAAGAGACAGGAGGCTGGGATATCAGGGAGGAGGCTGATGCAGTAATTACGCCATGATAGTATAAGTGGTTGGATCGGCATGGTAGCAGTTTGGGTGGAGAAGCAGCATGGCTCAGTGGATAAGAGCCCAGGCTTGGGAGTCAGAGATCATGCGTACGTATCCCAACTCTGCCACTTGTCAGCTGTGTAACTGTGGGCAAGTCACTTAACTTCTCTGTGCCTCAGTTACCTCATCTGTAAAATGGGGATTAAAACTGTGAGCCCCACTTGGGACAACCTGATTACCCTGTATCCCCCAGCGCTTAGAACAGTGCTCTGTACAAAGTAAGCGCTTAACAAATACCAGCGTTATTATTATTATTGTGGAGAAGAAAGACTGGATTTTCACAATATTGTGAAGGTAGAACTATAAGGAATTGGTGACAGAATATGTGGATGGAATGAGATGAGTTGAGGAAAATGCTAAGTTTATGGGTTTGTGAGACAGGGAGGGTAGTTGTGCCATCTACAGTGATGGGAAAGACAGCGGGAGGACAGGGTTTGGGTGGGAAGTCATGCTCTATTTGGGGTGTCATCAGGACATCCAGGTAGATATGTTCAGAATGCAGGAATTCGAGGGAAGGAGAGAAGCAACATGGCTTAGTGGCAAGAGCACAGGCCTGGGAGTCAGAGGTCATGAGTCCTAATCCCAACTCCACCTCTTGTTTGCTGTGTGACCTTGGACAAATCACTTCATTTCTCTGGACTCAATTCCCTCATCTGTAAAATGGGGGTTAAGAGTATGAGCCTCATGTGGGACAGGGTCTGTGTCCAACCTGATTACCTTGAATCTACTCCAGTGCTTAGAACAGTACTTGGCACATAATAAGCACTTAACAGATACCATAATTATTAATTATTATCATTATTTAAGGCTAGAGCTATAGATATAAGCCTTGGGGTAGTTACAAGTCAGTTAGGTCAGAAGCAGACCTGTGTCACTTGGGGCTCAGTCTAAGTAAGAGGGAGTACAGGTATTGAATCCCCATATTACAGATGAGGAAACTGAGGCACAGAGAAATGAAGTAACTTGTCCAAGATTACCCAGCAGACAAATGGCAGAACTGGGATTAGAATCAGCTCCTTTGACTCCCAGACCCATACTCTTTCCACTATCCTTTGGATCTCAATATATAATAATGAAAATAATGGTATTTGTAAAGCACTTACAGACACTATACTAAAGGCTGTGGTAAATAATTAATCATGTAATTTAAGTGCTTACTATGTGCCAAGCACTGTACTAAGCACTGGGGTGGATATATAAGCAACTCAAGTTGGAAACAGTCTCTGTCCCATGTGGGTCTCTCATTCTCAATCCCCATTTTACATATGAGGTAACTGAGGCCCAGAGTAGTGAAGTAACTTGCCAAGGTCACACAGCAGACAAGTAGAGGAGCCGTGATTAGAACCCATGACCTTCTGACTCCCAGGCCCATGCTTTTTCCACTACGCCAAGCTGCTTTCCGTTAAATACAAGATAATCATATTAGACACAGGCCCATCCCACCCAGGACTAACAGTTTAAGGGGGAGGGAGAACAGGTGCATAATCTCCATTTTACAGATGTAGAAGCTGAGGTACAAGGAAGTAGTGTGGTCCAGTGGAAAGAGCACAGCCCTGGCAGTCAGAGGACTTGGGTTCTAATCCCCACTCCACCACTGGTCTGCTGTGTGATCTTGAGCAAGTCACTTAATTTCTCAGTGCCTCCATTTCCTCATCTGTAATATGGGGATTAAATCCTTCTCTCCCCTCCTACTTAGAATGTGATTCCCCAACTGGGACAGGGACTGTGTCCAACCTGATTATCTTGTATCCTCCCCAGCTCTTAAAACAGTGTTTGACAAATGCTCAACCAGTATTATTAGTAGTATCATCATTATCATTACTAAGTGAAGCGACTTGGCTAAGGTCACGCTGCAGGCAACTGGAGGAGCTGCTCATTCCTTCAGAGTAAGTGAGGAGAGGATTGAATCAGTCTTGGTGTTCTAAAGGCCCTTGGCTAGGATGAGATGATGCCGGGAGAAGGGAAAAGGATTGTGAAGCTGGTGGTAACATACATAAAAGACCCAGAGGCCCAGTGCAAGGGCCATTACTGGGTTATTAAAAACAGAACTAGACTGAAGAGTTTGTTACAGGGAAAATCCACACACAGCCTGGGAGGAGGGGGATGGATTGATTCACCAAACAGGTTCTTTGTTTCTGATTCAGGGGAAGAAAGACAGGATAATTGTTTCTGAGAATCTGTATTTCTGGGAATGACTGCAACAAGGCTTTGCACTTACCGTTGGTCAAACTACTTAGAGCTGTCAGAAGAGGGTGCCTGATGTTTACAGTGGCCATTTGGTCAAAACCACTTTGTTTCATTTCAAAAGATTAAAAGGTCTGTCTACTGACCTTCTGAACCAAAGCCTGAGTTACGGAGAGAAGTTAGAAATTCTCTTTTGTGATGAAGAAAGGAATGGCCGGTAGCCTCTGGAGGACAGCAGAGGTTCCTAGAGGAGTCCTGCCAGGTGGAAACAGAATTTTCCGAGGTCAACTGATTCATGCTTAGATTGGAAACTCCTTGAGAACTGAGATTGAGTTCATTCAATCATATTTATTGAGTGCTTACTGTGTGCAGAGCACTATACTAAGCACTCCATCTCAGCACCGTCCCAAGGTCGGCCTGAGCCCATCAGGACTATGCCTTCCTTCTTCAAGCCTTCCAAATTCTAGCAAGCGGTGTGTGGCACCGAGTCCCTGGGGATAAGACTTAGTGAGGAGATTAAGTCCTCATTTCCTCTTCTCCCAATCCTCTCTGCAACACTCTTGCAGATGGATTTTCACTCTTTATTTACCCCTCCTTCAGCCCCACAGCACTTTTGTACATATCCATAATTCATTTATTTATATCAATGTCTTTCTCCCCCTCTAGACTGTAAACTCATTTTGGGCAGGGGATGTACCTATCAACTCTGTTGAATTATGTTCTCCCAATCGCTTAGTAAAGTGCTCTGCACATAGTAAACTCTCAATGAATATGACTGATTGAATGACTGACTGCTCCCCAGGTCTGTGAGGGAGAAAGAGCAAGTATGTCTTTCCCAAGCGACTGAGTCTAAATCCCAGTTCATCATGCCACATTTGGATGACTGGCACTAAATCATCTTTCAGTCAACCATATTCATTGAGAACTTACTGTGAGCAGAGGACAGCACTAAGCCCTGCCCATAGGGAGCTTACAGTTAAGAAGGGAAGACAAACATTAATATAAATAGATAAATTGCAGCTATGGAAACAAGTGTAGTGGGTTTGAAGTGGGGTGAATAAAGAGTGCAATATAAGTACAAGGGCAAACACAGAAATAGTGGAAGAAGAGAAAATGAGAGTTTAGTCTAGGAAGGCCTCTTAGAGGACATTTGCTTTAAATCATGCTTTGAAGGTGAGGAGAGTGATCATCTATCAGATATGAAGAGGAAAGGAGTTCAGCCAGTCAATCATATTTATTAAACACTTACTGTGTGCAGAGCACTTTACTAAGCACTTGAGAGAGTACAATATAACAGACACATTCCCTGCCCACAACGAGGTTGCAGTTTACAGGGGGAGACAGACATTAATAGAAATAAACAAACAACAGATCTGTACATAAGTGTTGTGGGGCAGGGAGGGGAGAAATGAATAAAGGGAGCAAGTCAGAGTGATGCAGAAGAGAGTGGGAGAACAGGAAAGGAGGGCTTAGTCAGGAAAGACCCCTTGGAGATGTGCTTTCAATAAGACTTTGAAGCCGGGGAGAGTCACTGTCTGTCAGATATAAGGAGGGAGGGCGTTCCAGGTCGGAGGCAGGATGTGGACAAGAGGTCGGTGGTGAAGTAGATGAGATAAAGGTACAGTGAGAAGGTTAGCATTAGAGGAGCGAAGTGTGCATGCTAGGTTGTAGTAGGAGAGTAGTGAGGTGAGGTAGGAGGGGGCAAGGTGATTGAGTGCTTTGAAGCCAGTGGTGAGGAGCTTCTGTTTGATGCGGAGGTGGGTGGGTAACCACGGAGGTTCTTGAGGAGAGGGGAAACATAGCATGAAGGTTTTTGTAGAAAAATGATCCAGGTGGCAGAGTAAAATATGGACTGGATTTGGGAGAGACAGGAAGCTGGGAGGTCAGCAAGGAAGCTGATACAGTAATCAAGATAGGTTAGGATAAATGATTAGATTATCATGGTAGCAGTTTGGATGGAGAGGAAAGGGTGGATTTTAGTGATGCTGTGAAGGTCGAACCAACAGGATTTAGTGATGGATTGAATATGTGTTTAATCCAGGCCAGAATCAGGATGCAGGCAAGGGGTCTATGGTGAGATAGATGACAAAGAGGTACAGTGGCCAATCCTTCAACCATTATGATATTATTTAGGGTTAGGGGAGATATGATGATTTTGACCCACCTATTGGGCCATGTCAAGAAATGACCCAGTGATCCCACTGAGTCCTCTGCTGGGGGATAGGCACTCCTGCTGACTCCGTGGGGATCTCCCCAGCTGGGAGGTGTTGGAGTTACTCCTTCTGTAACCACAGCCAATATACCACAACACTACAACGTTACCAAGTCACTGAATGGTCTCCAAAGGAGCTCTTTTCACCAATCAACCTTCCCTGCCCACCTCCTGGCTGTGCAGAAGCAGGAGGAGGAATTCAGGTCTTGGAATTAGAACTCAGTGTGGGCAGGAATGAGGTTGACCCCCAGCAGGATCCAGTCCCAACACTAAATGCTGACACTGGGGCAGAAAGGAGAAGAGTTCTCTGTTAGGTGGTCAAGGAACTTTAAATTAACCATTTCCTAAATATTGATTAGAAGTAATCAATAAAGCATTCCATTACTCTCCTCCTGTCTTTTCTGTGCAATCGATGCTGAAATAAATTTCTCACCTCTTCCCTTTATTTCCAGTGGAATGGAGCTTCAGTAATATGGATCAGGTGACTGATTCTTGTAGACAGGAGAGAATTGCAGCCTTTTGTAAGGAGACGAGTGGGAAATCCAGAGATGTAGACTTTTTTTCCATTTTTTATGGTATTTGTTAAATACATGCTATATGCTAAACACTGAACTAAGTGCTGAGGTAAAAACAAGCTAATCAGGTTGGACACAGTCCACATTCTACATGGGGCTCACTTACTGATACTCATTTTACAGATGAGGTGAGGCATGGAGAAGTTAAGTGACTTTCCCAATGTTACACTGCAGACAAGTGGCAAAGCCAGGTTTAGAACACATGTCCTTCTGACTCCCAGGCCTGTGCTCTATCCACTAGACCACACTGCTTCATCCTCCCTTTTGGCCAATGAGCATCAGTTGAGACCTGTCACCAGAATTCATTTATTCATCATCCCGGCTCCCAGCCCCACAGCACTTATGTGCATGTCTGCAATTTATTTGTATTAATGTCTTTCTCCCCCTCTAGACTGTAAGCTTGTTGTGGGCAGGGAATATGTCTGTTTGTTATATTGCCCTTTCCCAAGCGCTTAGTAAAGTGCTCTGCACAAAGTAAGCACTCAAGAAATACGATCGAATGAAAGACCATTATTAGTCTTCCCAGATTTTGACTAGCATCCTCCTTAGATTTCCCTGAAAATCTCCAAAGTATTAGTCACTAGAATGTTTCTTCCAAGCCTTTCAAGGTGAAAAGCCAGTGATAAACTGAGCCCAAGGACTGGCTCACCTATTTGTCACCTGTTTTGGGTGACAGTGGGAAGTGTGGGGCCAAGGAAGGACATTGAGGTTAGATGATAATGTTGACAATGGGGATACTTTTCTGGATTCTCCCTTTGGCCCTGAGGAGGTGGAAGGCATGAAAAGGCCCTGCTACAAAGCTTCTCCCAGGTCCTTCCTCACTGCTCAAGCCAGTGCCTCCAGAGAAGAGGGAGGAACCTTGATGGCCATGGGAGATATATACACAAACATACGCACACGGGCGCGCACACACACGAGTCATTTAACTCCTTGTTCCACATAACTCCTTGCCCCGAGAACAACAAGTGAGGGCCACCTTCAAGCTACTAGACTGAAACCTGAATTTCCTAAGGGTGTTTCATACCTGCAAGCTGCCATTTGAGCTCATTTCCTCTTGTTCTGCCACCAGAAGCAGCGGGAAATGCTACTTTCCATCTTCCACATAATACACATCAAAAATCTAGACAACAGTTACTCAGACCAATCTTGCCCACATACTTGAGGGAAAAACTACCTTTAGAAAGACATTCATCAGTCCAGTAGGTAACCTCACTTTCTCTTTAAGTAGTTACCAAGGAATAGTCATCATAACCTATGATGCTGTGCTGTCATTTCCCCAAAGAGCTTTCATGTGTATCATCTCATTTTATCTTCACAACATCCTTTCAAGATGAAGGAATTGAAGCACAGAGTAGTCAAGTGATTAACCCCAGGTCACACGGCAGGCCCATGTCAGAGCTGGGACTTGAACCCAGGTGACGTCATGCCCAAACCTAGGCTCTTTATACAGGGTCACATGCCCAGGGGTGCCTCAATCAACACTGGAAGCACAATAACAAAGAGAAGCAGCATGGTCCAGTGGATAGAGCATGGGCCTGGGCATTAGAAGGACCTGGGTTCTAATCCTGCTCCACCACTTGTCTGGTGTGATATCTCCTCAGTTCCGTGGCTCACTGGAAAGAGCCCGGGCTTTAGAGTCAGAGGTCATGGGTTCGAACCCCGGCTCTACCACTTGTCAGCTGTGTGACTTTGGGCAAGTTACTTAATTTCTCGGTGCCTCAGTTCACTCATCTGTAAAATGGGGATGAAGACTGTGAGCCCCACGTGGGACAACCTGATTCCCCTGTGTCTACCCCAGCGCTTAGAACAGTGCTCGGCACATAGTAAGCGCTTAACAAATACCAACATTATTATCTTGGGTAAGGCATTTAACTCCTCTGTGCCTCAGTTACCTCTTCTGTAAAATGGGGATTAAGACTGTCATCCCTTGTGGGACAAGAACTGTGCCCAACGGGATTATTTTGTATCTAACTCAGTGATTAATCCAGTGCTTCGCACATAGTAAGCACATTATAAAAACCATTTAAAAATACCATTTAAAAATGAACAACCAAAAACCAGTGTCTATTCTCACATCTGGCCTCTTTGCTGGGCATGTCTATGAGCAGGAAGGAGCTTTATTGTACTATGTCCTGGCATTCCAGGACTCATTCCATCAACATCACACTCACCCAGCATGTATGTAAATTGCCTGTGCTACGTGTTCCCATTGCTCACACTGTTCCATAGCTCTTAGGTTCCCTGTCTCTGCCACTTGAGTTTAATGCATTTGAGAAGCAGGATGGCCCAGTGGAAAGAGAATGGGCCTGGGAGGCAGAGGGCCTGGGTTCTAATCCTAGCTCTGCCACATGTCTGCTATGTGACCTTGAATAAATCACTTAACATCCCTGTGCCTCAGTTTCTTCATCTGTAAAATGGGGATTAAAACTCTGAGCCTCATGTGATAAAGGGATTGAATCCAACCTGATACCTTGTATCTACCTCAACATTTAGAACAGTGTTAGGCACAAAGCGACCACTTAAATACTATTACTATTATTACTAAGTAACCTCAAGTACTGTCTCTGTCCTCTTACCCTCTTTATATTATAGGACTCCTAGGGAAGCAGTATGGTCTAATGGAGAGAGCCCAGGTGAGGCTGGGATTCAGGAGGTACAGATTTTAATCCCAACTCCATGGGCTATGGACTGTGTCCAATCCAAGTATCTGGTATCAGCTCCAATGATTATCACAGTGCTTGGCACCTAGTAAGTGTTGAGTAAATCCAATCATTATGTTATTAAATGCCCACAAGATTGAACAGGCAGATTCAGCACTTGGAAGGCACAATAATAATGATAACAATAATAGTGTTTTTTAAGCATTTCCCAAGTGCCAAGTATTGTACTAAATGCTGGATTAGATACAAGATAGTCATTCACTATCCCACAGGGATCTCATAGTTTAAAAAGGAGGAAGAAAATTTATTTAACTCCATTTTACAGATGAAGAAACTGAGGCTTGGAGCAGGTAAGTGGCTGGTCCAGATTTAGAAGTCAGGTCCTCTGATTCGCAGGTCTGTGTGTTTTCCACTAGGCCTTGCTGCTTCTCCCATATACATTGCTGACTGACCCCTTACCAAAAGGTAGCATCTTAACTATAATAATGTTGGTATTTGTTAAGCGCTTACTATGTATAGAGCACTGTTCTAAGTGCTGGGATAAAAAGGGTAATCAGCTTGTCCCACATGAGGCTCACAGTCTTCATCCCCATTTTACAGATGAGGCAACTGAGGCCCAGAGAAGTGAAGTGACTTGCCCTCAGTCACACAGCTGACAAGCGGCAGAGGTGGGATTCGATGTGGCCTGTCTCTCCCTGGGAGCCAATCAGCAATATTTACTGAGAACTTACTGTATGCAGAGCATTATACTAAATTCTGGGGAGAGTACAATACAACAGAGTTGGTAGACATATTCCCTGCCCACAAGGACCTTACAGTCTACAGGGAGTGAGAAAATAAAATCAACTGCAAATATTTACGTAAGTGCCGTGGGACTGAGGATAGGGTAAATAAAGGGTAGAAATCCAACTGTAAGGGTGATACAGAGGGAGAGGAAGTAGGGGAAAAGAAGGTCTCTTAGAGGAGTTTTTTATGGTATTATGAAGCACTTTCTATGTGTCAGGCACTGTTCTAAGTCCTGGGGTAGATACCAGATAATCAGGTTGGCCATAGTCCATGTCCCATATGGAGCTCACAGTCTTAATCCCTATTTTACCGATGAGATAACTGAGGCTCAGAGGAGTTGAGTGATTTGCCCAAGGTCACACAGCAGACAAGTAGCGGAGCCAGGATTAAGAACCCAGGTCCTTCTGACTCCCAGGCCCATGCTCTAACCACTAGGCCATGCTGCTTCTAATGTAAATTTAATAAGGCTTTGAAATTGGGCAAAGTAGTTGTCTGGCATATATGGAGTGGGAAGGAGTTGCAGGTCTAATGGGAGATGTGAACAGGGGGTCAGTGTTGAGATAGATGAGATTGAGGGACAGGGACTAAGATGGCATTAGAGGAACCAAGTGTGTAGACTAGATTGTAGTAGGAAATGGGTGAGGTGAGGTAGGAAGGGGAAAGCTGATTTAGTGCTTTAAAGCCACTTTTAAGGAGTTTCTGTTTGATGTGGAGGCGAATGGGCAACCATGGGAGGAGTGGGAAGATACGGAATGAACATTTTTTTAGACAAATGATCCGGACGGTAGAGTGAAGTATGGATTGGAGAGGGGAGAGACAGGAGGCAGGGAGGTCAGCAAGGAGACTCATATAGTAATCAAGATGGGATAGGATAAGTGCTTGCATCAGCATGGTAGCAATTTGGAGGTAGAGGAAAAGGCAGATTCTAGTAATGTTGTGAAAGTAGAACCGACGGGATTTGATGACAGATTTGAAACAGAGAGATGAATTGAGGGTAATACAATGGTTCCAGGCTGTGAGACAGGGAGGACTGTGGTGTTGCACACAGTGCTGGGGAAGACAGAGTGCAGACAGGCTTTAGGTGGGAAGATTCAGACTCTGAGCCTATGCCTCCCTATCACTCCCCCCAGGAAGTACAGATCCTGACAATCTTGGAGAATCATTGAATCAGAGATGGAATGGTCAAATAAATAAGGTTATTTGTCAAGTGCTTATTATGAGCCAGGCACTGTACTAAGCACTGGGGTGGATACAAGCAAATCGAGTTGGACACAGACCCTGTCCCATGTGGGGCTCGCACTCTAATCCCCATTTTACAGATTGTCATGAGCCGCTGGCTCATACCAACCAGGACTTTCCTGGTCTAGGGATGCCTCAGTGACTTGTCCAACCACAACACCTACCACCAAAGTTAATGTGGAAACTTTTTTACTTAATTTTACCAATGTACAGGAGAGTGACACATACACACTCACTTCACTCAGCATCCAGTACCATTCTGGTCAAAGGAGCCCATTCTGTCCTTTCTGTCAATCCCACTGCAGAAGACTGGGAAAAGTTTCTGGTGACACAGACTCCTGATGCTGCAAGCTCCCGCTGCACTGCACACCTCTTCCCCCAAACTCTGCTTCCAAGTGCTGTTTCCTTTTAATGCTTTTCTTTCTTTCTCTCTTTCTTTCTCTCTCTCTCTCTCTTCTCTCCTTTCTCTCCCTCCTTCCTTCCTTCCTTCCTTCCTTCCTTCCTTCCTTCCTTCCTTCCTTCCTTCCTTCCTTCCTTCCTTCCTTCCTTCCTTCTTCTGCTCTGTGTACTTCCTTGTAATTCAAAATGACTGCCTTTTATCTGACTTAGGTGTTGCAGCTGTGGCTCTCCGTGGTAGCCACTGATTGGTCTAGACCCGTTACCGGGTAGAACAGGGAGAGAAGGTCAGGCCTCCCTCCATGCTCCGCCCTCACAGGTCGGCAACCACCTGATCTCAGGTAAAGATCATAAGTGGCTTCGCTAGTTTCTTCTTTGTTTTCCGTTGTTGTCAGCAGGATCACGAACAGTCACTAAGCAGTATGGCTCAGTGGAAAGAGCCTGGGCTTGGGAGTCAGAGGTCATGAGTTCGACTCCCTGCTCTGCCACTTGTCTGCTGTATGACTGTGGGCAAGTCACTTCACTTCTCTGTGCCTCAGTTACCTCATCTGTAAAATGGGCATTAACTGTGAGACTCACGTGGGACAACCTGATTACCCTGTATCTACCCCGGCGCTTAGAACAGTGCTCTGCACATAGTAAGTGCTTAACAAATACCAACATTGTTATTATTAGTAAAGCGGCTTGCTGCCGGCTCACCACACAGATGAGGTAGAGGACCAGAGAAGTAAGGTGACTTGCCTAAGGTTGCACAGCAGACAAGTGGTGGGGCTGGGATTCGAATCCTTGACCTTCTGACTCCCAGGCCCTTGTTTTATCCACCCTGCCATGCTGCTTCTCAATAATTATGGTACTTTTTAAGTGCTCATTGTGTGTCAGGCACTGTACTAAGCACTGGGTAAGTGCTTAACAAATACAAGCAAATTGGGTTGGACACAGTCCCTGTCCCACATGGGGCTCTCAGTCTCAATCCTCATTTTATCATTTTACAGATGAAGTAACCAAGGCACAGAGAAATTAAGTGACTTGCCCAAGGCCACACGGCAGACAAGTAGCAGAGATAGGATTAGAACCCATGACCTTCTGACTCCTAGTCCTGTGCTTTATCCACTGTGCCATGCTGCTTCTCATTAATAATTCTGATATTTGTTAAGAAGTTAATATGTGCCAGGCACTATACTAAGTGCTGGAGGGGATACAAGCAAATCGGGTTGGATACAGTTCCTGTCCCATGTGGGGCTCACAGTTTCATTAGCCATTTTACAGATGGGGAAACTGAAGCACATAGAAGTTAAGTGACTTGCCCAAGGTCCCACAGCAAATAAGTGGCAGAGTCAGAATTAGAACTCGTGTCCCTCTGACTCCCAGGCCCATACTCTATCCACTATGCCATACTGCTTCTTTTTTTTTGATTGATTGATTGAATTATACACAGTGCCTGTTCCCCAGAGTTCCCAATCTAAGAATATCAGTCAATCAGTGGTATTTATTGACTACCGACTGTCTTGCAGAGGACTATACAAAGCGCTTGGGCGAGTAAAATATAACAGGGTTGGTAGACATGTCACGGACTTCCCTCATTCCGAAAGTTGAGAAGGCCTCACCTTGCCAATGCTTCTCACTCTCCTCACCTTTCTCACCCTCCTTGCTGCTCCTTGCCCTTCTTGCTGCTCCTCACCCACCTTGCCCTCTCTGCTGTTTCTCACCCTCCTGGCTGCTCCTTGCCCTCCTCCCGGTTTCTCGCCCTTCTCCCACTCCTGGTTGCTCCTCACCTTCCTGGTTGCTCCTGAAGCAGCATGGCTTAGTGGAAAGAGCATGGGCCTTTCATGAGTCAGAGGTCATGGGTTCTAATCCCAGCTCCACCACTTGTCAGCTGTGTGACTTTGGGCAAGTCACTTAACTTCTCTGTGCCTCAGTTACCTCATCTATAAAATGGGGATTAAGACTGTTGAGCCCCACATGGGATAACCTGATTACCTTGTATCTACCCTAGCGTTTAGAACAGTGCTTGGCATAAAGTAAGAGCTTAACAAATACCATCATCATCATTATTATTATTATTGCTGCTGCTCCCCCCTCCTTGCTCTCTTCACTGCTTCTCCTCCTCCATACTGCTCCTCATCTTTCTCAGCCTCCTTGCCTTCCTCTCTCTCTTCACCTTCCTCTCCCTCTTTTCCCTCCTCACTCTCCTCACCCTCCTAACCTTCATCATTCCTCCTCACTGTTCCTTTCCCTCTTCACTTCTTACCCTCATTGCCCTCCTCATTGCTTCTTGCTCTTCCTTACCCAACTCGCCGCTCCACACCCTCCTCTCCTTTCTGGCTCTTCCTTGCTCCTCCTCACCTTCCTTCTCACTCCTTGCTGATCTTCAACACTACTTGCCCTGATCGCCTTCCCGGTTGGGGGAGGGGAGGTCAATGGAAGCTCTGGGATGGGGAGGCATGGCCATAGACATGGGCCTGGGATTTGGAAGGACCTGAGTACTAATCCCAGCTCTGCCACATGTCTGCTGTGTGATCTTGGTCAAGTCACTTTACTTCTCTAGGCCTCAGTTCCCTCATCTGTAAAATGGGGATTAAGAGGGTGAGCCCCATGTGGGACAGGGACTGTGGCCAGCCTGATTAACTTGTATCTGCCCCAGAATTTAGAAAGTGCTTGGCACATAATAAGCTCTTAATGAGTACCCTAATTATAATTTTTATTACCTCCTTATTTTCAGAAGGTGACTCAGGCCAGATTCAAAGCCTTTTAGCACTGCATACAATGATCTGCAATCTTGGAAAGTTTGCGGCACACACTTTTTGTAGGGTTCAAGTGAAATGGCCCATGACAATGTTTCCTCATAATCAGTACGGTGGCATATTACTCATTACTCTGCCTTTGGAGAGGTTACCATTTTAGACACAGGGGAAGGGGCAAATCAGCACACAATCCTGAAATCCAGGACATAGATGTCTATTACACCTAAAATCATATCTCCTCAAAGAGGCCTTCCCAGACTAGGCCCTCATTTCTCCTACTCACTATCTCTTCTGTGTTGCCTCTGCAATTGGGCCTGTACATCATAAGATTTATATTCACCCAATCCCCACCCTACAGCACTTAAATATACATCTTTATGCACGCCCATTCCCCTATCAACATTTTTTTTAATGACCACTCCCCCTTTAGACTGTGAGCTTCTTGTGGACAGGGAGGGGTCCTATTAACTCTCCTGTACTGTTCTCTCCCAACACAGTAAGCACTCAAAACTATTGATAATAATAATGGTGGTATTTGTTTAAGCGCTTACTATGTGCAAAGCACTACTCTTAGCGCTGGGGGGAAACAAGGTCATCAGGTTGCCCCAAATGGGCCACAGATGAGGGAACTGAGGCACAGAGAAGTTAAGTGACTTGCCCAAAGTTACACAGCTGGCAAGTGGCAGAGTGGAGATTCGAACCCATGACCTCTGACTCCCAAGCCCGGGCTCTTTACACTGAGCCACGCTGCTTCTCTGCAATCAATGATATTGATTGATCAATATCATTGAATAATTTACCCTCTGAATGTAATTGAATAGGAAGGAATCAAGCAATCAGTAATATTTACTGAGCACTTACTATGTGCAAAGCATTGTACTAAGTGCTTTGGAGAGTACAATACAACAGAATTAGCAGACACATTCCCTGCCCATAATGAGCTTACAGTCTAGATGGGGAGACAGACATTAATGTGAATAAATACACAGGACTTATGTACCTATCTTAAATTATATGGTAGAGGTTACTTATTTATTCATATTAATGTCTGTCTCCCTGTCTAGACTGTAAGCTCATTATGGGCAGGGAATGTGTCTGCTAATTTTGTCATATTATACTCTCCAAAGCACTTAGTACCCACCCAGTGGGTGGGGTGAATATCAAATGCCCAAAGGTCACAGATCCAAGTACATAGACAATGCAGAAGCGAGAGCAAGCTGGTGAAAGACGGTTTAATCAGGGAAGGCCTCTTGGAGGAGATGTAACTTAATAAGACTTCAAAGTTGGGGTGAGTGATGGTCTGACATATATGGAAGGGGAGGGACTTCCAAGGTAGTGGAATGATAATAATAATAATAATAATGTTGGTATTTGTTAAGCACTTACTATATGCAGAGCACTGTTCTAAACTCTGGGGTAATAATGTAATAATAATGTTGGTATTTGTTAAGCGCTTACTATGTGCAGAGCACTGTTCTAAGCGCTGGGGTAGATACAGGGTAATCAGGTTGTCCCATGTGAGGCTCACAGTTAATCCCCATTTTACAGATGAGGTAACTGAGGCCCAGAGAAGTTAAGTGACTTGCCCACAGTCACACAGCTGACATATGGGAAAGGCGTCGGAGGTGAGATAGATGAGATTGGGGCACAGGAAGTAAGCTGGCACTAGAGGAGCACAGTGTGTGGGCTGGGCTGTAGTAGGAGATCAGTGAGGGGAGGTAGAATGGGGCGAGCATTTTAAAGCCAATGGTAATTAGTTTCTTTTTGATGCAGAGGTAAATGGGCAGCCATTGGAGGTTCTTGAGGAGTGAGGAGATAGAATGACAATTTGGTCGATAAATGATCCATGCAGCAGAGTGAAGATATGAATTGCAGTAGAGAGACGGAAGGCTGGGAGGTCAGCGAGGAGGCAGATGAAAGGTGGGATAGAATAAGTGCTTGGATCAGCATGGTAGCAGTTTGGATGGAGAGGAAAAGGTGGATTTAAACAATGTTAATGGGCAATCATGTGCAGTCATCCATCCCATACACTTGTATTTAAAAACTCGGTTCTGCCTGGAAAGTACTTATAAATGCCTCTTGAGGTTCTGAAATCAGTTACTTTCAAGAAACTCTGAAAGAAACTTTAGGATTCCTTTTTGCTTTGGAGTGTTGGCAATTCATCATAAAAGTAATAAGCCATCTATTGGTCTCTTTTGGTATAAAACATACTACGATAAATAACTTTTCACCCCACATTATTTCTTCCTGAATGCATTTTATAGGTTTTCCATCACTCCTAACGATTGATTCCCACATGTTTTAATTATAACCCACTCCTATCAAACACCAGAAAATGAGGGTGACTGCCATTGTATTATTAGCAAGAATGATCCAGAAGTGAGTCAGCAGAGGTGGCAAATGGGTGATTCCTAAATGCAGATTGTGGGTTGGCTTCAAAACTCAAAGTGGGGCAGACAAGGAAGCTCCCATGGAAATAGTGGAGGCTTCATTTCTACTCTCTGACTGACAGTTTCAGTAACTTCTGGTTCATAATTGTGCTTATCTGATGCTAACATAAAAATAAGATAGGCTAACAAAAATGTTGGGGTCAAGCAGAATTTATAGAAGTCTCTTGTGATGAAATGAGGATATAGGAGAGCAGAGGAAACATTTTAAGGACATTGTAAACCAAAGTTTCAGACAGTGCTGTACCCCTGCTGAAAACTGGGAGTCAGTTACTGAGAATAGACCAGGATGGCTTACTGCTGTCAAGAAGGAAGTGTCTCTCTTTGAGCATAGTTTTACAAGAAAAGAGAGGAAAGAAGGCAAAAGATAAAACAATGCCAGGTGCTGCAAACATTAAGCATGACAACTCAACAAGCTACACTTTTTTATAGGCACAGTGTGGCCAGGACTGTGGGTTCTGCTTTGGCCTGTTCATCAACACCCATCATTAAATACCAATTAAATACAATCATTAAATAGCATAAATACTCAATAAATACCATCATTCACCATCAATGGTGTCTTCAAATATGGTTGCCTATCAACCTCCACACGAAACAAAAACTTCTCACTGTAGGCTTCAAGGCTCTCCATCACCTTGCCCCCTCCTACCTCTCCTCCCTTCTCTCTTTCTACTGCCCACCCCATAGGCTCCGCTCCTCTGCTGCCCACCTCCTCAACGTCCCCCATTCTCACCTATCCCACCAATGACCCCTGGCCCACGTCCTCCCCCTGTCCTGGAACGCCCTCCCTCCTCACCTCCGCCAAACTGATTCTCTTCCCCTCTTCAAAGGCTTACTGAGAGCTCACCTCCTCCAAGAGGCCTTCCCAGACTGAGCTTTCCCTTTTCCCTCTGCTGCCTCTCTGCCCTCCACCCTTCACCTCCCCTCAGCTAAGGCCCTTTTTCCCCCCCTTTCCCTCTGCTCCTCCCCCCTCCCTTCCCCTCCCCTCAGCACTGTGCTCGCCTGCTCATTTGTATATATTTTTATTGCCCTATTTATTTTGTTAATGAGATGTACATCCCCTTGATTCTATTTATTGCTATTGTTTCTGTCTGTCTGTCTCCCCCGATTAGACTGTAAGCCGGTCAATGGGCAGGGATTGTCTCTATCTTTTGCCGAATTGTACATTCCAAGCTCTTAGTACAGTGCTCTGCACATAGTAAGCATTCAATAAATATTATTGAATGAATGAATAGGGGGCCTGGACCTAATAATCAATAAAATTCTGGACCTAATACACAAGCAAATTTCTGAACCTAATGCACTAACAAAGTTATGAACTAAATCACTAACAAGGTTATTATTAATAATAACAATAATAATAATAATAATGATTGTGGTATTTGTTAAGTGCTTACTTTGTGCCAGGCACTGTACTAAATGCTGGGGGACAGAGGGAAGGGAATACAAGCAAATCGGGTTGGATATAGTCCCCGTCCCACATCGGGGTCCCAGTCTTAATCCCCATTTTACAGATAAGTATTTAACAAACCAAGGTAGACTGTTACCTCATTTTACAGATGAGGTAACAAACACAGAGAAGTGAAGAGACTTACCGAAGATCACACAGCAGACAAAGTGGTGGAGCCAGGATTAGAACCCATGTCCTTCTGACTCCCAGGCCTATATTCTATCCACTAGACCATGCTCTTAATGCTCTCCTAAGAGAAACAGAGTCAACTAGTGGATAGAGCATGGGCCTGGGAGTCAGCAGGACTTGAGTTCTAATCCCAGCTCCATCACTTGTCTGCTGTATGACCTTGGACAAGTCACCTCACTTCTCTGTGCCTCAGTTACCTCATCTGTAAAATGGAGATTAAGACTGTGAGCCAAGATAATGACTGTGACCAACCGGATTAATTTGTATTTACCCTGTGATTAGTACAGTGCCTGGCACATAGTAAGCACTTAACAAATACCATAAAAAAAAGAAAAGAGAATACACTAGAAAGGTTCTAAACTTAATAAACTTACAAAGTTCTGCACCTAAATCACTAACAAGGTCCTGAACCTAATACACTAACAAGGTTCTGAACCTAATAAGATAGCAAGGTTCTAAACCTGTACACTAAGTTCTAAACCTAAATCACTAACAGTTTTTGAACCTAATACACTAGTAAGGTTCTGAGCCTACTATACCAGTAGGATTCTAATCCTAATAGACTAATAAGGGTATGAACCTAATATACTCACAAGGTTCTAAACCTTATACACTAGCCAGGTTCTGAACCTAATGCACTAACAAAGTTCTGAATGTGACAAACAAACAAAATTATCTACCTTATACGCTAACAAAATTTTGAGGTCCCAAGAACAGGAAACACTGAAAGTAAGCCCAGCTTCATCTCACAACTTAATTTATCTCCAGGATGGAGATGGGTGACCCCAGTTTACTTTCATTCATTCATATTCATTGAGCATTTACTATGTACAGAGCACTGTATGAAGCTCTTGGAAATTATAATTCAGCTATAAAGAGAGACAATCCCTGCCCACACCTGACTTACAGTCTACAAGGGGTGAGACAGACATCAAAGCAACTAAACAGGCAACAATATAAATAGAATTATAGATATGTACATATATACACATGTGTTGTGGCGGGGGCAGGATAGAGCAAAGAGAGAGAGTCGGGAAGATGCGGAGGGGAGGGCGAGATGAGGAAAAGGGGTTTTTTTGGATATTTACCTTCATATCAAACCAAAATTCACAACTAACTTTAGGTCTGCCCACCAACTGCAGCATCTTAGCTCTCTTCGCTTACATTTCTTGTCCCACCCAGGTTAATCTTCCAGCTGGTCTTCAGGCTTGACTCTCCCTTATACTTGGTTGTTTCCCTTTTACTGTCTGTCTCCCTCACTGGACTGTGAGCTCCTTGAGGTCAGGAATCATGTTTATTTATACTCTTGTATGCTACCCACAACTCAGTACAGTGCTCTGCATACAGTAGGTGCTCAATAAATATCATTCATTGATTGGTCATGTGAACCACCAGTCTATCTCAAGATTTGTGAACATGCAGTCACCTTTCACACACTCACAATACTTACGCACACACACACACACATGCACACACACACATGCACAAAGATAGAGAGTCGCAGTCATAAATGGAGTCTTCTAGTCTGTGAGCCCATTGTTGGGCAGGGATTGTCTCTATCTGTTGCCAAATTGTACATTCCAAGTGCTTAGTACAGTGCTCTGCACACAGTAAGCGCTCAATAAATATGATTACATGAATGAATGAGTGGTGACTATAAACCAGTCGGTCAATCCATAGCATTTGTCAGATGCCTATTGGGCACCTGGAAGAATAAAAGAGAGGTGAAAGACACATTCCCTCCTCTCTGGGAGTTAACAATCCAATAGGACAGACAGGCAGATACAAATGAGTAGATTTAGCAGAGCTGGCATCAAACCAGGACAGTCAGAGACGGGATGGAACTGCAGACTCCCAAGGAACCAGAAAAAAACAAATTGGTTGAGAATCTGAAATGTGCCATGATGCTCTGGAAAAGTTTCCAATCCTCATCATCTGCTTCTGCATCATTTCCCAAGTCCAGACCCTAGCAGCTGGAATGACTAACAGCAGGAAGCATGACATCTTTCAGGGTCAGCCTCAGAAACTCAGTCCTGACAGCCAGTGTCTTCCATAGTCCCACTGGCTACACAGAAGAAGAAAGAAGGAGAACCACACCACGGAAAATAAAGGATATCCTATAAAGAACAGGATTGAATTGAAGATAACTTGTCACTTACTGACTTAGATCCTTAACACTGGAAAGTGACCCTTAGGCGTTTCTTTTCATTATTCATGACTGTGTCTCCAGTTTTAATAAATGTTAAAAGCTGCCTCAATCAATGAATCAATCAATGGTATTTATTGAGCACTTATTGTGTGCAGAGCACCGTACTAAGTGCTTGGGAGAGTACAGTGTAAAAGAGTTGGTAGAAACACTCCCTTCTCACAAGGAATTTACAGTCTAGAGGTTGGGCATTGCCTTGGCGACACCCTCCCCATTGTTCAATCTCCCTCAATTTTGTGGCAAACCATACTGGGTCATCTAGCTGGTCCTTGTAGCCAAAAAGTAAATGTAATTTACAGAACTTCTCTCAGTGCAAATCTAGTTTAAGAACTAGGCAGCTGCAGAAAATATTGATTGATTTTTAATATCTATTTTCCTTGCTGATAGACAAGATAAAGATTAATGGTATAAATTAAGTTCCCTCTTATTGAACTGAAAATGAAGACAAAGAGACAGAAACACGGTACTTAGAATTTGGAGATACTATTGATGGTGAGATGTAGATAGATAAATAGATTACTAAATGTACTATCTGGGCTTCCAGCCCAGATGGAAAATTATATGGGAAACAGTATGGCCTAGTGGAAACAGCACAGATCTAGGCATCAGAGGACCCGAGTTCTAAACCCGGCTCTGCCACTTGACTGTTGTACCCTTTAAGGACTTAATATTCACCCCATCCTCAACCCCACAGCACTTATGTGCATATCTCTAATTTATTTTAATCTCTGTCTCCCCCTCTAGACTGTAAACTCCTTGGGGGCAGGTAACCTGGACCACCAATTGTGTCGTACTGTACTCTCCCAGTGTTTAGTACAGTGTTCTGCACCTAGTAAGTTCTTAATAAATATCATGACAGCATGGCATAGTGGATAGAGCATGGGCCTGGGAGTCAGAAGGACACAGGTTCTAATCCCGACTCTGCCACTTGTATGCTGCGTGACCTTGGACAAATCACTTCTCTAGGCCTCAGTTCCCTCATCTGTAAAATGGGGATTAAGACTGTGAACCCATGTGGGACAGGGACTGTGTCCAACGTGATTTGCTTGCATCCACTGCAGCGCTTGGTACTGTGCCTGGCACATAGTAAGCGCTTAACAAATACCATGATGATGACGATGGTTAACTGATTAACATATAAGAAAAAGGATTACTATTATAATGCTCATTAAAAACTTACTATGTGCTGAGCTCTGTACTATGTGCTGCAGTAGGCACAAGATAGACAATTACAGCAGGGTCCCTCTCCCACAGGAGCTCGCAATTTAGTGGAAAGGGAGAAGAGATATTTAATCCACATTTCACAGTTGAGGAAACTGAGGCACAGAAAAGTTGTGTCTTGCCTAAGGTCACTAACATTTCCTGACTCTGCTCCTTCCTTTTCATCTGAACTGCTTCAGTTCTGGTAAAATCTTTGCCGTTACCAGAGCTAGATTACTGTACCACCCTCCTTATTGGCTTCCCAAGCTCTAGCCTCTCCCACCTCCAATCTCTACTAACCACAGTTGCACTATTCATCTTTTTGAAGCACTGCTTGGCCCATAGCTCTCCATTCCCCCTTAAGTCTCCCGCGCCCATCTCTGCTCCCCCTCTCCCCCAAACAAAAGCCTAGGAGGCTTCAAAGCTCCATACCACCTGACTCCACCTTACCAAAGTGCTCCCTTAACTTGCTGGCCCTCGATTTGCTTTTTTCATTCCTCCCACACTCTCCTTCTAACTGTACCTTACTCTTGACTTTCCCACTTCCATCCCCTGCTCCCACTGTTGCTTTAGTTTGGGACACTATCAATCAATCAATCTGTGCAGAGCACTGTACTAAACACTTGGGAGAGTACAATATAACAGATGTGGCAGACACGTTCCCTGCTCACAAGGAGCTTATAGTCTAGGAGGGGAGACAGATATGCCCACTGTTGGGTAGGGATTGTCTCTGTTGCTGAATTGTACTTTCCAAGTGCTTAGTACAGTGCTCTGCACACAGTAGGTGCTCAGTAAATACGAATGAATGGATGAATATTAAAGTAAATGCTGAGGGTGGAGTGAATCAAGCGTGCAAATCCAAGTGCCAGGTCAAAGCCAAACCCCCAAACCAAACCTCTACCATACAGCCTGTCTGTGTGTTTGCTCCAGGAAGTCCCCCAGGCCCCTTCCAGCCATGCTGACGCCTCACAGCCTCAACCCCACAGCACTTATGTGCATATCTCTAATTTATTTTAATCTCTGTCTCCCCCTCACGACCCCGCCGCCCTGCCCCACCTCCAGCCATCCCTCCCACCATGGGTCCCCAAACCAGGACAGGGAGCAGGGGGGTAGTGGAGTGGTGACTCTGAGCCCCCCCCCCCCCCAGCCCTCCTTTCCCATGGAGTCCCACCCCATCCTCACCACTGCCTTGAGCCTGGGCCTCCCTGGAAGGGAGTGGGAGGTGCAGAGAAGAGCGTGGACTGGCCACAAGGCCACGGGGTTAAAAGAAGGTGGAGACGGGGGCAGAGGACCCTGGAGAGTGGGACTGGCTATCTGAGGAAGGGGGGCAGAAAGCCACAAAGATGGGCTTTAAGTGGGTCAACAGGAAGGCAGGACAAGCACGGGTGGGAGGGGAGGGAGAGGGTGGGAAAAGTGAGGAAGAATAATTCAATAAGAATGAATGCTTACCTGGTCAATAGATGGGACTATTCTTCTGAATGGCATACAGCGAGTTGGGCAAGAGGAAGTGAAAGACATGAGGCTGTTGTGGAACCATCGACAGATCCCCGCTTTGTTCTTCTCCCGAAAGCACCCCCATGAGCCAGGGACTGTGTCTAAATCAATACCTTGGTCCTTTTCCCCGGCCTCAAACTAAGGGCCTCCTAAATGTCACTGCTATAATCATCGTCGTTGTTGTTGCCAATATTATCCCCATCCATCCAGGCAGGGCCTGACCGGAACCATCCCAAATGAATGAAAATGCCTCCTGTGCATTCAGTGGAGAGCAGAGTTCATTTGACAATTCATGCCGTTTCACTCTCAGCTCCTGATCAGGTCTTGGAGAGGGGAGGGCATCGTGAGTTTATTCTGCACCTAATATCCTAAAATCCTGTTCATTCTTGGGCAAGTCCCTGAACTTTTGTCAACCTCAGTTTTTCAAATGTGAAATGTGGCTTCAATATCTGTTCTCCCTCCCACTTAGACTGTGAGCCTCCCTTCCCCGCCCACTCTCTGCTCTTCCCCCTGCCCCTCCCCTCAACACTGTGCTCATTTGTATACATCATTTATTACCCTATTTATTTTGTTATTGAGGTATATATCTCCTTGATTCTATTTATCTTGATGATGCTGTCTTGTTTTTGTTTTGTTCCGTTTTGCTTTGCTGTCTCCCCCGTTTAGACTGTGAGCCTGTCATTGGGCAGGGATTGTCTCTATCTGTTGCCGAATTGTACATTCCAAGCGCTTAGTACAGTGCTGTGCACATAGTAAACGCTCAATAAATTCTATTGGATGAATGAATGAATGTAGGAGAGGGACTGTGTCCAACCTGACTATCCTCTATCCACCCCAGCCCTTAGTACAGTGCTTGACACATAGTATGTGCTTCCCAGATACCACAGTTATCATTATTATCATTGTGATTATTATATGATGATAGTGGTATTTATTAATGTTTACTAGGTGCCAAGAACTGTGCTAAGTCCTGGGGCAGATATACATTAATGACCCTGGACACAGACCCTTGTTCCACAAGGGGTTCTTGGTCTAGGAGGGAGGAAGATTACGATTATTCTTCCCTGGGGAACTGAGGAGGACATAGAAGGGATCCAGAAAGGAGCTGAGCAGGTGACAGGGAGAAGATTTCACCTCAAAGCTTCTTGTCTTATTTCTTCTTCCAACACCTTCCTACTTTGTGAGCACTGTTCTAAACAGAGGGGTAAATACAAGATAATGAGGTTTGGCACATCGTAAGCATTTAACAAATACCATTTATCATCATCATCAGCATTATTATTATTGTTACTATTAGTATTATTATTATGTGGTGAATGGCAAGTTATCTGCTCCTTGCTTACAGCTTCATATATAAAGAAACACAAATACAGAGGGGAAGAGACCGATTAACCAATCAATAGTATTTATTGAGTGTTCACTATGGGCAGAACAATGGATTAAGCACTTGGGATAGTACAGTACAATAGTGTTGGTAGACATGATATCTGCCCACAAGCAGCTTACAGTCTAGAGGAGGGTACAGACATTAAAATTACCAGTGTGGCCCAGTGGAAAGAGCATAGGTCTTGGAGTCGGAGGACCTGGATTTGAATCCCAGCTCTGTGAACTGCCTTCTGTGTGACCTTCTTTAAAAAAAAATGGTATTTGTTAAATGCTTCCACGTGCCAGGCCTTGCACTAAATGCTGAAGTAGATACAAAGTTAATCGGGTTGGACACAGTCCCTGGCCCATGTGGAGCTCACAGTCTTATATTCCCATTTTACCGATGGAGTAACTGAGGCACAAAGAAGTAAGTGACTTGCCCAAGGTCAGCAGACAAGTGGCAGAACCAGGATTAGTACCCAGATCCTCTTTTTTTAATGGTATTCATTAAGCACTTACTATGTTCCAGGCACTGTTCTAAGTACTGGAATAACTACAAGATCATTGGCTTGGACAAAGTCCCTGTCTCACATGGGGCTCACAGTCTTAATCCCCATTTTATAGATGAGGTAACTGAGGCACAGAGAATTGAAGTGACTTGCCCAAGGTCACACAGCAGAGAAGTGGCAGAGTTGGGGTGCGAACCCAGGCCCTTCTGACTCACAGGCCTGTCATCTATCTACTAAGCCATTCTGCTTCTCTGGGACATGCTATTTCTCTTAGGCCAAGCTGCTTCTCTTAGGCCTTGCTCTTTCCACTAGGCAAAGCTGCTTCTTTCAGTAGCCCACCCCCCGCCAGTCAAAGAGCCCAGGAGAAACAATCCCAAAACACCAAAAATGCACCTTTGCACCAAAGCCCATTCTCCACTGGTACATGATTTAGTGGGTGGCTCCGTGGAGCTCTGCACCATCTTCAGTTCCTTTTCTGACAGGGCATGGAGGGTGGCATTTTCAGAACATTCTCTGTACCGTCTAGTCCTAAAACACCTAATACAGAGCACCGGATCAAGGGGCCATGCAATAAATGCCATTGCTCCTGCTACTTTCTACTTAGAAGAGAGTGGCCGAGAATTACCGCCCGTGGGTATTGTGCCCAGTATTAGATAGGAATCTCGTCAGGCCAGAGAGCGAATAGCAGCTTAACGGGGCCACCACTAGCCGCATGTGGCCTGGTGAGCCCCATTCTAATTAAGAGTTTCCAATAATAGAATGTCTGCCATTTGCTTAGCCAGGCATTTGCGAGCAAAAGCTAAAAGTACGATGAATATTTCATGGCTGCACTGATGTAAAGCTACATGCCATGCTGAGTTTCTGAAAAAGTCAAGGGCATAAAATCTAACTTTATGTCACTTGGTGGGTAAAGGCACTCTGGCCAAGTAGACACTTTTTGCCAATTCATAGGCTATTAACATGTGCATAGGCATCTACTGTCCTGTGATATCAGAATCCCTTTCGGCAAGACCACAATAAAGGAAAATTAATGTTCTAACCCCATCTGCTTGCACAAGAAAATTGGACCATGGGGACAGTGCGAAGACATTACACAGCAGAAAATCCAACAAGGTGAACTGACTTTAAGGATTGTGTGATAGGTTTAAGAAATCCCTCTAAAATGCAAAATACCCATGTGTTGCATTTTTATCACTAGTTTGCACTCAGCTTTTTTTTTTTTCCGGCCGGGGGGGGGGGGGGGTGAGTGGGGACTCTTCAATTTATAGTAAGTAAAATCAGTCATTTCCGGGGAGCGGGGGATAGAGTGGATGAATGATACAAATTGAGCTTTAAAAATATATCGCCACTACAGTAGAAATAGCTATTAGGTTTAGTTAGCGAAAATCACGATGAGTCCCGGCCCTGAGTAGATTAGTCGTGATTAAAAACGGCAGGAAAATGCAGATCCAGTCTTCCCGGACAGACATCAGTGTGCTTTCTGCAAGAAAATCAGGCTTGATTAGTCAACATGTGGAATCAAAAAGATTAAAAATGGGAAAATTGCTGAGAAAATCCACGGTTTTGTTACCGTTTGCTTCTTTCCCCTGAAGGTCCCGCAGGCTGGGTGCCAAAGTCCTCTGGCTCCACTGACTTTGCTCTTCGACAAAGGATAACTCAGAAATGGGCACTGATTTCGGGCTGGGCTGAGATTTGGAGAGCTCAGATTCCCCAGAAGACTCTGGGCTTTGCTACTCTGACAGACAAGTCTCACCAGGGCGACCTTCCTGTCAGTGACAGCAGAAAATGGAGAGTCTGGGGCATCTTCCTGCCCAGAGCTTCCCGAAGGTGCTTGAACAGGGAAGAACAAACACTGCACTAAACTTCTCATTTTGAACCCTTATTGATTAAAGCCTTTGATAAACTACGGTATATGTTTCTCTCAAGATCAACTATCAAACCTGAGGCAGAATTTCCTTGAGTAGACCTGCTTGGGAGAACTTTCTCTGCCTCCAGATTTTGGTGTGCCCTTATTTCCCGACAAAATAAGGCGGTGGATCAGACCGTCTCATATCCCGTGACAGAAGAAAGCTTAATCCACTTGCCTGCCAAACTGAGCAGTCCTGATTTACTAGGGCTATTTCATTGCAGATAAACTTTTGAATGCAGTTTAGCATCAACAAATGTTTCCAGCATGTATTCTTTCTCCTTTGGTCTCTTTCAGATAAGAGAGTTGAAAAAATGGCAAAGAGAAGTTCAAACTGCAAGTCAGTTTTTGAGAAGACACAATTACGGATAAAGCCGGTGATCTTTTCTCCTGGAGCTTTCAAACTCTGCCATCCCAGTGTGCAATTGGGGTGAGAGTTTGGAACACCAAAAATGTCCTCACATAGGAGCTACTGGACTGTTAAAAAATCCCCTGAGTCAAAACATCAGCTTTCAGCTCGCATCCTTCTAACAGGTACTGACACAAAATTGAAAACAATTAGATGTGGTCAAAACTAAGGCAGAGGCAAGTGAATAGACTGATGGGCTTTCTGATTCGAGATGACCTTCAAACCACCTTCAGAAAATTAGTTGGAATGAGAAATATCAGCGTAAAGCAAATGGATTTTTTTTTTCCCACAGTTACGTGGGTCCCGTACTACAAAGAATATACGGTTTCATCCTTTCAAAGCGGGGAAAACAGCACGGTTTCTATTTTACAGAGAAAACAATATAAAGGTATGATTTCCCCTGCCACGCTACCACGCATTCACTGGAAATCGTATTTTTTATAAGGCAACCAACATGAATTCTCCAAAATGCTTGTGTTTCCCATACATTTCCTAAAATATAATTATCTGTTGAAGGGAATAAACTCTGGGTACTTTTTATTGTGATTATAGCATGATTTCCCTCATTCTGCAATGATTCGCACTCTCTGGGCAATGCAAGGCAGGCTAATTCTAAGGGCAGACATGTGTTTCCTCGCTAACGTCTTTCTGCAAAGTCATCTCATTTTCACAGCACTGAAGAATAATAAATGGTGAAGCCTGCTAGTAAGCATGCACTGTCATTGCAGGAAGTGCCACAAGGCAAAGGCATCAGAAAAATTCTATTTTTTCAGGACAACTTTCAAATCAAGGCAGAAAGTCGGAATCTGAGAGTCATGACTTGCTTTTTTTGTGTGCAAAACACGAGGGTATTGCCTTATTGCCTGTGAAGCACTGGATCCTGGTCAAACGACTCCCTTGAAGCCCGGTTCTCATAGTCCTGCAGAGCTTTTCAGAGCTCAGTTTTTTCCAGTGTGGGAAAACTCTCAGCAACTCTTATTGATCCAGCTTTGAAGCCTGGATTTTTCTCCAACATTCTCCAACCGTTCCCCAAACCTTGCTCATCTGCTCCTCAAAAGAGTTTGCTACATGGAGGCTTTCTCTACCAGAGATTCCCAACACCGGCTCAATCAGCAGATATAGCCTCTTTTCTTTGCAGACTGCAGTGCCGCAGTCGTGTCATATTAATGAACCCGAGTGGCTTTCAAAACTTAACCCTCTCTGTCCTGTAGTGCGACTGTTGCGGGGAACATATGTAGAAAAACAATTTCCCCAAGAGGCACCGGCACCCATGCCTCCTGATCGTTTATAGATGCAAGTTAGCCTGCTCAGAGAAACCTACACCACAGAGAGGGAACTGGAAAAGAGAACTAAGCTTTAGCCATGACCCAGGACACTTGAGGGACAGCCATTTTCTTCTTAGCAACAGTAGGCATTTCTGCTTCCAATCGAATATATTTGTATCTGAGGCCCCTCGGAGAAATCAATGCTATTAATGAAGTTATTCCTCTCAGTGCAGTGTCCTAAATAATTTTTCCCTGAGCCACAAGAGCACAATTAAAACTAAATTTAAAGTTTATTTGTTCACAACGCCTAACGCGTTTCATCTCTCTCGCTGTATATGTGTGTGTGTGTGTGTGTGTGCGCGTGTGCGCTTATTGTGTGCTATATATATTGAATACAAGACTTGACAACTCTATTCCAGGCCGAGAGGATAATCGGATTCCTTAGAGGGAGAGGCAATGTGGGTTCCCTCTGCCCTTCGATGACTGAAAGTAGCCCTGAAGCACCTATTTACAGTGCAAAATGAACCCCATTGTCCCGTGCACGGTGGTGACCTTTTTCCTCTTGCCGGAGTATGGCTTTTTCCTTCCAGGGGGCGGGTTATCCCCTGTACCGAGTTAACGCATGATCAAGAAGGTGCGATTCTGGGAGCTTTCCGACCCCTGGGGATTTTGACAATTATTTGCCCAAGGCCTCCGCGACCTTCAAACAGACGTCAGGCCGCTTGGATCTTTTCAGAAATAGTTCTGACCCCGGGGGCCGCCGGGAATGATGTTTTTCTTACTCTGGCCGGCCGCTCCTTCGCCTGAGTCTGCATTGCAGCTGAGGCTTGGTGTGGAAGCCCAAAGGGGACCCGGCGTGTTCGAACACAAAGCCCAAATGATCGATGCGACGCAGCTTTCGCCGCCTTGATTCGGGGGGCACGGGGTCGGGGGTGGGGGGGAAACCCTGCCGTGGGCGAGCATTCCCGGGGGCTCGGGCTCGGGCTGCGGGCTCGGGCTGCGGGGTCGGGATGGGGCTGCGGGGTCGGGCTCGGGCTCGGGCTGCGGGGTCGGGATGGGGCTGCGGCCTTGAGCTCGCCCAAGTCGCTGGTCGCGGTGCTGAAGCCGGAGAGGCGCGTGGCATCCCCCTTGGCATCTCCCCCGCGGTCGCCGCGAGCGGTCCCGAGATCGCCCTTGGCATCTCCCCCGCCTTTGGGACAAAACCCCCCTGCCCATCCCCTTCCCGCCCGAGAGATTCCTTCTGACCGTGTTTCGCTGGCCCTCCTCCCCGGCAGAAAACCGGCTGCCTTGAGCTCAGCTCCGGCGGGTCCACGACCGAGACAGGGGAGGGGGATGGAGGGGGATGTTGGAGGAGGACGAGGAGGACGAGGAGGGAAGGGGGGGTGGGGGCGGAGGGCGAGGAGGAGGAAGACGAGGAAGAGGAGGAAAAGGAGGAGGAGGAGGAGGAGGAGGGGGAGGAGGAGGAGGAAAGGAGGGAGAGTGGCCCCGCTTGGCAGAAGAGGGGAGGAGAGAGTGCGTGGGTGAGGGGAAAAGAGAAGGGGGGAACGAAAACGGCCAAGAGCGGGGGGAGAAAAAAAGCAAGTGCCCGCGTCCAAGTGGCGGGGGTGGGGGAGGAGGGGAGTAGGAGGGGGTGCCTGGAAGGGGTGGGAGGGGGTGCCGGGGCGAGGAGCAGACGGGTGGGAGGGGGCGAGGAGGAGGAGGAGGAGGAGGAGGAGGGGAAGGGGAGCGGCAGGACCGGCGGCGCCCCTCCCTCCCTGCCTCCCTCTCTCCCTGCCTGGCCGCGTCGCCGGGCCCCGCCCTCCCTGGGTGGGTCCCTCCCTCCCTCCCTCCCTGGGTGGGTCCGTCCCTCCCTCCCTCTCTCCCTGGGTCCGTCCCTCCCTCCCTCTCTCCCTGGGTCCGCCCCTCCCTCCCTGGGTCCCGCCCGGTTTCTCCGGCAGAGCCCCGCCTCCCCCTGGTCCCCCTCCCGCGCCGGGCCCCGGGAGCCCGGGCTATATAAGGGGTCGGGCGGCGGCGTGGGGCCGAGCAGAGCGCCGGCCTCGCGCCCCCCGCCCGGCCTCTCGCCATGAGCTACTCTCTGGACGCCCTGGGCGGCGCGTCGGCCTACCGGCGCCTGACCGAGAGCCGGCCGGGCTACGGCCGGGTCAGCGGCTCCCCGTCCAGCGGCTTCCGCTCGCAGTCGTGGTCGCGGGGCTCGTCGGGCACGGCGGCCACCTCGTCCTCCCTGTCCTCCTTCAAGCGCGGCGGGCCGGGCGGGGCGCGGTTGGCCTTCGGCCCGGCCGGGCTGGGCTCGGCCGAGAGCAGCCTCGACTTCAGCCAGAGCTCCACCTCGCTGCTCAACGGCGGGGGAGCCGGCGGCGGCGGCGGCGGCGGCGGCGGCGGGGACCTGCGGCTGTCGCGGGCCACCGAGAAGGAGCAGCTGCAGGGCCTGAACGACCGCTTCGCCGGCTACATCGAGAAGGTGCACTACCTGGAGCAGCAGAACAAGGAGATCGAGGCGGAGATCCAGGCGCTGCGGCAGCAGCAGGCCGCCCGGGCGCAGCTGGGCGACGCCTACGCGCAGGAGATCCGCGAGCTGCGGGCCGGGCTGGAGCAGGCCGGCCACGACAAGGCCCAGGTGCAGCTGGACGCCGACCACCTGGACGAGGACATCCACCGGCTGAAGGAGCGGCTGGACGAGGAGGCCCGCCTCCGCGACGACACCGAGGCGGCCATCCGCGCCCTGCGCAAGGACGTGGAGGAGGCCGCCGTGGTCCGGGTGGAGCTGGACAAGAAGGTGCAGTCGCTGCAGGACGAGGTGGCCTTCCTGCGCAGCAACCACGAGGAGGAGGTGGCCGAGCTGCTGGCCCAGATCCAGGCGTCGCACGTCCCCGTGGAGCGCCGGGACTTCCTCAAGACCGACATCACCACGGCGCTCCGGGAGATCCGCTCCCAGCTGGAGACGCACTCGGACCAGAACATGCACCAGGCCGAGGAGTGGTTCCGGGGCCGCTACGCCAAGCTCACCGAGGCGGCCGAGCTCAACAAGGAGGCCATCCGCTCGGCCAAGGAGGAGATCGCCGAGTACCGGCGCCAGCTGCAGTCCAAGAGCATCGAGCTCGAGTCCGTGCGGGGCACCAAGGAGTCCCTGGAGCGCCAGCTCAACGACATCGAAGAGCGGCACAACCACGACCTGAGCAGCTACCAGGTACGCCCGGCTCGTCGCCCTCCTCCTCAGCCCGCGCTCCCTTCAGCGCTTACGGCGTGCCCAGCACTGTTCGAAGCGCAGGGGTCCGGGCGGGGGGCGGGGGAGGGGGTCATCGGGCTGGCCCGCGTGGACCTCACGCCTCTCATCCCCATTTTCCAGATGAGGGAACCGAGGCCCGCACAAGTCAGGTCACTTGCCCGAGGTCCCACAGCGGACAGACAGAGTGGCGGAGCCGGGATCGGAACCCACCACCTCTGACTCCCAGGCCCCTGCTCTTGCCACTCAGCCACGCAGACGATCCCCGACCCCCGCGCCCCTCCAGCCCATCTCCGCCCCCCCGCCCCCCCCCCCGGCCCTTTCTGCCCTCTCTTTGGCTTCCCCCTGCTCCTCCAGCCATCGATCCCCACCCCCACCCGCCCCTCCCTCTCCCCCTGGCCCCCCCGTCCCACACCAGTCTCTCGCTGCCGTCTGCCGCCAGAGCAATCGCGGAGAAACTCTGTCACCGGGTTCCGCAGTGGAAGCTACAAGTCCCGAAACCTCCCCCTCCACCCCCCGACTCCTTCGCCCATCTCCCCCAGTCCCTTCCCCAGTCCCTTCCCCAGTCCCTTCCCCATTGTGTTCCGATGCTTGAACTCGGCCCTGACCTTTTCACCCGCCTTGGGCCGGTCGCGTTTGCACGCCCATTTCAAAGCATATTAAACTCCGAGAGAGTCTGCGGGCTGTGAGGAAGGGGAGCCGGCCGCTGCCGCTTCGCCTCTTTGGGAGCGGCGGGCCTCTCTGAAAGAGAAGCTCCGTCTGTTCGGACCTTCTAGCCTGCCCCTCGGCCGGCTCCCCACCGACTTCTGAATGCTTAACCTCACTTTTCCGGGAGTTGCTCTGAGTGTCTAAGCCCAAGGAAAAGCGCTCAGACGCAGGGTCCCGAGCGGTTCTTGAGTTCCTTTCAGTCGGGTTGTTCGTTCCCTAAGGTTTCCCGGCTTGGGCGGGAGGCCGGGGCGGGGTGTGGGTTGCGACGGGCGGGGGATTTTTCACTCTACAGATACTTTCTTGCCCGTTTCAGGACACCATTCACCAGTTGGAAAACGAGCTGAGGGGAACGAAGTGGGAAATGGCCCGTCACTTGCGCGAATACCAGGATCTGCTGAACGTAAAGATGGCTCTGGATATCGAGATCGCAGCTTACAGGTACAGTGTTTTCCCCCCCCTCCCCCCCCACTCCCCACCCCTCCACGCCTGCGGACGCGCCTAGAATAGTCAGCGCACTGCAGAGGCGCCTCTCACTCGCCATCGTCACAAAGATGACCGAGAGCTTGGCCTTCTCGGTCCTGGGAGAGTTTTTCTAGATTTATAATTCCTTTTACATCCTAAAGTGAACACTTCTCAGATCGCTAACGAAGTCATCCACTTCCCTACAGATCGATGCATCCTTTAAAGGAGCACCCCCCCCCCACCCCCCACCCCCCCAAAGCTTCTGCCTTGCCTTCAGGCAGATAGGGGACGGTGCGCTAAATGACCCAGTTGGGGTGTCGACAGCTTTGTTTCCGTTGCTTAGCTTTTTCTTTAAATTTTCGTGGCTCGAGTTGAATGGAAGGATCTTGGATTTTCAGTTATTCTTGGAATAACAATAAGAAGAATTCTTAATAGTAATAATAATATTTGTTAAACGCTCGCTAAGGGTAGATTCAAGATAATCAGGTCGGACGCAGTCCCTGTCCCACACAAAGCAATTTAAGGCATTTCCTAAGACTCCCCAGCAGAGGTGCAGATTGGGCACTTTATTTCTGAGCCAAGAAGGAGCATCAAAGTCCCATCCCCCCTTCCCCCCCCCCCCCAACGCCTCCTTGTTATGTTCTCCGCTTGATGCGGGAAAAAGACTGTAGCTTGCTATTGCCATCATCTGGCCAATTAACATTTATCATTCAAAAATCGATTGGGCTCTCTTTTTAGGCAAGTCCTAGTGTTCCAGCCACCTTTAAAAGAGAGAATCCTACCAAAATAGTGAAGCAGACACATTGGTTCCTCAGTTGGAGAATCTTTATATTAACTGGATCACCGTCCCTACAGTTGGGCATATTTGTGTAGACTTATCTTACACGTTTACGTTATAGGATCTCAAAAAGTCTAGGCCTCTACGATGATATCAACACATCGAAAATAAGAATGGGAATAAATGTCTTGCACACTATATAGCACGAGTTTATTATTTTCCTATCTAGCTAAACATCAATCTGCAGTTGTCTAGCCTGCCTATTGCCTTGCCTAAATCTAGCGATGACCCCTTTCCCATTGCAAACATACGCTAGCCAGAAGCTCTTTATTATACTCCTCCCAACAGAAGAAAGAATGGCAGTGGCTTTTTTTTCCTCTTGGAAGTATTCCTAGGTCTTTAAGACTACGGAGATTTTATTCCATCCATTACCATTAACAGTGATCTACCTCTAAATGTCTGCCTTACTCTCAGGCACACGGGGAAGGGGAAGAATTCATTACCCTATTTATTTTGTTAATGAAATGTACATCGCCTTGATTCTATTTAGTTGACATTGTTTTTATGAGATGTTCTTCCCCTTGACTCTATTTATTGCCATTGTTCTTGTCTGTCTGTCTCCCCCGATTAGACTGTACGCCCGTCAAAGGGCAGGGACTGTCTCTATCTGTTGCCGACTTGTTCATTCCAAGTGCCTAGTACAGTGCTCTGCACATAGTGAGCGCTCAATAAATACTATTGAATAAATACTATGGAATGAAAGAATTCGATTCACTGTCCCTAGAGAAAGCTCCCAGGGATGAGGTTAGCAATTCTGAGTATCATTTGCATTCACCCTCCTTTCCCTAGGGGACTTTTTTCATTTTACTGATGATGGTGGCCAACGGGGGCCCCCAGGTTGGGGTGAATCTCCAAGGGTCCCCTGAGTGACATGCCATTTTCTTGGGTTGTTTCCACAGAAAGCTCCTCGAGGGTGAAGAGACAAGATTCAGCACATTTTCTGGAAGCATCACTGGACCCATCTACACACACAGGCAGCCCTCCATCACAATATCTAGTAAGATACAAAAGACAAAAATTGAGCCTCCCAAGCTAAAGATCCAGCATAAATTTGTGGAGGAAATTATAGAAGAGACCAAGGTAGAAGATGAAAAGTCAGAAATGGATGACGCCCTGGCAGCAATTGCAAAGGAGCTGGCTGTGAGCTCCATCAAGATTGAGGTGAAGGAAAAGGTTGCAGAGGAGGAGGAAGAAGAGGGAGGAGGAGCTGGAGAAGAAGAAATTGTGGCTGCTACAAAAGCTGCCGTGGAGGCGGCTGCACCAGAAACCAAAGGAGAGGAGGAAGAAGGTGAGGAAGAAGGTGAAAAAGAAGAGGGGGAAGAGGAAGAGGAGGATGAGGGCGCAAAGTCAGACCAAGCTGAGGAAGGGGGTTCTGAGAAGGAGGAGGAGGACAAAAGTGAGAAGGGGGAGGAGGAGGAGGAGGCTCAGCAGGGAGAAGGAGAAACAGCAGGTGAAGAAGAGGTTGCAGCTGAAATAAAGGAAGAGAAGAAAACTGAAGAAAAGAGTGACAAAGAAGCTGTAGTGGAAGAAGTCATCGTGGAAGCAAAAGTGGAAAAGGCAGAGAAAGTGAAATCGCCTGGGTCCAAGACACCCACGTCCGAGTCTCCCGTAGCCAAGACGCCCACATCCAAGTCTCCTGTGTCCGAGTCACCCGTGTCCAAGACGCCCACGTCCAAGACACCCACGTCCAAGTCACCCGTGTCTGAGTCGCCCATAGCCAAGTCACCCGTGGCCAAATCGCCCGTGGCCGAGTCTCCTGTGTCCAAGACACCCACGTCCAAGACACCCGCATCCAAGTCACCCGTGTCTGAGTCACCCGCACCCAAGTCTCCTGTGCCTAAATCACCCATGCCCAAGTCTCCCGTTGAGGAGGCAAAATCTAAAGCAGCAGCAGCAGAAGAAAAGGAGAAAGAGGCTGAAAGAGAGAAGGAGAAGGGAGAACCAACGAAAGAGAAGGAGGAGAAAAAGGAGGAGAAGGGAAAGGACGCAACTGAGAAGAAGAAGGCAGAATCCCCAGTAGAAGACAAAGCTGAAGAAGTTGTTACCGCCACCAAGTCAGCCAAAGTTGGCTCCGAGAAAGATACCAAAGAGGGGGAAGAAGAGCGGGGGAGTGAGGAAGAAGGAAGCGATCAGGGTTCAAAGGGGTCAACCAAAGAAGACATAGCTGTGAACGGGGATGTGGAAGGCAAGGAGGGTGGAGAGGAAGAGGAGGCAACTAAAGAAAAGGGGAGTGGCGAGGATGAGAAGGGGGTCGTCACGAACGGGCTAGACTTGAGCCCAGCTGATGACAAGAAAGGAGATAGAAGTGACGAGAAAATAGTGGTCACCAAAAAGGTAGAACAAATTACCACTGACGGGGGAGATGGTGCTACCAAATATATCACCAAGTCGGTTACAGTCACCCAAAAGGTAGAGGAACACGAAGAGACCTTTGAGGAGAAACTAGTATCCACTAAAAAGGTAGAGAAGGTCACCTCCCACGCTATAGTCAAAGAAGTTACGCAGAGCGACTAAGATTAGAGTAAGTGCAGAAGGTTAAGCCATACGACAACTCCAAAATGCATGTGATTGACGGCTTCAAAGCAGAGCGGCTTCTCCCGGGGAGGGGGGCGGGGGGGACCCAGACACCGTGTTTTACTTTGTGCAATATGAGGGGGCTGCATGCAAGCTCAGGGTCTGTCCTCTCCACAGTCTTCGGGGATTCAAAAATGCATGATATGTATGTACCGAGGAAGTTTTCCAATTTCCTAAGTGGTTGGAGGGGGACGCTCCTGAGGAAGGTCGTAAGATGCATTATGCAAAGAACCAACTGAGCCAAAAATTAGTAATGAAACCCAGAACTCTCCTAGCCTTAAGAAAGCTATTTAGGAATCATTATATTTACCTCACTGGTGCAAGTCTAATGGACTTCTGTTCATGGGGGAACTTTGTGGACACGCACAGTTCGCAACCTTTTGTTGATCGATGTAAAACGTCACAGCAGTTCTTGCTCAATAAAGGTCATATTGGAAACAATACCGGTTGCCTCTGTGATGTTTTATGCTCTTCCAGAGATAAAATCCCTTCAGGTCCAAAAAGCTTCTTTCTTCCTGGGGATCAGTGGGGGCAAAAAAAGAAAAGTCAGTCTCATCACTCTTTCCGAATACACTTTGGGACAAGAATGAACACTCTGGAGATGCTGAGTCTGGGGGCACGTGAATAGAAATTAGGGGTAGCGTATATTACCCCAGACCACATCCCAAGGACTCCCCAGGCAGGGTGGGAAGGCTTGACTTCTTGACTTGGTCAACATCAAAAAAATGCACATACTTTCCTTTCCCACTGAGGAACTGGACTAAAATACAGACAGCTTTCATACCAGAGCTCTGAGGTATTTATTCCACTGACAGTGGCTGTAGGTCTTGGGAGACCAGGGGTTCAATGTCCCAAAACTACCCCATGCTGAATTCTATTAAGGAGTGTGAGACTCCTTAATTAAGAATAAACCCAATTTTCAATTTGGAAAAAGGAAAATAATTAGTCCTATACCACTGCTGATAACATTTAACTCAGTGCTCCCGATCCCACCCTAAGGAGCAAAATGCTTGCAATCAATCAGTAATGTTTACTGAGCTCCTGGTGTGCAGAGCACAGAACTGTAGTCCTTGGAGTGCAATACCTAGCAAACAAGACCCTGCCCTCAGATCAATTTCTGTCTAGTCAAGGAGACAGACACTAAAATAATATACAAACAAGAGGAAGAAATAGAAATGGATTTGTAGATGAGTTTGTGCTTAAAAAGTACGGTATTTCCTTACATAAGTACCAAAGTGCTATGGGTGGTTGCAATAATAATAACAATTGTGGCATTTGTTAAGCATTTACTACATGTCAGGCACTGTATTAAGCGCTGGGGTAGATACA